>NW_027361679.1:58420000-58587500 GCF_039654945.1 Dendrobates tinctorius
TGTATGTATATGTGTGTGGATGTCTGTGTGTGTATGTGTGTATGTATGTGTGTGTGTCTGTATGTATATATGTATGTGTGTCTGTGTGTATGTATGTGTGCATGTCTGTGTGTATGTCTGTGTGTGTATGTATGTGTGTATGTCTGTGTGTATGTATGTGTGTGTATGTATATATGTGTGTGTGTCTGTGTGTATGTATGTGTGTATGTATGTCTGTGTGTGTGTGTCTGTGTGTATGTATGTGTGTATGTCTGTGTGTATGTGTGTATGTCTGTGTGTGTATGTCTGTGTCTGTGTGTATGTATGTATGTATGTGTGTGTCTGTATGTCTGTGTGTATGTATATGTGTATGTCTGTCTGTGTGTATGCCTGTGTGTGTATGTCTTTGTGTATGTATGTATGTATATCTGTATGTCTATGTGTATGTATGTGTCTGTCTGTGTGTGTAGGTGGAGCCTGGCCCTGGAGGAGATGCGGACATGAGGAGAAGACTGTGATGAGGAGATAAGGCTATGATTCCCAGGGTGATGGGAGAAGGCCATGAGGGGTAATGGGAGGAGGCCATGAGGGGTGATGGAAAGAAGGCATTGATGGGATCATGGGAGTGATGGGGAGAAGGCAATGATGGGAGTGATGGTGAGAAGGGAGTGATGGGGAGAAGGCAATGATGGGAGTGATGGAGAGAAGGGAGTGATGGGGAGAAGGCAATGATGGGAGCGATGAGGTGATGGAGCAGGCAATGATGGGGAGAAGGCAATGATGGGAGTGATGGGGTGATGGAGCAGGCAATGATGGGGTGATGGAGCAGGCAATGATGGAAGTGATGGGGAGAAGGCAATGATGGGAGTGATGGGGAGAAGGCAGTGATGGGGTGATGGAGAAGGCAATGATGGGAGTGATGGGGTGATGGAGCAGGCAATGATGGGAGTGATGGGGAGAAGGCAATGATGGGAGTGATGGGGAGAAGGCAGTGATGGGGTGATGGAGAAGGCAATGATAGGAGTGATGGGGAGAAGGCAATGATGGGGGTGATGGAGAGGGCAATGATGGGGTGGTGGGGAAAAAGAAATGATGATGGGGTGGTGGGGGAGAATGCACTGGTGGTGGTGGAAAGGGCAATAATGGGGGTGGTGGAGGAGGTGGAAATGATGGAGGTGGTGGAATGGGCAATGATGGAAGTGGTGGGGGAGAAAGCAAAGATAGTGGTGAGGAGAAGAAAATGATGGAGGTGGTGAAGAGGGCAATGATGGGGTGGGGGAGAGGACAATAATGGGATGCGAGGGGAGGAGGACAATGAGGGGTGTGGGGGATTGGGATGTTAGGAAGGGGGACTTATAATAGCCTTAGGAACAGGGGGAGGTGGAGCAAGACGTTATCGCTTATTATGTCTAACACAGTCCCTTAGTATATAATGTACTCACTATGTCTAACACAGTCCCTTAGTATATAGTGGACTCACTAATTCTGTATAACACCACCCTTAGTTACATAGTTTCCTCTTTTATTATGTATAACACGTCCCTTATTACGTACCATCCTCTCTAGTTATATATGGTGCCGTCCCTTATTATATAGCTTCCTCTGCTGTTATGTATAGTGCTTTCTCTTACATAGTGTATTCTTGTTAATTTTGTTATTCACAGTGCCCTTTTTTATTACATAGTCCCCTCTCTTGTTAGATATAAAATGACTGCTGATGGAGCAGCCGGTGACCAAACTACTAGTCCATCAGCTCCTCCATTAGAAAGGAAGCTTTCCCATGCCCCATCAGCCATCATTGCTTTATAAAGCTAACAAGACAGGATGGTATGTAGTAAAAAACAGGGCTCTATATAATTCAATATGTAAGGGACGGTACTGTACATAAGAGAGAGCACTGTGTAAGGGGCAGCAATATACATAATAAAGGAGACTATGTAATATATACATGTATGTGTGTGTGGCTATATAATATCAATATATATATATATATATATATATATATATATACACACACACACACACGTAGCTTTCATGCCATAAAAGAAGGGGGGCCCAGACATATTTCTTGCACAGGGGCCCCAAGCTGTCAGTGTTCGCCCCTGGATTGAAGTTATTTTTTCCAAAGGCTTTGGAGCCAAATATCAAGATGAGGGTGCCAACAATTTTATCCAGCCCATTAAGTCCAATATGCCTTTTTTATTCTGTCTATTGTGTTTGTGTGAGGAATACTTCATTTTCTGGAATAATTTCAAGGGTGCCAACACTTTCAACTATGACTGTATAAATATATGAAAATATGTACTGGGAAATTCATTAGTTGTTTGTTTTTTCTTTTAGGTCATTAACTCATTATGAGTTGAAGTGGAAATTGAAATCAATGGTGTTTTCTTTTGGTGATCAATAATTGAAAATGGTCTCACACTCAAAGAGATTCTATTTCAGGTTGTTTCTCATGATCAATAGTCAGCCACAGTTCAAACTAGCCATAAAGTGTTATGGAATCATATTACTAAGTATTGATGAAATCGGACCCTGCACCTTATGCCAATAAAATGATTTATAGTTTAATTAAACTTAATTGACTTTATAGTTGAGTTTATTATACTGAATATCAATTAATTTGATAAAGGTATGAAAGTGGTCCCTAGAGATATTTTTAAAGGAGATTTTAATTTGGATACATTAATACAACAGATCTTAGACATTGATTTAGATTTTATACTGCTATAAGAAAAATAACCATAAATGACAAAAAGAAAATACAACTTAAATTTTTATAAATGTTTATTTGTTACAAGCAACAACAGTGACACCCAATGGATACATTCTTACAAAATAACATACTGCCATTACCATGGATATCAATACTTCTTAATGTTTCTATTGAATACTATTTTTAATTTACATAATAGTTAACACAATGGACTATGATGCCATTGCATTAAATTTTAATGTAATGTGCTTTTAGGAAATATAAATGAGCTGTCTAATGAAATTGTATAACTTCCCAATATATTTAAAAAAAACTTATGAACCAGGTCGCCACTCTTAAAAGCTTCAGCCCTTGCGGGTAAAAAACAATTTTACAGGCATTATATAACACTAGATGGTGGTCCGATTCTAATGCATCGGGTATTCTAGAATATGTATGTAGTTTATTTATGAAGATTTAAGAATACTGCAATGAATACACAGGATTTTCCAGGTAAAGTCGCCGGGCGCGACCAATCAGAAAAGCGTGATTCAAATCCCGCGTCAATTTGTGGGCGGACTGCACCTGTTGCTGATTAGTCGTGCCTGGCCGGCCGTTACCAATCAGGCTAGCGCCAGTCATCACGGCAACCGTTGGGAGATCAGTATCTAGCGCCGCAGATCTCCCGATGGTAGGGGTGGCGTGCGTTGTTCGAATTCTGCACCAATTCGCAGCCGGACTGTGCCTGTCGCTGATTGGTCGCGGCCAGCCCTGCGCGACCAATCAGCTATGTGGGATTTAGGTTACAGAGAGTCAGACAGACAGAGACGATTATATAGTAGATTGTAAATGACTACAAGTACTGCAAGGTGTACAGTCATGGCCAAAAGTTTTGAGAATGACACAAATATTATATTTTCACATGATCTGCTGCCCTCTGGTTTTTATGTGTGTTTGTCAGATGTTTTTATCACATACAGAAATATAATTGCAATCATATTATGAGTAACAAAAGGTTATATTGACAGCTAGAATGAGTTAATGCAGCAAGTCAATATTTGCAGTGCTGACCCTTCTTCTTCAGGACCTCAGAAATTCTCCCTGGCATGCTCTCAATCAACTTCTGGATCAAATCCTGACTGATAGCAGTCCATTCTTGCAAAATCAATGCTTTTATTTTGTCTGAATTTGAAGGTTTTTGTTTGTCCACCCGTCTCTTGATGATTGACCACAAGTTCTCAATGGGATTAAGATCTGGGGAGTTTCCAGGCCATGGTCCCAAAATCTCTATGTTTTGTTCCCTGAGCCATTTAGTTATCACCTTTGCTTTATGGCAAGGTGCTCCATCATGTTGAAAAAGGCATTGTTGATCGCCAAACTGCTCTTGGACGGTTGGGAGAAGTTGCTCTTGGAGGACATTCTGGTACCATTCTTTATTCATGGCTGTGGTTTTAGGCAAGACTGAGAGAGAGCCCATTCCCTTGGCTGAGAAGCAACCCCACACATGAATGGTTTCAGGATGCTTGACAGTTGGCATGAGACAAGACTGGTGGTAGCGCTCACCTGGTCTTCGCCGAATAAGCCTTTTTCCAGATGTCCCAAACAATCGAAAAGGGGATTCATCAGAGAAAATGACTTTACCCCAGTCCTCAGCAGTCCACTCCCTGTACCTCTTGCAGAATATCAGTCTGTCCATGATGTTTTTTCTGGAGAGAAGTGGCTTCTTTGCTGCCCTCCTTGAGACCAGGCCTTGCTCCAAGAGTCTCCGCCTCACAGTGCGTGCAGATGCACTCACACCTGCCTGCTGCCATTCCTGAGCAAGCTCTGCACTGCTGGTAGCCCGATCCCGCAGCTGAAACACTTTTAAGAGATGGTCCTGGCACTTGCTGGTCTTTCTTGGGCGCCCTGGAGCCTTTTTGGCAACAAGGGAATCTCTCTCCTTGAAGTTCTTGATGATGCGATAGATTGTTGACTGAGGTGCAATCTTTCTAGCTGCGATACTCTTCCCTGTTAGGCCATTTTTGTGCAGTGCAATGATGACTGCACGTGTTTCTTTAGAGAAAACCATGGTTAACAGAAGAGAAACAATGATGCCAAGCACCAGCCTCCTTTTAAAGTGTCCAGTGGTGTCATTCTTACTTAATCATGACAGATTGATCTCCAGCCCTGTCCTCATCAACACCCACACCTTTGTTAATGGAGCAATCACTGAAACGATGTTAGCTGGTCCTTTTAAGGCAGGGCTGCAATGATGTTGAAATGTGTTTTGGGGGATAAAGTTCATTTTCTAGGCAAATATTGACTTTGCAAGTAATTGCTGTTAAGCTGATCACTCTTTATAACATTCTGGAGTATATGCAAATTGCCATTAGAAAAAATGAAGCAGTAGACTTTGTAAAAATTAATATTTGTGTCATTCTCAAAACTTTTGGCCATGATTGTAAACTGTGCTCTTAGTGACATATATGATGATAAATGGGAAAGATACAACCAAGCCGTCAGGAAGAACAGAATTCTGATAATAAAAATAATAACCTGAGGCTGAAAAGAGCTTTTTTTGATATGCTTGATTATTTTATTGAAAATAACAGTCACACAAATCACCCAATGTTTCGGCTTTACTAGCCTTTTTCAAGGGTATCTCATCTAGGTAAAACAAAAAATAAACACCAAATCACAAAATATGAATTATTATACAAAAAAAATGAATTGCTGACTGATACATATTTATATAAATATTAAATCTATGATATTGTAGACATATCACTCAAATAGCAAAGTTATAGATCGTTCTGATATCCATCATTGGAGGCAGTTCACATTGAGCAGAAAAAAATATATATTGACAAAAAGGTCAAAAAATTCACTAGAACCTAAGGCAGTTTCTGGTATCTCACCAGTGTAGTATAGAAAGAGGAAAAAATATATATAAAAAAATTTGTATATACCTGTGTAACCGTGAGGATAATGATAAGATTCTAGAAAAAGGAAAGGAAAAACAAAGTTTTTGCCAAATGAAACCAAGTCCATAAAAACCATATTATATACACCACCATTATTGTGAAGCAAGCAATTCCAAATGACAAACCTCTAAGCAGGATAAGCGGTAGAACAGGACAGCGCCGCAGTCATGGGAGAAGTGAATAGAACACCAGTGAATGAAACTATTTAAAGCATTTTAATCAGGAAAATGTGGAGCAGCTGAAAATATAAGCTAGCGGTAAAGGCGCGTGAGCAGACCATCAGTCAGGACGGAAGTGTGGCATGTCAGAAAAAGCAAAGAGAAATAAACGATGTATGAGACATCTGTGTATGTGCACATGCGTCGTCCTGCACTAAAGACGGAAGTGGGGCATGTTCAGACCAGAAGAAAGGCTTGATAGCCAGCAAAATATTGAAAGCAATTATCTGTAAAGAATATCTATGGAATGTTCGTATTAGACGCAGTAATATGCGTGTCCACTATGTGAATAAACATACTATATAGAAAAAATATTATAAACACGCCTGGGAGGCAGATAATAAAATCTGATGATAGTAAGTATCATAATGAGCACCATCCACTATAAATACATAGCGGCGCAGCAATGTGGGCATATATAAAAGTGATGTGTATACATGCAAAAGGAAAAAGAGAAATAAGAAAAAGGAAAATAATCTTTGAAGAAAAAGAAAAAAATAAAAGATATAAAGGAAAAAATTTTTTGAAAAAAATTGGAAATTTTTTATTATTTATTCACATGTAACAAGTCATATTTAATATCCAATCATTGATAATGAAAATTAGAACCAGAAGGTGAGTACTATACTCCCGCGATTAGGTTTGTGGAAACAAAAACAAAAAATATTAATAAAAACATACTCAGAATAATACATTCAAAATACATCAACATTATAACCATCAGATAATAAATCTCAAAATAATAAAGAAGAAGGGATACATCAATTCCACCAAGCTAAGAAAAATTAGTGAAAGACTTCATATTCACGATTGAGACCGAAAGGTTCCAATGTTTGAAGCATATATATCCAATATGCCTCTCTTTCTTTCAATTTCTGTACCCTGTTGCCCCCCCCCCCCCCGTCTCGGATATGCTGGGTAGTCTCCCCAACATATCCGAGACCGCACGGACATTTAATCAAATATACTACGTAAGTAGAATTACAACTATGGTAATTTTTGATAGAAAAAATCTTCCCAGATCTAGGATGGGTGAATGTGTCCCCCTTCGTAATGTTAGAACATTGTAAACAATGTAAGCAAGGGAAAGTCCCATTGCGCTGTGGTCTAAGTAACCTTTGTCTATTGAAGTCACGTAAACTACCAATATCTGCCCTAACCCATTTACAGGAACGGAAGAGACTGAAGTTCCTGAGAGATGCTGATGACTACCAACGTAATAATGTTTACTATTGGAGAAACCAGAATATTTCTAGAGAACATAGATCTACAAAATGTTGGGATCTCTCTTTCTCTAAAAGCTCTGATAGTGAGAGCTCTAGAGGCTCATTTCGTAGTTTCGAACAAAGGCGGGGAAGAAACTCAAGAAATCGTAGCAATAGAGGAAATCAAGGAGGGTCTAGTACCACAACTACACGTATTCAGACTTGCTCACAGGTAACTCAGGATCAGTTGGTATATAACATTTCATCATATAATTTGTCTACTAATGAGATGTCTGCACTTCAAAAGGGTCTTTCCTTTTGTCCAACGCCTAGGTTTAATGAATTTACCTTAGATCAGGAATTGCATCGTTTTTTCAGATCTTTACGGTTGAAGGTTCATTTTGCTAAGGATCCATCTACCACACAAAATTCTTCAATTAATACTCTATCTGATTCATGTCCTAATATGGATAAATTTACATTAAAGGAATTCAATTTATATAAACCTAGTAGTTATACTCCTCCGAGGTCATATCATCCAATAGAAACCTATATTAGTCTGGTTCAAAAGGACATTAGTAATCAACTACGGTTGATTCATAATGGCCGTTATCGGATTTTGAGTAACATATCTAAAATTGAACGTATGGCCATAGATGGCCTTTTTCAAAATAAACAGCTCATCATCAAACCAGCCGATAAAGGTGGTTCAATTGTGGTGATGGAGAGACAATATTATGTTAAGGAAATCTACTCACAACTCAACAGTACTGATACTTACCTTCCCTTGTCCTCGAATCCTTCTTCCTCCATTGCATTAGAGGTTCGCAGTACTGTTCAGCATTTTGTATCACGGGGTGTTATTGACACTAAGTTGGGTGATTTTTTGATCAATTCTTATCCTGTCACACCTGTATTTTATACACTCCCTAAGATACATAAAAATCTGACACACCCTCCGGGGAGACCGATTGTTGCATCCACAAATTCATTGTTGTCACCTTTATCTATGGTCCTTGAAAAAATTCTTTCTCCACTTCTTCACCTTATTCCTTCATGGCTTAGGGACACTTCACACTTTTTGTCCTTTATTAAAGAATTGAGAGCAATTACTACTAATTGTTATCTAGATACCTTGGATGTAACGAGTTTATATACTAGTATTAGCCACGAAAAGGGAATTTTTTCTGTTAAGAATTTTCTTGATAAGAATACTGAATTTAGCACAGAGAAGAAAGAATTTTGTATATCTATGTTAACTCTTGTTCCGACAAAGAATTTCTTTTTGCTTGAGGATAAGTTCTTCATTCAATTATCAGGTACAGCAATGGGCTCTAATGTGGCGCCTCCCTATGCCAACATCTTTATGGCAGAATTTGAATCTGAATTTGTCTATACCCACATCCTCTTCCAACAATATTCCGTTCTTTGGAAGAGATATATAGATGACATATTTCTCATTTGGTCTGGTGATTTGAACTCTTTGGAGATATTTGTTCAAGATATTAACTCTAAGGTTGGGGGTTTATCTTTTACTATACAATACAATGGGGAGTCCATTCCTTTTCTTGACACCAGGGTCATCAAAAATATTGATGGCTCTCTTTCCACTGATCTATTTGTCAAACCAACAGACAAAAATAGTCTTTTACATTTTACGAGTTGCCATCCCAAACATATTAAAAAGTCTCTCCCCCGATCACAATTTCTACGGATTGAACGTATTATGACAGATAATCACATTCGCACTATTTGCTATGCCGAAATGAAATCTAAATTCGAATCTCGGGGTTATCCAGATTCGGTATTGTCCCTTCCATCTTTGTCTACAGTTAAATCGATTACCAAAGTTAACAAGGTGGCCTTTGTCAATACATTTCATCCTTTTATGTATTTGTTCCATAAGATCATTCGCCAACATTGGCCCCTTCTCTCTGAGTCCTACCCTCACATTTTGGAATTCCAAGTTCCTCCTTTGATTTGTTACAAGAAATATCCTAATTTACGAGATTTGTTGGTTAGGGCAGATATTGGTAGTTTACGTGACTTCAATAGACAAAGGTTACTTAGACCACAGCGCAATGGGACTTTCCCTTGCTTACATTGTTTACAATGTTCTAACATTACGAAGGGGGACACATTCACCCATCCTAGATCTGGGAAGATTTTTTCTATCAAAAATTACCATAGTTGTGATTCTACTTACGTAGTATATTTGATTAAATGTCCGTGCGGTCTCGGATATGTTGGGGAGACTACCCAGCATATCCGAGACCGCATTTCACAACATAAGTCAACCATTAGGTGCAAGAGAACTTTATAACCGATTCCAGCTCATTTTATTGCTTATAATCACCGTATCTCCCAACTACGCTACCAAATTATAGAAAGTGTACCGTTGGCTAGACGGGGGGGCAACAGGGTACAGAAATTGAAAGAAAGAGAGGCATATTGGATATATATGCTTCAAACATTGGAACCTTTCGGTCTCAATCGTGAATATGAAGTCTTTCACTAATTTTTCTTAGCTTGGTGGAATTGATGTATCCCTTCTTCTTTATCTTATGGTTATAATGTTGATGTATTTTGAATGTATTATTCTGAGTATGTTTTTATTAATATTTTTTGTTTTTGTTTCCACAGACCTAATCGCGGGAGTATGGTACTCACCTTCTGGTTCTAATTTTCATTATCAATGATTGGATATTAAATATGACTTGTTACATGTGAATAAATAATAAAAAAATTCCAATTTTTTTCAAAAAAATTTTTTCAAAAATTTTTTTCCTTTATATCTTTTATTTTTTTCTTTTTCTGCAAAGATTATTTTCCTTTTTCTTATTTCTCTTTTTCCTTTTGCATGTATACACATCACTTTTATATATGCCCACATTGCTGCGCCGCTATGTATTTATAGTGGATGGTGCTCATTATGATACTTACTATCATCAGATTTTATTATCTGCCTCCCAGGCGTGTTTATAATATTTTTTCTATAAAGTATGTTTATTCACATAGTGGACACGCATATTACTGCGTCTAATACGAACATTCCATAGATATTCTTTACAGACATTCTTTACAGATAATTGCTTTCAAAATTTCGCTGGCTATCAAGCCTTTCTTCTGGTCTGAACATGCCCCACTTCCGTCTTTAGTGCAGGACGACGCATGTGCACATACACAGATGTCTCATACATCGTTTATTTCTCTTTGCTTTTTCTGACATGCCACACTTCCATCCTGACTGATGGTCTGCTCACGCGCCTTTACCGCTAGCTTATATTTTCAGCTGCTCCACATTTTCCTGATTAAAATGCTTTAAATAGTTTCATTCACTGGTGTTCTATTCACTTCTCCCATGACTGCGGCGCTGTCCTGTTCTACCGCTTATCCTGCTTAGAGGTTTGTCATTTGGAATTGCTTGCTTCACAATAATGGTGGTGTATATAATATGGTTTTTATGGACTTGGTTTCATTTGGCAAAAACTTTGTTTTTCCTTTCCTTTTTCTAGAATCTTATCATTATCCTCACGGTTACACAGGTATATACAAATTTTTTTATATATATTTTTTCCTCTTTCTATACCACACTGGTGAGATACCAGAAACTGCCTTAGGTTCTAGTGAATTTTTTGACCTTTTTGTCAATATATATTTTTTTCTGCTCAATGTGAACTGCCTCCAATGATGGATATCAGAACTATCTATAATTTTGCTATTTGAGTGATATGTCTACAATATCATAGATTTAATATTTATATAAATATGTATCAGTCAGCAATTCATTTATTTTGTATAATAATTCATATTTTGTGATTTGGTGATTATTTTTTGTTTTACCTAGATAAGATACCCTTGAAAAAGGCTAGTAAAGCCGAAACGTTGGGTGATTTGTGTGACTGTTATTTTCAATAAAATAATCAAGCATATCAAAAAAAGCTCTTCAGCCTCAGATTATTATTTTTATTGTGCTCTTAGTGAGTTAGGTATATGTGCGTTTTTTACACATCTATAAAAGTAACCCTTAAGCAATCTGTACCGTGGCACAGAGTATCGATGAGCAACATGTTCAGAAAATGTTCACCAATCTCAAATTCGGCATGGATGCTGCACATTGAAATTCATGTTCAGATTCCGGAGCATTTTCTTCTACAAAATTCGGCCAATAATTGGTAAATAATCGAGTTATCACTAATGCTTTTTTTGGACTTTGGATACAATAGTGGCGTTGTATGATGAGAAAGGGGAATTGTTTGATGAGGGAAGGGGGTATGGAGAGTTCAGAGTGGCAGTGGATTGTTTGATTTTTATTGTTAACTTAATGTGTGGAGATTCTGGTAGCCAATCAGGGCGCAGAGATTATCCACAACATACAGAAACAACGGCTCCTGTCATTGGCCGCCGAAGTCACAAGTCCTTCTCCCATATAGAGCAGACATGTTGTTTTGATGCCATTTTGTCAGTGTAGCAGCACAGAGAGGCTGCTCTTGCTGGGGCTGCAAGAAGTCAGATAGTTCAGATAGCTAGGATTCTGTGAGAAATCAACCTTGCAGCATCTAAATTGTTTCTGCTAATAGTGTGCGCCAAAAACCAGGCCACATTTCAGAATTTAAATATTTTGTGCTAATAGTGTGGGCCAGACATCAGGTCACATTTCAGAATCTAAATCCTTTTTTCCTAATAGTGTGGGCCATACACCAGGCCACATTTTGGAATCTAAATAGTTTGTGCTATTAGTGTGGTCCAGCCAGGAGTCCACATTTCTGAATATAAATCCATTCTGCTAATAATGTGGGCCATACACCAGGCCACATTTCATAATCTAAATCATTTGTACAAATAGTGTGGGCAAGAGACCAGTCCACATTTCATAATCTAAATCGTTTGTGCTAATAGTATGAGTCAGACACCAGGTCACATTTCAGAATCTAAATCCTTTCTGCTAATAGCGTGGGCCATGCAACATGCATCATTTCAGAACTTAAATAGTTTGTGCTAATAGTGTGGGCCAGACACCAGGACACATTTCAGAATCTAAATCATTTCTCTTAATAGTGTGGGCCATACACCAGGCTACATATCATAATCTATAATAATCTACTGTATATCATCGGTGCTTATAGTGTGGACCATACACCAGGCCACATTTCAGAATCTAAATTGTTTGTGCTAATAGTCTGGTACAGTCAGGAGTCCACATTTCTGAATCTAAATCATTTGTTCTAATAGTGTTGTCCAATGTCATGATCCAGGTTGGGGTTTTGCGTTCTGCTTTTCCTTCCCCGGCCTGGTCATGTGGGGGCTAACCTTTTCTGCCTCTCTCTGGTATGAGGGTGGCTATTTCTCAGTGCTGCCACAGATAGTTCTTGTCAGTGATAGTTTATGTCTTCAGCTAGAGCAGCTGACCCAGTGCACCATGTGTGTGTCCTTTGCTTTCTGACTACCCGTGTTAGTGTGCCCCGTTCCCTATATCCTACTTAACATGTGTCCATGTGCCTGTTCCTCGCCGTGTATGTCCCGGTTTGTACTCTGACCTGCCCCTCTGTCTTTCATGTCTACTTCCCCTGGTCCTGCCTGGCTCTGACCCTTTGGCGTGTTTCTGACTGTGCTCCCACCTCACCCCTGTTAGGGTCGGCGGAACGCACCAGATATAAATAATGGAAGGCGCGTTCGCCGCCCGGGGTCCACCATGCGGTAGATGACAAGACCGCTGCTGGACAATGGCAGATACGCTAGAAGTGCAATACAGCGCTCGGGTTAACGTCACCCGAGAGCCTGAGGGCGGACTCTGTTTAGTCACAGAGACGCCAAAGTATGAACTAGACGTAAAGGCTGAACCTGTTAGCTGCACAGGTCAGCCGGCGTGTGGCGTCGCAGCCGCGAACACCAAAAGCTGCAACTACTGAAGCCGCTAAGCGACGATGCCGGAGGAGCCGGGCACCGACGGACGCTAGTGTAGGTGAGGAAGGCTCAGTGGCGTGTAGCCTGCCACAATCTGGAGCTGACTAACCCAACATACTGTCACCATTCTTAATATCCGAGGGAAGGGGTTTCATAATAAGTCAGACACCAGTCCATGCATCTATCACCATACACACACAGCATAATATGCTACACTAGCGCATGGCCAAGCCGCCATGCAGGCTTTTTATAGCCATGCGCTTCCGGGACCTTCCAGTACTATAGGAAGGACCAATCAGATCCGACATAGGACCTTCACATGTGACCCCTGCTCTCCACTGAGAGGACAAGTTGCGGGCATGCCCAGTCGCACGGCGCGAGGACTTAGCCTCTAGAGCAGTTCCCTGCAAAGCAGGTTGCGTTATCATTGCTGCACCAGAGGCGGCAGCAACATCCAGGCTCACAGAACGAGTCTGCGGGGAATGCCTGGTTCGCCGAGATTGCTGAGCAGGAGTCCGAGCGGTCGGAGGAGAATGGGAGACCGCAGGATGTCTGGCTCTGGATTCCCACTGTGCAGTGCCAGGAATCCGACGCCTAACATTACCCCCCTCCTAGGGCTCCCCCCCGCTGAGCCTCACTGCGCTCAAAGGCTGCGATCAGGAGCGGTGCGTGAATATTTTCCACCGGTTCCCAGGTCCGAGCCTCGGGCCCATGACCCTTCCAGTCCACCAAATAAAATTTTTTGCCACAGACAAACCTGCGCCCCACGATGGCGTTAACCTCAAACTCATCAGACGATAAGTCTGATGACCCGGCAGATGACTCAGAAAACCGGACCATGTGAACTGGTTTGAGGAGGGACACATGGAACACGTCCGAAATGGCCAAATGTGGAGGTAGAGCCAGGCGGTAGACCACCGAGCTAAGTCGCTCGAGGACCTTGAATGGTCCAATGTATCGTGGTGCGAACTTGGGAGACTCAACCCGCAGTTTAATGTTTCGGGTGGAGAGCCATACCATGTCGCCAGGGGAGAAGCTTGGTGCGGGCCGCCGATGCATGTCGGCGGACGCCCTCATCCTTTCTTTAGAAGCCCGGATAGCATCCTGAGTGCGATCCCAAATGTCCCGGGCCTCCACTGCCCAGTCTGCCACCCTGGAGTCGGTGGAGGACACTGGCATCGGGACAGGGACACGTGGATGTTGGCCATAGTTTAGGAGAAAGGGCGTCTGACCAGTGGAATCAGCCACCGCATTGTTTAGGGCAAATTCTGCCCAAGGTAGCAAGGATGCCCAGTCATCCTGCCTGGCAGAGACAAAATGTCGTAAATAGGTGACCAAGGTCTGATTGGCTCTCTCGACCAAGCCATTCGTCTCGGGATGGTAAGCGGAGGATAGATTTAGCTCGATGCTGAGTAAACTGCAGAGCTCCCTCCAAAACCGAGACGCAAACTGGGGACCACGGTCACTCACGATTTTGTCCAGCATGCCATGTAGACGGAATACGTGTTTAATAAACAAGGTGGCCAGACCTTGAGCGGAAGGCAGGCGTGCGAGTGGCACCAGATGCACCATTTTGGAAAAATGGTCGGTGACCACCCAGATGACCGTACTGCCACCAGACTTGGGCAGGCCAACTATGAAGTCCATGCCAACCATCTCCCAAGGTCTATCCGCCACTGGCAGGGGAAACAACAGCCCCGCCGGCCTCTGTCTAGAGGGTCTGTTCCGAGCACACGAAACACATGCCTGCACGTACTCCTTGACATCTCGAGCCATATGTGGCCACCAATATGACCTTGCCAGGAGTTCGGCGGTCCGTTTTTTACCAAAATGGCCACCCACTCTGGAGGCATGTGCCCAGGCGAGGACCTCCGGCCGTAGCTGAGGAGGCACCAAGGTCTTGCCCGGTGGTACCGACTCGAGCGCAACTGGAGCCACGGTCTTAAAACTCTCCGGCGGGAGAATTAACCGAGGCTCAGCTTCTCCTTCCTCCGCTGAGACCACTGAACGTGAGAGAGCATCCGCACGGACGTTCTTCTCTCCAGAGAGGTAGTGGAGGGTGAAGCGGAATCGTGAGAAGAAGAGCGACCACCTGGCCTGACGGGAATTCAGGCGTTGGGCCGTCTGTAGATAGACCAGGTTTTTATGGTCCGTATATACCAGAAAGGGAAACCGGGCTCCCTCCAGGAGATGTCTCCATTCAGAAAAAGCCAACTTCATGGCTAGCAGCTCCCTGTCGCCGATGGAGTAATTTTTCTCCGCCGGTGAGAAGGTCTTGGAATAGAAGAAGCAGGGGTGCTTCCGACCTTGAGCATCCTTTTGATAAAGGACTGCTCCTGCACCGACGGAAGAAGCGTCTACCTCAAGGATAAACGGCTTATCCACATCGGGACGATGTAATATGGGAGCGCCAGCAAAATGTGATTTTATAGCCAAGAAGGCCTTGGAGACATGTTCTGACCAAGCATTGGGGTTAGCTCCTTTCTTGGTGAGAGCAACCAAAGGAGCCACCAGTGTGGAAAAGTGTGGTATGAACTGGCGGTAGTAATTCACGAACCCCAAAAAGCGCTGCACCGCGTTAAGGGAATGGGGTTCCTGCCAGTCCATTACCGCTTGTAGTTTGGCCGGATCCATGGCCAGCCCCTGGGCCGAGATGATATAGCCCAGGAATGGCAAGGACTCCTGCTCAAACTGGCACTTCTCCAGCTTGGCAAATAACGAGTTCGCCCGCAGACGGTCAAAGACCCTGCAGACGTCTCTCCGGTGGGTGGTCAAATCTGGCGAAAAGATGAGTATGTCATCCAGATAGACCACCACCGAGGTAGAGAGCATGTCGCGGAAGACGTCGTTGACAAAATCTTGGAAGACAGCTGGGGCATTACAAAGGCCAAAGGGCATAACCAGGTATTCGTAATGGCCATCCCTGGTATTAAAAGCTGTCTTCCATTCGTCTCCTTCGCGAGTGCGGATCAGGTTGTATGCACCCCGCAGATCTAGATTAGTAAAGATCCGGGCCCCCCGCAACCTGTCAAATAACTCTGAGATCAACGGTAGGGGGTATTTGTTTTTAACCGTGATAGCATTGAGACCTCGGTAGTCGATGCAGGGGCGTAGCTCTCCGTTCTTCTTCTGTACAAAGAAGAACCCGGCACCAGCCGGTGACACCGATTTTCTGATGAAACCCCTAGCCAGGTTCTCCCGGATATACTGGGACATAGCCTCCGTCTCAGGGAGTGATAAAGGGTAAACACAGCCTCGGGGAGGCTCTGTGCCTGGCAGGAGATCAATCGGGCAATCATAGGAACGGTGCGGTGGGAGCGTCTCCGCAGACTTCTTAGAGAAGACGTCCGCGTAATGGTGGTAGGGTTTGGGGAGCGCGGAGAGATCCACAGGCACTTCTGTGGAAGCCACCTGAACGCTGCCCCTCAGGCACCTTCCCTCTCAGTCCTTGCCCCAGCCCAGTATCCTCCCTGAAGCCCAGTCAATATGCGGGGAGTGGCAACGAAGCCAGGGAACTCCGAGGAGCACCTGATCGATGCCATTGGGCATAATTAGCAGGGACAGAGTCTCCCGATGTGAGGGTGAAATAGAGAGCCCGAGTGGGGCTGTCTGATGGGTCACCTGAGACGGTAACGGTGCCCCATTTACCACCCTGATGGTCAGAGGTTGGGGGAGTATCACCAGAGGGATAGCGTGTCTCTGGGCAAAAGTCGAGGACATAAAGTTCCCCTCGGCCCCGGAATCCAGGGTGACCTCTGCCTCCCAGGAGGAGGACCCACTATCTAATGTAACCCGGAACACCGGTTTGGGTGAAAAGGGTCCCACCTTGGACTGACCACCACCTACGGCCACTGAACGTGGTCGTCTTTTCGGCCGCTGAGGGCATATGCCAGCCGAGTGGCCCAACTGTCGGCACTGATAACAGCGCACAGAGGTTCGCATCGGACGCGACTTAGTGCCGGTGCGAGACACCTCCATAGGCTCAGAGGAGGGGTGCTCCTGTGCGGGAAATTTCAGCGGCTCAGCAAAGGTGGGAGCCAAATTAACCCTACGTTTGGATTGCGCTCGTTCCAACCCGCGCTCCGTGTAGCGGAGATCAATGCGGGTGGAAACGGCGATCAACTCCTCCAGACTGGTGGGAATCTCCCTAGTAGCTAGAGCATCTTTTACGTGCTCAGCCAGGCCTCTCCAAAACACCGGGACCAACACTTTGTCCGGCCACTCTAACTCGGAAGCCAGTGTCCGAAACTGGACAGCATGATGGCTAACCGAAAGTGACCCTTGTGTTAAAGATAACAGTTGGAGAGCCGTATCGTGGGTGACCCGTGGTCCCAAGAAGACTTGCTTCAGAGCCGCGAGGAACTGAGCAGCCCCCTGTACCACGGGATCACCACCTTCCCACAATGGCGTGGCCCACTGTAATGCCCGGCCAGACAACAGAGAGACAATAAATCCCACCTTAGCCCGCTCCATAGGGAACCGTGCAGCCAGCAACTCCAGCTGGATGGAGCACTGACTAACGAATCCCCTACAGGAGGCACTATCACCCGAAAACTTATCGGGGAGCGGGAGGCGAGACATTGTCGGCAGGGGCAAAAGTGTGGGCGCACGTGAGACAGCCTCAGCGACTGTCTGAGCAGCAGCTAGCGCAGCATTCGCAGCTGAGTTGGTGCTCTCAATAGCCGCCAACCTGCTCTCCAGCTGCCGAATGTAGCGCTGCAGCTGCTGCACGTCTGCCATTGCCAGCCAGACCTTGGCGCTAGTGTAATGTTAGGGTTGGCGGAACGCACCAGATATAAATAATGGAAGGCGCGTTCGCCGCCCGGGGTCCACCGTGCGGTAGATGACAAGACCGCTGCTGGACAATGGCAGATACGCTAGAAGTGCGATACAGCGCTCGGGTTAACGTCACCCGAGAGCCTGAGGGCGGACTCTGTTTAGTCACAGAGACGCCAAAGTATGAACTAGACGTAAAGGCTGAACCTGTTAGCTGCACAGGTCAGCCGGCGTGTGGCGTCGCAGCCGCGAACACCAAAAGCTGATACTACTGCAGCGTGGCCGTAACTGAAGCCGCTAAGCGACGATGCCGGAGGATCCGGGCACCGACGGACGCTAGTGTAGGTGAGGAAGGCTCAGTGGCGTGTAGCCTGCCACAATCTGGAGCTGACTAACCCAACATACTGTCACCATTCGTAATATCCGAGGGAAGGGATTTCATAATAAGTCAGACACCAGTCCATGCATCCATCACCATACACACACAGTATAATATGCTACACTAGCGCATGGCCGAGCCGCCATGCAGGCTTTTTATAGCCATGCGCTTCCGGGACCTTCCAGTACTATAGGAAGGACCAATCAGATCCGACATAGGACCTTCACATGTGACCCCTGCTCTCCACTGAGAGGACAAGTTGCGGGCATGCCCAGTCGCACAGCGCGAGGACTTAGCCTCTAGAGCAGTTCCCTGCAAAGCAGGTTGCGTTATCATTGCTGCACCAGAGGTGGCAGCAACATCCAGGCTCACAGAATGAGTCTGCGGGGAATGCCTGGTTCGCCGAGATTGCTGAGCAGGAGTCCGAGCGGTCGGAGGAGAATGGGAGACCACAGGATGTCTGGCTCTGGATTCCCGCTGTGCAGTGCCAGGAATCCGACGCCTAACAACCCCTTTGATACCACACTCCCGACCGGCTATTTGACCTTTTGGCTCACCTCCGACTCTGCTCTTTCCTTCCTCCCTGGTACTGTATTTTCAACTGTTAATGACTCGGCTTGTTTCACCTATCTACTGCCACCTAACGATGTTGGCTCCGCTACTGCAGGTCCTTGCTTATGGTGAGCTTCTCTTCTCACTTCCTCATAGTCTGTTGGTTGTACCTGGAATATCTTCCCAGGTACCCACGACATTATCACTGACCAATTTAATTTAGTGGGGATCTATTTCTCATCTCCTCTCTCTGCTATGGATCCACTCCGTACTCTGACAGATCAAGTAGCCGGTCTGACCCAAATGATGCAGAATCTATCTGTGGAGTATAAGGTCTTGGCTACATCCCATCAGCAGGTATAGAGGGAGCTGGCTGAGATTGTTAAGACTGTCTGGGGTGCTTCCTCTGCATCCAGCACTGAGGATGGTAATGGGTCTGATGTTTCTTTACATTCCCTGAACCTTCTGTTAAACTCCCAGAAACCTTCTTCGGAGAGAAGGAAAAGTTCCATGTGTTTAGGGAGAGTTGCAAGTTATTGTTTTCCCTTAGACCCCGTTCTTTGGGGGATGAGAGTCAATGGGTGGGGATAATTCTATCTTTACTCAGGGAGGGTCTGCAGTCTTGAGCTGACTGCCCCAGAGAGAATGTCTGTGGATAGGTTCTTTGAGGCCCTGGGGCTGATTTATGATAAACCGGACCAAGTCAGATTGGCAGAAGATACGATCATAGGTCTCTCTCAGGGAAAGCTCACTGCCGAATGGTATTGTTCGGAATTTAGGCAATGGTCTTCAGCGGTGTCATGGAATGACTCGGCACTCAGGTGCCAGCTCCGGAGGGGACTATCTGATCATCTTAAGGATGCTCTGGCCCTCCATCCACCACCTAGTTATGTGGAGGAGGCAATGACACAGGCTGTCTGTATTGATCGGAGACTATGAGAGAGAGGAGTCATACAATGGGAGGCCCCTTTGATCCCGGTCAAGCCAGAGTTTGTGCCTCAAGCTGAACCTATGGAGGTAGGGGCTACCACCTTCAAGGAAAAGGAGAGGAGACAGCGACGGGAAGGCAAGCTCTGTTTCTATTGCGGGACTCCAGTACATTGGAAGGACTGCCCCTCTAAGCCTCCGACCTCTAAGATGTCAGGAAATGCCTAAGTCTGGATAACTGTCCAGAAGGTTACCAACACTCTCAGGTACATTTTCTTCATTTCTTAAAGTACTGCTGAAAGTTGAACTTGGTGTTAAGAACCATTTTATGCCCACTTCAGCTTTTGCGGACTGTGGGTCATCAGTGCACTTGGTTAACTCAAAATTGTTGGCCAACTGTAAGTTAGGGACAGTTTGGTTGAAGACTTCCATGAATGTTGTGGCCATTGATTCTACATCCTTCCCTCAAAATGGTATCAATTTTGTGTTGGAAGAGTTTGTCCTCAAGGTGGGGGCTGTACACCAGGAGCACATTTCATGTTTTGTCTTGGACAATCATCCGGCAGGGCTGGTGTTGGGGTTTCCCTGGTTACAACTGCACAACCCGGTCATTGACTGGGAGTCCCAGGATATTGTTAAATTGGGACCTAATTGTTCCAAATATTGCTTTGTTTCTGTATCTGTGTCATCTGTCGGTCTGGAGGGTATTCTGGGGTACCTAAAGGACTTTGAGGATGTGTTCTCTGAAAAGGAGGCTGAGGCTTTACCACCACGCCGCCCATTTGATTAATCTATAGACCTGGTTCCTAATGCTAAATTGCTCAAGGTCCGTTTGTATAACCTCTCTGGTCCGGAGCGAGCTGCCATGAAAGAGTACATCTCTGAAAGTCTCCGTAAGGGACACACTCGTCCCTCTGTTTCCCCTGTGGTGGCAGGGTTCTTTTTTTGTAAAAAAAAAAAGGAAGGTGGTTTGCGCCCATGCCTCGATTTTCGAGAGTTAAATAAGATTACTGTGAGGAATACTTACCCCCTCCCATTTATCCCTGATCTATATAATCAATTGTCTGGGGCCAAATAGTTTTCCAAGTTGGATCTCTGAGGGGCATATAACCTTATCTGGGTGAGGGAGGGGGATGAGTGGAAATCTGCTTTTCTCACTTCGGAAGGGCTGTTAGAGAATTTGGTTATGCCCTTTGGTCTGACTATTGCGCCGGCAGTAGAGTTGAGCGAAACGGGTCAGTCAAATTAAAAAACGCCGACTTTAGCTAAAGTCGGGTTTCGCTGATCGAAACCCGACCATAGCGTGAGGTCGCCGAGCACCAAAGTCGCATTTCAAATAATGCTTCCGGCGCCTTTCCTCAGCCAATGAAGGTGGACGCACACTGTGGGCAATGCGATGACATGTGCAGTGGCCACCACCATCTTAGAGAAGGGCATTGAAGTGATTGGCTGGCTTTGTGTGGCATCACAGTGGGTATAAAAGGCCGTGACCGCCAACCGCCATCTTACTTCTGCCGATCTTAGAATATGGAGAGGTGCTGCTGCTGATGATTCGGAATAGGGAGAGCGTTAGGCAGGGAAGAAGAAAAAAAATGCTTCTGCTGATAGCGCTTTTCACTGTACAGTTAGTGTGTAGTGAAAGGGGAGGATTTTTGTTGTGTGCAGCAGCGCTGGTGGTTATTAGGCTGCTTTTAAGGCTACCTGATAGCTGCATTGCTGTGTGCACACTGCTGTTCAAACTGCTTTTTCTCAAAGCACTCCAACTTTTATTATTTTCTGGTGAGTTACCGAGCGTTCTTTTTTTCACACACTGTATAGCGCTGTACGCTCCTCACACACTACCGTGTACCGGCTGGTATCATGGACAAATAGAAGCTATCTGTATGTGACTCTGGAAAAACAAGCCGAGGAGATTTTCCATTTTTCCAGACCTACACCTTATAGAGCTGTCAGCCTTTCAAACTGTTTCGTATATCTGCTGTTTGATTACAGTCAAAACTAGACAGAGACAGCGTGTGTCAGTCCGTATACAAATAGACGGAGATTGACAATTTTCCATACAGACACCATATAGCGGTGTACGCTCCTCACACACTACCGTGTACCGGCTGGTATCACGGACAAATACAAGCTATATGTGTGTGACTCTGGAAAAACAAGCTGAGGAGATTTTCCACTTTTCCAGACCTACACCTTAGAAAGCTGTCCGCTTTTCAAACAGTTTCGTATATCTGCTGTTTGATGACTGTCAAAACTAGACAGAGACAGCGTGTGTCATTCCTTATACAAATAAACGGAGATTGACAATTTTCCATACAGACACTGTATAGAGCTGTCCGATTCTCAGACAGTATTGTATATCTGCCGTTCGCATTACAGTCACATCTATACAGAGTCAGCGTGTGTATGTGACACTCCGTAAATACATATATGGAGATTGTTAGTTACACAAAAAAACGCATACAGCTGTACCCTTCTGATACAGTTCCGTATATCTGCTTGTTGGATTACGGTCAAATACATAATGGGAGAGCGTCTGTGACTAGCAAAATATATACTTAGATTTAATTTTTTTAATACACGTTACACAGCTGGACGCTCCTCATACAATATCATCTATCTGCTGGTATTTTTGGTACATTTTCCCAAACATGAGGAAGTATGGTGGAAGAGTCCGCGGACGTGGGCAGGGGGCCGCAGCTGGTACTGATGGTGGTGGTGCATTGGCTGGTTCTG
The DNA here is from genome assembly GCF_039654945.1 of Dendrobates tinctorius. Taxonomy (NCBI): domain Eukaryota; kingdom Metazoa; phylum Chordata; class Amphibia; order Anura; family Dendrobatidae; genus Dendrobates; species Dendrobates tinctorius. Next base: position 58,442,335 of record NW_027361679.1, read on the forward strand.
GCAAAAGCACAATAGCAGCTAAGGCAGGAGGTTTTGAGCCTGCGTCATCGTCTGGCCCAAGAAGGCCTGTATGGTTCCCTTTTCTTGGAGTAGGAAAACCACTTTTAAAGCCAGAGCTTCAGGAACAGGTTTTGGCGTACATTGCCGAAACAGCCACCAGCTCTATTGCCTCCTCTTCTGAACGTTCGAAACCTGCAAGCACGGAGTCATCAGTGCAGGGTTCTGGTCAGGAAAAACACTTTTCCTTGTGTCCTTTGCCCCCACCAAAAGTTAAGGATGCGGCAGCCCACACTTCAGATTACTCTATGGAGCTCTTTTCACATACCATGCCTGGGTGGTTATCCAGTCAAATCCTGAATTTCCCAGTCCTAGATGAATCTGACATGGAGTGCACTGATGCACAGCCACTGCTAGATGATTCTGCTGGTACATTCACCCAGAGCACTACATTGCCCTCGCAGTCTACTGAGCCAGAATCTGACCCTAATGAAACTCAGGTGCCCCTTCCTGCTTACTATACCACCTTACACGGTGACACAGAGGAAGGTAAAGAGGAAGGTGCAGATGACTTTGAAGAGGAGGTGATGGATGACCCAGTTCTTGTCCCGGATTGGGATCCATTGGGGGAGGAGGGTGGCGCTGGCAATAGTTCAGATAAGGAGAAGGATACGCAGCAGGCATTGACATCACAGCAGCCAGGCCCGTAGCTGTCCAAAAATGTGGAATAAAAACTAAAAGAGTTGCAGGACAGCTTGGCCAGACGGTCAACTTAGCACAGCGTGCAAGGCCAGAAAATGTATACCATAGTAGGAAGAGTGCAGTGTGGCACTTCTTTGTCCAAAATCCTACTGATGAGGCAAAGGTTACCTGTAAGAAGTGCGGAAGGACCTTTAGCCGAGGTAAACAACTCAGAAATTTGAATACCAGTTGCATGCTTAGACATTTAATCAACATGCACTTGCAAGCGTGGACGGACTACAAAACCTCAGGTACCACATGTGCACCTGCTACGACTGAAGGTAGCCAGCAACGCTCCATCGCTTCCCCCACTGTAAGACCACCGTCACCGTTAAGCACATGACCAGCACTAAATGTGGAGGTGTCGTCGCAAGGCCAAAGCACTCAGGGAATCACAACGGTTTTGCAACACAACACTGAATCTAGGCCATCACCACCAATACCATCACCAATCCCCTCTCACTCCGTCCGGTCCACCGCTACTTCCCCCATATGCAGCTCTCCAGTCCAGCTTACCCTACCAGACACTCTGAGTAGGACAAGATAGTACTCATCCTCTCATCCACGTACACTGTGTTTGAACTCCTACATTGCCAAACTAATCTCATTAGAGATGATGCCCTACCGTTTGGTAGAAAGCAAAGCTTTCCGCGAGCTCATGGCCTATGCTCTCCCACGCTATGGCCTACCCAGTCAGCACTTCTTTTCTCGAAAAGCCATCCCTGCCCTCCACCGGCATGTGAAAGACCGCATTGTCTAAACAGTCAGTGAGTGGAAAGGTGCACCTCACAACAGATACATGGACCAGTAGGCATGGCCAGGGCAGTTATGTGTCCATCACTGCGCACTTGGTTAATGTGGTGGATGCAGGCTCCACAGGGGACAGCGGCAGTGGAACAGTGCTGCCTAGCCCATGGTATAGGAAACAGTTGGCTGTAGGCTTTCGACCCTCCTCCTCCTCCATAAGCGAAAGTTCGTCCACAGAGCGCAGTCGCACGAGCACTCCATCCGCAGATGGCAATGTTGCACACGAGGTGTCCCACTATCGAACAGCTAGTGGTAAGCGTCAGCAGGCTGTGTTAAAGATGATGTCTTTGGGCGACAACAGTCACACCGCGGAGGTACTGGCCGACTACTTGCAGCGACAAACTGAGTCATGGCTGGGCAGTCTACATCTTGAGGCAGGCAGGTAGTCAGTGATAACGGCCATAATTTTGTGGCAGCCATAGCCCGTGCAAAACTCACATACATACCTTGCCTGGCTCACACTTTGAACCTGGTGGTGCAGAGCTTCCTTAATAATTACCCACTGCTCCATAAGGTGCGAAGACTGTGCTCGCACATCCGTCGCTCGGCCGTACACTCCGGCCGTATGCAGAAGCTGCAGCGATTGCTCCACCTCCCCAAGCACCGCCTAATCATAGACGTTGCAAGAAGGTGGAAGTCCACCCTGCACATGGTTGAGAGGCTGTGCGAACAGAGGCAGACTGTAATGCATTTGTGGGAGGATACACGGGCAGGCAGTTTGAGGGAAGACATGGAATTGTCTGGTGTGCAGTGGTCAAAGATGAAAGACCTCTGTAAAGTCCTTCAGTGTTTTGAGGAATGCACACGGCTGGTAAGCGCAGACGACGCCATCATAAGCATGAGCATCCCACTTATGCGTCTGCTCATGCAAAGTTTGACGCACATTAAGGATCTGGCGTCTGCAGCAGAGGAGGAGGAACAGGAGGAGGAGGAGGGAAGCCTTGCTGACAGTCAGCCATTGTCTGGTCAGGGAACTGTCCTGGATGAGGTGGAGGAAGAAGAGGAAGAGGAGGAGGAGGAGGATGATTATTTTGGGCAGGAGGATGCTTCTCAGGGGGTAAGAGAAAATGTTGGCGTTCCAAGGTCAGGTACAGTGTTTGTCCGTGACTGTAGGGATGTGGATTTACCAGAAAGTGCTCCTCCATCCAGCAGTCTGGTAAACCGTTTGTTTGAGGCTTTCCCAGCACACAGCAGCAGTGCTCGTTCTCCCACAAGCCATAGTGGGCACAATGGAAGAGGTGTTCGTGGTGCACACAGCCGAAGTGGCATTGGAGACAGCGGTTTAATGACCATGTTGTGGAATGATTTCTCAAGTACCGCTCACACGACTGCTAATACTGTATCGATTAAAAGTGACAGGAGACAGCAGTTGTCAACTATGGTTACAAACTACTTCTCCTCCCATATCGATGTTCTCCCTCACAGATCATTCCCCTTTGACTATTGGGCCTCTAAACTGGACACCTGGTCTGAATTGGCACACTATGCCTTACAGGAGCTCGCTTGCCCTGCTGCTAGTGTGTTATCTGAAAGAGTCTTCAGTGCTGCTGGATCAATCCTGACAGAAAAAAGGACCCGTCTGTCGACCCAAAATGCTGATGATCTAACCTTCATTAAAATGAACCATGCAAGGGTTTCAAAGGATTTTGTCCCACCTTCCCCTGATGACACATAGTTTGCCAGAAAACTGCCTCGCTTTTGCCCTCCTCTTCCTCGGACTTGCCCAATTCCGCCATTTGCAGCAGCTGAATGTCCAGCCTACACATCAACATATGTCATTTTTTAAACCTCCCTAACTGGGCTGCCCACCCACTCAACAAGGGCTGAGGTCAACACCTGGCGCACCCGGGCAAGTGCTGTTGCTCTGAACAGGTGGATGGGCCCACTGATGGCCGACGGCAATGGCACAGGGCCCCTCATAGTACAATACAGTGTCTCTGACGGTGGGGGGCCCACTCGCCGTCAGACACACCAGCGTACTATGAGCGGCCCTGTGCCAGTACCGTCGACCACAAGTGTGCCCCCCTGTTTGGTCATGGCCACAGCACATGCAAGATGCAATACTTACATCTCCCTGCTCCACCGCTGTGTAGTCTGGCAGTTAAATCCTTCACAGGGACGGCCACTAGAAATTTGGTGTATTGATCGATGATGTTAATAAATGTTTAACTCCTTATCAACATGGATTTATAAAGGATCGCTCCTGTCAAACTAACCTTATCAGCTTCTATGAGGATGTAAGCTCTCAAATGGACCAAGGAGAATCATTGGATGCCATTTATCTCGACTTCTCTAAAGCAATTGACACTGTCCCACATAAAAGATCGGTAAGTAAGATGAGAAAGCTTGGGCTAGGGGAAAATGTGTGTAGATGGGTAGGTAGCTGGCTTAGTGATAGAAAACAAAGAGTGGTTATTAATGGTGCATACTCAGATTGGGCCAGGGTTACTAGTGGGGTACCACAGGGTTCTGTATTGGGCCCCCTACTATTTAATATATTTATTAATGATCTAGTGGATGGCTTACACAGTAAAATATCAGTATTTGCAGATGATACAAAACTATGTAAGGTAGTTAACACAAAGGAGGACAGTTTGCAACTACAGACAGATTTGAGTAAATTGGAGAATTGGGCTGAAAAATGGCAAATGAGGTTTAACACAGATAAGTGTAAGGTTATGCACATGGGAAGGAGAAACAGATGCTATAATTACTTACTAAATGGGAAACTGCTGGGGAAATCAGACATGAAAAAAGACTTAGGCATCTTAGTCAATAAGAAGCTAAATTGGAGTGCCCAGGGTCAGGCAGCTGCCACCAAAGCAAATAGGGTCATGGGATGCATTAGAAGAGGTCTGGGGACACGAGATGAAAACATAATTCTCCCTCCGTACAAATCACTCGTCAGACCACACTTGGAGTATTGCGTGCAATTTTGGACGCCGGTGCTCAAGAAAGACATTACTGAACTTCAAAGGCGGGCTACTAAAATGATAAATGGAGTTGGTTCACTACAATACCCAGAAAGGTTATCAAAATTAGGTCTATTTACTCTAGAAAATAGAAGACTTAGGGGAGACTTAATATATATGTACAAGTTTATCAGAGGACAATACAGAGATCTCTCCAATGAATTGTTTGTACCAAGGACTGTGACAAGAACAAGGGGGCATTCTCTTCGTTTGGAGGAAAGACAATTTCTGCACCAGCATAGAAGAGGGTTCTTCATGGCAAGAGCTGTGAGGCTCTTGAATTCTCTTCCTGAGGAAGTGGTGATGGCCAACTCACTGAATGAATTTAAGAAAGGAATGGATACTTTTCTTGTCAGTAACAGTATAGAAGGTTACGAATAACAGAATATTATAGGTAGATGGTTGACCCAGCTTAGGGGAAGGAATTTTTTTCCCTATGGAGAAAATTGGCTTCTACTCTGTGGGTTTTTTGCCTTCCCCAGGATCAACAATGCAGAACAGCTGCACTAAAAATAGGCTGAACTAGATGGACATAAGGTCTTCCTTCAGCCTTCAAAACTATGTTACTATGTTACTATGGTTAAGATGTAGCTATAGCCTGTCCTGCTGGCCTCTACCTTCAGATGATCAATGGCTACCATTTGTAATGGACGTCAACTTACAAGCGGATGCAGTGGTGCTTTATGATCACCTTTCACAGTTGTGATAGTCACAGACGTGTGACATTCCTGCCAGCATTTTTCAATGTCTCCTCTCATGCCAATCCAATAGAATCGCCTACGGCCTGTGGCTTCTGTCTTTTGCACTCCAAAATGACCAGACACATCATGATAGGCATTGAGGACCATGTCTACATCTCTCCCTGTGATCACAATTTGATGGAGACGAGTAACGGTGATGTGATCCACGCTACTGCGATAAAGCAATCCTTTCTTCATAAAGAACCGTTTTCGCTGTCTCCACAGACACAGTAATTGAGGATCTGCATTGCCTCTGCAACATCTACCGGGAGGTTTTCACGCGATGAGTAATTCCCAAATTTCTGCTAACACTCAACTTTCCGTCTGTACTTGTATCCATGTAGTTACCAGTAGCAGAGAGTATGGACTGGCTTACTGAGATTGAAATATAAACAAAGATTTAAAAGTACCACAACACTATACTGTTGTACGCTTCGAATACCTTTCCCTTTTTCCACTTTTTAAATTCTGGTGTAATACATAGTGAGCCTGTGAGTGTCTGTGTCTGACTCCGGAAGTATAGATGGAAATTTACAATTACCCCCAGACTGGATACACCTGGTATGTGCTGATACAGTACCTTTGTTAAAAATTTGTTATTACGGTATCATCCATTGGGAGTGAGCGTGTGTGGTTTACGCCTTCTATATACAGTATATGGTGAATCGGAGATACCAAGTTTTACCCTATACTCGATACAGCTTGTGTCTTGTTATACAGTACTTTTGTTCGACATTTAGCATTACGGTCAAATCCATACTGAGTGAGCGTCTTAGAGTGACTACGGGACTATGTATACGGAGATTTCAATTGTACTCTATAATATATATACTTGCTATCTTGTTATCCAGTACCTTTTTTGCAACATTTTTTATTTTGGTCAAACCCAGACTGAGTGAGCGTCTGAGGGTGACTCCGGAAATATCTACCGATATTTCAAATTTGGCCAACACTGTATACAGCTGTACGCTTCTGATACAGTAACCTTTTTTGCTATTTAGATTCTGGTGTAATCCATAATGAGCCTGTGAATGTCTGTCTGTTACTCTGGAAATATATTTGGAGATTTAAGCTTACCCCAACACTGTATACAGCTGTACGCTTGTGTTACATTACCCATTTACAGCTTTTCATAATCTTGTGTAATCCATACTGGGCCTGAGAGCGTTTGTGGCTGCCTCCTGAAATATATACGGAGATTCCTAATGTTTACACTATACTATATATACCTTGTATCTGGTGATACTGTGCCTTTTTCAACTTTTTATTTTATTGTGTACTCCATACTGAGCCTGTGAGCGTCTGTGTATGACTCATGAAATATATACGGAGATTTACTGTTATCCCTAGACTGTATAGAGCTGTACACTTCTGATACAGTACCAAATATCTGCTGGTATTTTGGGTCCATTTTCCAAAACATGAGGAAGTATGGTGGAAGAGGATGCGGACGTGGGCGTGGGGGGCCACCTGGTACTGATAGTGGTGTTGGTGCATCTGCTGGTGGTGCCAAAAACACAATAGCAGCTAAGGCAGGAGGTGTTGAGCCTGCATCATGGTGTAGCTCTGGAAGGCCTGTAAGGCTCCCTTTTCTGGGAGTTGGTAGACTGCTTTTAAAGCCGGAGCATCAGGAACTGCTTTTGGCTTACATTGCTGAAACAGCCTCCAGCTCTATCGCCTCCTCTTCTGAAGTTTAAAAAAATGCAAGCACTGAGTCGACAGTGCAGGCTTCTGGTCAGGAGCAACCCCTTTCCTTGTGTCCTTCACCCACACCAAATTGAAGGATGCGGCAGCACACACTTCAGATTACTCCATGGAGCTCTTTTCACATACCATGCCTGGGTTAATTAAAAATGGGGCCCATCATATACTGGAGCATTCCAAATGGGGGACATCAGACACTGGAGCAGCATTTACGGGGCTCATTATACACTGGAGCATTAGAAATGGAGCCCTTTATATATTGAGCATTATTAGGGCCCATCATACACTGGACCATCATCCATGAGGCCCATCATATACTGGAGCAATCTAGATAGGGGACATCAGACACTGGAGCAGCATTTACAGGGCCCATTATAAACTGGAGCATTAGAAATGTATCCCATTATATATGGAGCATTATTTGGGCCCATATGACACTGGAGCATCATCCATCATATACTGGAGCATTCTAAATGGGGCAGATCAGACACTGGAGCAGCATCTATGGGGAACATTATACACTGGAGCATTACAAATGGGGCCCATTATATATGGAGCATTATTTGGGCCCATAAGACACTGGAGCATCATCCATGGGGTCCATCATATACTGGAGCATTCTAAATGGGGCAGATCAGACACTGGAGCAGCATCTATGGGGAACATTATACACTGGAGCATTAGAAATGGGGCCCACTATATATATGGAGCATTATTTGGGCCCATAAGACACTGGAGCATCATCCATGAGGCCCATCATACACTGGAGCATTCTAAATAGGGCAGATCAGACACTGGAGCAGCATTTATGGGGCACATTATACACTGGAGCATTAAAATGGGGCCCATTATATATGGAGCATTATTTGGGCCCATAAGACACTGGAGCATCATCCATGGGCCCATCATATACTGTAGCATTATGTGGAGCTCATCATTTACTGTATGGAACATTATATGTGACCAATTAGTCTGTATGGAGAAATATATGGGGCTCATTATTCTGTATGGCGCACAATGTGGTGGCCATAATACTATATGGAGCATTATACTGTCCTTTTTTTGAGCTATTGTACAATTTAAAATAGATCAGTCATGTCATGTAAACAGTGAAGTATTTGTCATTGTACTATACCTATATTTCTGTGCCATATCGGAGCATCATGAGTTGAGGTATGTGTTAAAGGGGCGCACTGACACTCTTTGGCCCAGGGCACACGAAAACCTGGAGCCAGCCCTACCCCCCACAACTTTAGCCAAATAACCCCCAGTTTTCAATGCGTAACTATTATTATGAAGTAAATTAAGGTTAACAAGCTTCAGTAATAAGAATTGATGTTTTTGGCATTGAAATGGGCACTGTAGATGTGTTTACTGTCCTCCACTCCCTGCCGACTTTGCTTCCCCATTGAGTTACATTGGGTTTCGTGTTTCAGTCGGCCTCCGACTTTTCGCTATAGTCGGCCGATTTCGTTCGACCCGACTTTTGCGAAAGTCAGGTTTCATGAAACCCGACTCGACCCTAAAAATGGCAAAGTCGCTCATCTCTAGCCGGCAGTTTTCCAGAATTTTATTAAGCATGTTTTTACTGACTTTTTTGGGCATTTTATGATGGTTTATCTGGACGATATTCTAATTTACTTGACGGATAAACAGGATCATTTCGGTCACCTTCGTGCAGTTCTCCAGAGGCCCGGGAGAACTGTCTCTTTGTGAAACTGGAGAAGTGCTCATTTTTTGCTAAGGAACAGTCCATTTTTCGGATTCATCTTGTCTGCTGATGGGTTTCGTATGGACCCTAGAAAGGTTCAGGCTATTGTTGATTGGGTACACACCAAAGATCTGAAAGGGCTTCTGTTGTGAATTCGCTTTCTGGTCTCCCTCTGGTTATTACTGAAGGTAGTGGAGCTAGTCAGATCGACAGAGGGGATGCGAGTTCTCTTTCTGGGCTCCCTCTGGTGGTTACTGGAGGTAATGGAGCTGATCTGATTGACAGAGGCTTGCCACCTGATAATGATGATGACGATTGGAGAACTGGGGTTTCAGATTGGGATTTAAGACAGCCGACTCCCTCTATCCCTGCTGGTGTTTTGCTTCCTGTTCCTCCTGGGGTCTGATTTCTCCATCTCTTCTTGGTGCGGGTCAGCAAGCTCCAGCTGGGGCTGTGCTGAATCACCGCCCATATGTTACTGCATATGCCAGTTTGTTTTATCCCCTGTTAGATTTGTCTCTTTTTCCTCTGCTTTCAGAATATACCAGAGTGCTGATAGAGTGGGGGTTGAAGTCGTGCGACTTCAGTGTTTTTTGCATCAGACGTGTTGGACTTTTTGCAGGGTTTTTTGCGTGATTGCAGACAGTGTCTTTCCTTTCCTGTCCTGTCTAGTCAGTGTGAGCCCCATCATTTGCTCAGTCTATTTTTCTGCCTGCGTTTGTGTTTTCATCTTGTCTCACCGACAATATATGTTTGGGGGCTATCTATTCCTTTGGGGTCTGCTCTGGGGCAGTTTAGATTTCCCCTTTCTTGCTTTAGGCTTAGTTAGCTCTCTGGCTGTGCCAAGGCGTCTAGGATCATCGTAGGTATGCTCCACAGCTACTGCTAGTTGTGTGGATAGGATCCAGTGGTCTGCAATCCGCTTACGTACCAACCTCTCTGGTTTTCTGTGGCTTAGCCTAGACCTGCTCTCCTCCTCGGTGACCCATTCATAACAGCTTCAGCATTTCTTAGGGTTCTCTAATTATTATCGGAAGTTTTTTAGGAGGTTCTCACAGGTGGTCAAACCCCTCACTGATCTGACTAAAAAAGGGGCTGATATAAAGAGCTGGTCAGCCTCAGTCGTAGCGGCGCTTTCTTCTTTAAAAAGATGTTTCATGTCCATCCCGGTGTTGATACAGCCAGATCCATCTAAACCATTTATTACTGAGGTGGACGCCTCAGAAGTAGGGGTGGTGTTTTCCCAGGGTCCTGCCCCCTAACCAATTTAAGGCCCTGTGCCTTCTTTTCTAAGAAATTCTCACCAGCAGAGAGAAATTATGATGTTGGTAACCGGAAGTTGCTAGAGATTAAATTGGCTTTCGAGTAATGAAGGCATTTTTTGGAGGGGGCGGTCCATTGAAACACGGTAATTACGGACCGCAAGAATTTGACCTACATTGAGTCTGCCAAAAGGTTGGCTCCTAAGGAGGCGAGGTGGTCACTTTTTTTTCACGATTCCAGTTCTCTATCACCTTTTGGCCTGGCTCCAAAAATGTCAAGGCGGAAGTCCTATCTCGTAGTTTGGACCCAATATCACCTCCCAAACCTCCCTGCGTTGTTCTTCAACATGGTGTGGTTGTGGCTGAGATTTCCATGGTACTAGAGTGGGAGATTTGTGAGGCCCAGTTTCTTGCTCCTTCACCTAGGCCTGTTAATAAGCTTTTTGTGCCTGTTCAGATTCGAGTCAGGGTGCTTCACAGGCCCGGATTGGTAATATAACCAACCGGGCATTTTCCTGCTGGGCCGCTGTCATGTGGGCCGCGGGCGGCAGCGCCCGATCATCTGGCCGCTTGCCAGCAGATGCGGCCACTAGCCTGGCTGTTGCTCCTGCCGCCGGCCCTCTGCGGGCACGGCGGTTATAGTTTTCAAACCCTCCTGCACTGCAGGGAGATAAGCCACCACGCCCCCCCCACGCACCCCATCCTCACCGTAGCATGAGACCTCCCCCCGCAGCCACTCACAGCGTCACTTGCCTGCTTTCTTCTCTGTTCACAGGACCTGTGATGAGGTCACAGGACCTGTGATGAGGTCACAGGAGGGGAGGAGTCAGGGGGTCACATAATCAGGAGCCATTGTCCAGACCCCTGATCATGTGACCTCTGACTCCGCCCCTCCTGTGACCTCACACAGGTCCTGTGTGCTCAGCCTTGCCTCTTGGTGTCTGCAAGACTCTGCTGTGCTGTTGTCATGGTGCTGGATGAGGTAAGTACCGTATGTGTGGGGTCAGGAGGGCTTTACAGGGTAGATGTAGCAGAGCTGTTTGTGTATGAGGTGTACGGAGCAGAGCCGCATGTGTACGAGGTGTACGGAGCGGAGCCGTGTGTGTACGAGGTGTACGGAGTGGAGCCACGTGTGTATGAGGTGTACGGAGCGGAGCCGTGTGTGCACATGGTGTATGGAGCGGAGCCGCGTGTGTACAAGGTGGAGCCATAAGTGTACAGGATGTACGGAGCGGAGCCTTGTGTGTATGGGGTATACGGAGCGGAGCCGTGTTTGTACGGAATGTACGGAGCGGAGCCATATGTGTACGGGAAGTACGGAGCGGAGCCAAGTGTGTACGAAGCATACAAAGCTGGCTTTTCCCACGGACACAGGAGTACACAGCGGAGCCCCAAGGAGCATTTTAAAACACCCACATGCTGTTCCACCTGAAGTGATGTGCTGGAAGCTGACCGGAAATGAGATAATTTCTTGAGGAGATTGTGACGGAACAAGGACTGCTTCAGATCCATCACCGTGTCCTCCTCCAACAGCGCAGACAGCAGGATCGCCTTGGAATCGGGGATGCCGGCCATGTGAGCGGATCATGATATGTCCTGCATCGGGAGGCTCAGGTGGGCACTACAATGGGAGCCGGGCTGCTATAGTATCTTTATAGAATCTTTCTTTATTTCTTTCTCTCTTTTTATTTCTTTCTCTGTTCTTTCTTTCTCATTCTCTGTTCTGTCTTTCCCTCATTTTCTTTCTCTCTCTCTGTTCTTTCTCTCTCTAATCTTTCTTTTTTCTTTCTCTCTCTCTGTTCTTTCTTTCCCCTTCTTTCCTCTTTCTTTCTCTCTGTTCTTTCTTTCTTTTCTTTACTTCTTTCTTTCTCTCTTTGTTCTTTCTCTGTCTCTCTCTGTTCTTTCTTTCTCCTCTTTCTTTCTCTCTCTGTTCTTTCTTCTTTCTCTCTCTGTTCTTTCTTTCTCTCTCGCTCTCCTTTCTTTCTCTCTCTGTTTTCTCTCTTCCTTAGTGCCAGTCAGTGTACCCATAATGCCAGCCACTGTGCCCTCAGTACCAGTCAATGTGATCAGCAGTGCTAAATGGATGCGATTAGGCGTGGACATGGGTGTGACTAGTTGCAAAATGGGTGTGGCCGGGCGTGGCCTAAAATTTGCAGTGGCGCGCTGCGTGCGCCGCAGTCTTTATCCCTCTTTCTCTTCTTCAAAAGTTGGGAAGTATGATAGGGACAGCTATGACCAGGGGGTTTGGTTGCCAAATGGATATCAGTTCTGCCAGGAAATCTGTCACTGTGCATACAAAAGGGGACAGAGCTTTGGGAGGAGTACTGTACCTAAAAGCAATAAATAGGACTGAGCTGCAATACTGGGCACAGCTCTGACTACATGTTATATAGTCGTGTTAATCTCCTCTCACTTCTTGTAACCTACAAGTGTACAAAGATATTATATAGTCACCATGTGACTAGTGGGCCTATGTAAGTTCAAATGCCAGGGCTGAATTTTAGTCCCAGTCCGGCCCTGGTGCTTCAGGAATTCCATGACTTGGCTCTGAGTGGTCATCCACAAATCTCGGTCACCCGTAGTGCCATCGCTAGGTTGTTTTGATGATCTTCATTGGCCTCGGATGTTGTGAGGTTTGTGTCTTCCTGTGAGGTATGTGCTTGTGATAAAAACTCCCATAACCAGCCAGCCGGGGAATTGTTGCCTTTGCCAGTTCCGGATCGACCATGAACTCATCTGTCCATCTATTTTATTACCGATCTTCCTCCTTCTAATGGTAATACAGTCATTTGGGTGGTTTTGGACAGATTTAGTAAGCAGGCACATTTTGTGCCTTTGACAGCTTTGCCCAATGCAGAAATTTTATCTAAATTGTTTGTGGAATATGTGGTATGGTTGCATGGTGTTCCTTTGAGTGTGGTTTCGGATAGGGGGTACAGTTTGTGACCATGTTTTGGAGGGCTTTATGTAAAAGGTTGGGTGTTTGCTTGTCCTTTTTGTCCGCCTATGATCCAGAGACAAATGGTCAGACTAAGAGGACAAATCAGTCCTTTGAACAAATATTACGATGTCTGACCACAGCTCGGCAGGATGAATTCGCCTTTAACAACTGCATTAATCAGTCCATGGGCACTTCCCCTTTTTTCTGCAGTTATGGTTTACACCCTTATTTTGGGGAATTTTCTCGTTTGGATTCGGGATGTCTGGGGCCAGATCTCGCTATCCGGCGCTTCGGGAGGTGTGGAGGGAGGTGCAGAGGAAGATTAGGGAGGCTCAGGGCATGTATAATTTTTCAGCTGACAAAAAAATGATCTGTGCTTCTTGTATTCCGCGTTGGGGATAAGGTATGGTTGTCTACCAGGAATATAAGCCTTAACATTGCTTCTGCTAAGTTGGGCTTTATTTTATTGGCCCTTATGAGATTATGGAAGTGGTCAATCCTGTGGCTTTCCGTCTGTGCCTTCCACCATCTCTATGGGTCCCCAACGTGTTCCATAAAGCTCTTTTGAAACTGTTGGGGTCTTCCCTAGAGGGGTCTTCATTTCCCCCACCTCCTGTCTTGGTGGATGGACAGACTGAGAATGAGGTTGAAAGAATTGTGGATTCCCGTATGGTCCGCCTTTGACTTCAATAACTGGTTCATTGGAGGGGTTACGGTTCTGAGGACCGGTCATGGGTTCTGGCACGATCGGTCCCTGTGGATCGGTTGGTCCGGGCTTTCATGCCTGGTACCCTGGGAAACCTGGGGATCCGGTGGCCCCTCCTTAAGAAGAGGGCACTGTCATGACTCAGGTCAGGGTTTGCATTCTGCTTTTTCTTCCCCGGCCTGGTCATGTGGGGGTTAACTTTTTCTGCCTCTCTTTGGTATGGGAGTGGCTATTTCTTGTCAATGATAGTTTCTGTCTTCGGCTAGAGCAGCTGACCCAGTGCACCCCCTTTGCTTTCTGACTACCCATGTTAGTGTGCCCCATTCTCTATCTTCTACTTAGTGTGTGTCCATGTGCCTGTTCCCACCATGTATGTCCTGGTTTGTACTCTGACCTGCCCCACTGTCTTTTGTGTCTACTTCCCCTGGTCCTGCCCGGTTCTGACCCTTTGGCATGTTTCTGACTGTGCTCCTGTGTCACCCCTTTGATACTGCGCTCCCGACCAGCTTTTTTGACCTTTTGACTCGCCTCTGATTCTGCTCTTGCATTCCTCCCTTGTACTGCATTTCCGACTGTTAACGACTCATCGTGTTTCACCTCTCTACTGCCACCTAATGGTGTTGGCTCCACTACTGCAGGTCCTCGCTTACGGTGAGCTTCTGTTCCCCTCACTTCCTTGCCCTTTGGTGGTTGTACCTGGAATAACATCCCAGGTACCCACAACAGTCAGAAACCAGACCACATTTCCGAATCTAAATCCTTTCTGCTAATAGCGTGGGCCATTTAAATAGTTTGTGCTAGTAGCGTGGTCCAGACACCAGGTCACATTTCAGAATCTAAATCCTTTCTCTTAATAGTGTGGGTCATACACCAGGCTACATTTGAGAATCTAAATCATTTGTGCTAATAGTGTGGGCCAGACTTCAGGCCACATTTCAGAATCTAAATCCTTACTGCTAACAGTGTGGGCCAGACACCAGACCACATTTCAGAATAAAAATCCTTTTTGCTAATAGTGTGGTCCAGATACCAGGTCACATTTCTGAATCTAAATCCTTTCTGCTAATAGTGTGGTCCAGACACCAGCCCACATTTCTAATTCAATTCATTTTTACCTCCTGATGATCCACATTTGGTGAAATGCGTACAGGTCACAAACTACCAACCATAAGTACCCCTTCATGCTGTTATCATGAAGCTTACCATTTTTCTATGGATATCATTTTTGATCATGTAATTGTCTATGGTCCATGTTTGTTCCTACACTGCCTTTACAGAAACTGCTCCTGGGGAATGCAAATAGATTTATCCTAGGGATTCCCAGGGTCAGCCATCGTGGAGCGGGGGCACCATATCCACTGAAAAGTAGGGTGCCATCCTTGATGGTAGGTAGAGATTTTTTGTAGCAGGGCACAGCGTAGCGAGGTACTGACAGAGTCATTATCTATTATGTTTGTTCTAGTTTATTTGTTGCTGATTAGTTCATTCTTCCCTGTGCATCTCTCTGTCACTTGCCTGTCTACATCTTCCTATTGTTAAAATACCCTAGTATCCCTGCCAATTACACCTGGTGGGCTTGTGTTTGCATTATTCACAATTATAGGGACATCCAGAATACTTAGGTTCAGCCATTGAGTAGCGGGGGTGCCATCACTCGTATATTTGTTTAGGGTGCCAACCTTCGCTGAAAGGTGCAGAGCCAAGGGTATCTATTGTAGAGTGCACTTAGAGAGCACGAGAATATGTGTTTGGTGATTGTCGTTTGCCCTAGTCTTTTAAATTTAATACATTAGGAGTACTTTGCATAAAAAATAATTTTTGCGTTCTGCACCTGTGACTAAAAGCCACTTCATAAAATCAAGAGAGCATCTAATAAGGGACGTGGATGTGACTGTGGTGCTGATAGTGGTGGTGGTGGTGATGCTGCTTGTAGTTGTATTGCTGCTGCAGGGAGAGGATGTGGTCATTCTGTGCCCAAATTAAACACCTTCCTCTGGTACATGCAGGAAACAGGACATTCTGCGTCATTTCATAGGGCCAAGTACCGCTACACGAATGGCGAGGCCAGAACAAGTTGAGGCGGTAGTACATTGGATGACTGTGAGTGCCTCCAGTTCCTTTTGAATTATATTCCACGTAGTCCCCTGCAAAATGCTCAGCGTTGACACCTGAGGACCATGGACATCTGGCTTCCACATCACCCCCTTGCAAATCAGCCCAATAGTCTGAGCTCCAAGTCATGTAGCAGTCTCTTCTGCTTTTTGATGACTCCACTGGATGGGGTTCCATGGCCCATCCACTTGGCCCTCCTACAGAACTTTAAGAGACTGCACTGATGCAGTGCACTGCACTGACACTCAACTACTTGTTATGTTGCAGGATGAGTACGGAGTACGAGGGATGGCTAGTGCACATGATCACTGGATCACCGCAGCACATCTCAGAGGATGATGAAGCAGCACAGTTACCAACTGCAGCATCTTTCTGGAGTAGGGAACAGAAAAAAGGATCCAGCAATGGCTAAGAATGGCTAAAAAGTAACTTTTATTCTAAAGCTCATAAAAACAATAACAGGCACATAATGTTGGGCATAGTACACGCGTGGATAGATCAACGCGTTTTGACAGAAGTCTTCCTCATGTTCATGACCTATTAAAGTGTTGTTTTTAGCTACTTTAAGTGTATTATTTGAACACTTGTTGGATTATCAAACTGTAATGTGAACATGGTTGTTCATTATCAAATAAAAAAATTTAAAAAAAACCTTATTTTTTCTTTATTTTGTTTTGAATAAGGTTACACGGCCTTATTGCATTCTGCACAGAAATTGCAAACCTTTGTATTGATAACTATAACAACTACAACTGTAACTACAACAACTATAACAAATATAACTAACTATAATGAACTATAACTATAATTAACTATAGCTATAACATGAAATTCAACTGTATGTAAACATTTTGGAAAAAAAATAAAAATAATAAAAACTTCACTTTTTTTAAAAGGTTCACACTCTTCTATTTATGCATTCAGCACAACAATAATGCACATGTCTGTCATGCCCGTCATGCCTGTTATGCTGCATGGCCCCTGGAGCAGTGTGCACGCACACCTCATCTCATGACTGCCTGCCCTTGCTGGTGCGCACTCGTGCTCTATCTCATGGCTATACGCCATTGCTTGTGCGCACATGTGCTTCATCTCATGGATGTGCACCATTGCTAGTGTGCACGCGTACCTCACCATGGCTGCATGCCGTTGCTGTGCACATGTGTGCTTTACCTCATGGCTGCATGTCGTTGCTGTGAGCGCGCCTGTCTCTGCTCTGCCTGCTGTGGTCCTCTCTATGGTCCAGGAGGACCTTATCCAGCAATCCTCTCTATGGTCCTCGAAGACCCGACCATGTGATCCTCTCTATGGTCCTGGAGGACCTGATCCAGCAATACTCTCTATGGTCCTGGAGGACCCGACCATGTGATCCTCTCTATGGTCCAGGAGGACCTGATCCAGCAATCCTCTCTATATTCCTGGAGGACCCGACCATGTGATCCTCTCTATGGTTCTGGAGGACTGACTCGGATGTTCCCCTCATGGTCCTGACCCGGAAGGCCAGGTGCTAGTGTCTTATATCAGACCACCCCTTCCTATGGTCGGGGCCTGAGTATCATGTTACTTCCCTGCTAGGCTGTTTGGTCTGCTCGGTTGTTTCCTGTATTCTGTGCCCCTGCACTCTGCCCTGTTGTGCTTCTTCGTCTGGAGTCCTGTGTTTTTCCTTTACTTCGTCTGGTGTCTTGTACCTTGTCTCATGTACTGTATCTTGCCTTGTGTCCTGTGCCTTGCCTTGTGTGCTTTCTTTTGTACTCTGTCTTATTGTGCTCCTTTAGCACAAGCTCTGCTTCTCTCCTACACTCTGTCCTATCGTGCTCTCTTGCACAAGCCTGTTTCCGTACTATGCCTCGCCGTGCGGTCTGTACGCGCTTTGGCCATGTACTCTGCTTTAAGCCTTATCTTTGTATTCTGCCTTCCCGTGCTCCTTTAGCACAAGCCCTGTCTTGTACTCTGTGCTTTGCCATTTACCCGACTCTGTGCTCTGGCATACGCTCCGCTTTTCCCTTGTACCTGGCTCTGTGCCTCAGCATACGTTTCACTACCTGTCTGTACTTTGTTCTATGTCTCTGACCTGGCTCTTGGCTCTAGCATACGCTCTGCTTCTCTTTCTTGTACCCGGCTCTGTGCTTCAGCCTACGCTCCGCTCCTTGTTCTGTGCTTTACTTGGCCTTGTTTCTCCGCGTGCCCTTTGCACGCGCATGGTCTTGCCTCATCCGCCTGTTTGTGCCTCAGCCGTGCCCACCTTAGCCATGCCCACCTGCTTGTGCCTCAGCTGTGCTCGTCGGCTAGAGACTTAGCTGTGTCCGCCTGTTGTGCCTCAGCCGTGCTCGCCTCAGTCTTGCCTGCCTCTCTGAGCCTCAGCCCAACCAGCTAGCCAGTGACCCAGCCATTCCCTCTGTGCTTCCTTGCACTCACGCTGTCCCTGCACTGTGCATAGCGTACCCTCTTGGCATACGCAGGCCCTAGCCTGCTCCTTGGCATACCTCCCTGTGCTTCTCTAAAGTACGCGCAGGTCCTGCCATGAATCCTGATGTGACTCCTAGCACGCACAGGCCCTAGCCTGTACCCTGGCGTGCCCTCTAACATGCACAGGCCCTAGTCTGAACCCTGGCAATGCCCTCTAGCATGCACAGGCCCTAGCCTGAACCCTGGCATGCCTTCTAGCATGCACAAGCCCTAGCCTGAACCCTGGCATGCTGCCTAGCATGCACCCTGCCTTGCACTCTGTCTCGGACCCTGGTGTGTCCCCTAGCACGCACCCTGCCTTAGACCCTGGTGTGCCCCCTAGCAAGCACCCTGCCTTGAACCCTGCCTCGGATCCTGGTGTGTCTCCTAGCATGCATCCTGCCTTGAACCTTGGCGTGTCTCCTAACACATACCATGTCTTGAACTCTGGCGTGCCTCCTTGTCTGAACCCTGGCTTGCCTGCCGAATGCCTGGAGCCTGCCAATCGCTGCCTGAGGTCTGGAGCCTGATGGGTGCGGCCTGATGTCCGGAGCTGATGTCTGCAGCCTGATTTCCAGAGCCTGTCGATCATTGCCATATGTCCGGAATCCAATGCGATCTAGCCCTTGCCAGAACCTTGGCGTGCCATCTAGCACGTACCATGCCTTGGACCTTGGCGTGCCCTCGCATGTGCCTTGCTATACATTACTTTGTCCTTGTAATTATGTCTTGCTCCTGTTGTTACCCTGGTTCCAGCAGTTGTGGTGACTTACCCCCTTGGTCTTGCCCCTGACACTCCCTGTATAGGGGGTGGTTCCTCACAAGATCTGCTCACCCTAGGTGGGTGGGTGCCACGACCCAGAGGGTCCACTCTAGAAATCGACTCAGCAGAAGCTGACTCCGTCACAATGTCTTTTACATACATATTTCGTACAACTAAAACAAGTCAAATTTGATTTATGGTCACTTGATAGAGGACAAAAGCAGCATCTTTTCCTTTTTAGGATGGCAGCAGTGCTTGTGGAGGACAATGGTTCGGTAGCAGTGCTGGTGGAGGCTGTGCTGTTGCTTGCTTGAGCATGCTGCAGGATACTTTGAACAAAGGCTGCTGCTCCTTCACTTCTGGAATTCAATTTTCTCTCTTCAATATATGACTCAATAAGGGATTTTCTTAATTCTTCCAGAAACTAGTCTTCCTTTATGTAGATTATTTCTGTTCCAATTTGGGTCTATTTCACACCGTAAGACAAATGCGTTGTATGTGGACACATCAAGAATATTATAAAGAACAATCATTGGCCACTGATTGTTATCAGTTGATCAATTAATTTATTTTTAGCGGAACAGCAGTGTTAATAGGATACAGCGAAAAAAAATTGCACAGAACTGTACTGAAAGCCAAAGTGTATGGCTAGTACTGAAAGCATGTGTAAATCTGCACGCACCTACAGCAACTGGATAACTTGATAAACAATAGTAGATGCAATAAATAGTCCCAAAAGAAATTATAACTCCTGTATTTTACTGAAAATATTGCAGGAGATCAGTATAAAAGGCTATCGGTCATTTTTGACCAAACAGTACAAGTGTAACAGTCAGCGTGTAGCAAAAAGTAAGCAAAGGAAAAAAAACACTCATAGTAAGAGCTCCTCAAATGAGGAAAATAAAATAAACCATAAGTTTCAGATTTGCATAATAAAAAATGTAAAAAATTTTAAAACAGAAAAAGGAACCAGCTTACCGGTATTTCTTCCATAATAAAAAATTTGCAGGATATCAAATTTCAATGTCGGTCATTTTTGACCGAACAGAACAGCAAGGTTTTAAAATGTTTAAAAAATGATGCTGAAGTAAAGTAGACATGTAGCAACTGTTATTTATTAATTATTTTGTGTGATATAGCTATCTGGCTTAAGGGCATAAAAATTAAAAGTTTGAAAATTGCAAAAATGTTCAACATTTTTTGACAAAATTTCAAGACTTTCACAGATAAATACAAAAATTATCTACCTAAATTTACCACTAACACAAAATACAAAATGTCCCTGTGAGGAGAAGGCCACTTATTAAAGACTATAGGACGAATGGACATAGAGTGGAGTCCACAGCTCTAAGAGATACATACTTTTTCCACCACGGAGCACCAGTTACTCAATATTATTGTAAATTAATAGATATTTGCTTCCTGAAAATAAAAAATGATTTGTCAGTTCATCCTCAGGAATCAATGTTTCCATTCAGTGACAGCAAGCAGAGGAAAGCGTGCAGATCGGATCTTATGTATACCTAAAGGTACTGTCACACTTAGCGATGTACCAGCGATCCCGACCAGCGATATGACGCGGTCAGGATCGCTGGTACATCGCTAAGTGGTCGCTAGTGAGCTGCCACATAGGCAGATCTCACTAGCGACATCGCTGGGGACGGGGATCGCTACTTACCTGTCACACCAGGCGATCCTGCGTCCTCCCGCCCGGCTCCACGCGTCGCTCGTCCTCACAGCAGGAAGCGCCACAGGAAGCTGACGACGAGAAACAGTCCTGAACGTTCTCGCGCGATCAGCGATAAGCAGCGGGGGAGCCGGTCGCTGGTAAGTATCAGACACAGAGATATCGCTAGCAATATCGCTATAACGTCACTAGTTATAGCGATATTGCTAGCGATATCTCTTAGTGTGACATGCCCTTTAGGCAATTCCAGGCAATCATTCTATCAATCTCATCTGTACCTCAAGGTCTCATGCCACTGTGCTCCTAGCCCTAGGCTCATTGTGTGGATGGGGATTGTAGACCCAGGGGGTCTCACATGCAGTCCCAGGTGATGGAATATGCTTCATTCTGTAAGCTAAAGGAACATGTTTAAGGGGGAGGGAGAAAAAAACACATAGGTTGATTCAGACAATTGTTAAGGCCCCGTCTCACTAAGCGATCTCGGTAGCGAGATCGCTGCTGAGTCACAACTTTTGTGATGTAACAGTGATCTCACCAGCGAGATCGCTGTGTGTGACAGCGATCAGCGAGCGGCCCCCTGCCGGTATCGCTGATCGCTGGAAGAAACCTCTGGACATTTCTTTGGTCGCTGGTCTCCCGCTGGCCAGCACGCATCGCTGCGTGTGACAGGCGGGAGACCAGCGATCAGGTGTAAAAAATAATTAAAAAAATATAGTTATTCTCACCTTCCGACGTCCCGTTCAGCCATCCTGCCTCTCTCCACGCTCCGGTCCCAGTGATCCTTTGCACGAATGACCGTGAGACTTCGCGCTCCCGCGAGACCGTGACATCTCGCGGTCATTCGTGCAAAGGATTACTGGGACCGGAGCGTGGAGAGAGGCGGGATGGCTGAACGGGACGTCGGAAGGTGAGAATAACTATATTTTTTATTTTGATTCTATTTTTTACAGTGATGGCCAGCGATGCCGGGCGCTCGGCATCACTTTGCTGATCGCTGGTAAAGCTGTCTGTGTGACAGCTCACCAGCGATCACATAGCGACTTACTAGCGATCCTGACACCTTGATATCGGTGTCGGGTTCGCTGGTAAGTCGCTTAGTTTGACGGGGTCTTTAGAGTGACTTCGAAGGGAGAGGATCCAAGCTGGGATGGATGGTTTATGGAGTTTTGGAGATCAGTTGTCGGCTGGGCTGGATCCCTCTGCTACGGTTGAGCGATCTGTCATCTAGATTTAACACATTTTCTTAAGGATTGTTGTTCCTGGATACATGGACGTCGGATATGAGCCTGGACTGTGACTACAGATTATAATGGCGGGAGATACGAAATTTGTGGGCCAACACACTTAAAACTGAATGAGCTGAATAGCCACTTTCAGGCTATTTTAATTGCCAAATTAAAACAAAAGTTTACAAACATACACTGCTAATTTCCTATTAATTCCTTTTTTTATTTTCCCCTACTCCCATATTCCACTTTTACAAATACAAATATGCCAAAGCATTGTATATTATGCTACTGTTGTAGATAAATGTTAAAATTTGAAAATTAATAAACCCTAACAATATTTGACAGTAAAGTAAGACAATTTATTTGATAGGGAACCAATTGAATTGGCTTTTCAGTGAAGTACTACTGTTGTAAATACTATTAACTGCACCATTTTACCAAAATCAAGCCTTTTATAATCTATTATTGGTAAGCAACAAAAGCATAAGTGCTCATTTTTCCTTAAAATCATGCCCTGGCACTTTAATTGACCATTCTCTCTGCTGTCAAATGTGCTGCAGAGCGAGTTGTAATTCAAAGTGCCCTATGGGGTGCTTGCAGCCGTACTGAGTGAATACTCTGGTGTACATCTACAACTGTAAGCTGGCAACTCCGGGGAGGAATAAGGCTCCCTGCTTCCTCCGTACTTTCAGCAAGGCAACCAGAGAGCACTGTAAGGTTATTAATCTGCAGATTAACCCTAAATCTGTAGGTTAATAATATTTGGGGACATGAAAGGTTCTCTTTAAGCAGTGTATAATACATAACCAATATATTATTTGGATACATCTTCCTATTGTTAAAATACCCTAGTATCCCTGCCAATTACACCTGGTGGGCTTGTGTTTGCATTATTCACAATTATAGGGACATCCAGAATACTTAGGTTCAGCCATTGAGTAGCGGGGGTGCCATCACTCGTATATTTGTTTAGGGTGCCAACCTTCGCTGAAAGGTGCAGAGCCAAGGGTATCTATTGTAGAGTGCACTTAGAGAGCACGAGAATATGTGTTTGGTGATTGTCGTTTGTCCTAGTCTTTTAAATTTAATACATTAGGAGTACTTTGCATAAAAAATAATTTTTGCGTTCTGCACCTGTGACTAAAAGCCACTTCATAAAATCAAGAGAGCATCTAATAAGGGACATGGATGTGACTGTGGTGCTGATAGTGGTGGTGGTGGTGATGCTGCTTGTGGTTGTATTGCTGCTGCAGGGAGAGGATGTGGTCATTCTGTGCCCAAATTAAACACCTTCCTCTGGTACATGCAGGAAACAGGACATTCTGCGTCATTTCATAGGGCCAAGTACCGCTACACGAATGGCGAGGCCAGAACAAGTTGAGGCGGTAGTACATTGGATGACTGTGAGTGCCTCCAGTTCCTTTTGAATTATATTCCACGTAGTCCCCTGCAAAATGCTCAGCGTTGACACCTGAGGACCATGGACATCTGGCTTCCACATCACCCCCTTGCAAATCAGCCCAATAGTCTGAGCTACAAGTCATGTAGCAGTCTCTTCTGCTTTTTGATGACTCCACTGGATGGGGTTCCATGGCCCATCCACTTGGCCCTCCTACAGAACTTTAAGAGACTGCACTGATGCAGTGCACTGCACTGACACTCAACTACTTGTTATGTTATAGGATGAGTACGGAGTACGAGGGATGGCTAGTGCACATGATCACTGGATCACCGCAGCACATCTCAGAGGATGATGAAGCAGCACAGTTACCAACTGCAGCATCTTTCTGGAGTAGGGAACAGAAAAAAGGATCCAGCAATGGCTAAGAATGGCTAAAAAGTAACTTTTATTCTAAAGCTCATAAAAACAATGACAGGCACATAATGTTGGGCATAGTACACGCGTGGATAGATCAACGCGTTTTGACAGAAGTCTTCCTCATGTTCATGACCTATTAAAGTGTTGTTTTTAGCTACTTTAAGTGTATTATTTGAACACTTGTTGGATTATCAAACTGTAATGTGAACATGGTTGTTCATTATCAAATAAAAAAATTAAAAAAAAACTTATTTTTTCTTTACTTTGTTTTGAATAAGGTTACACGGCCTTATTGCATTCTGCACAGAAATTGCAAACCTTTGTATTGATAACTATAACAACTACAACTGTAACTACAACAACTATAACAAATATAACTAACTATAATGAACTATAACTATAATTAACTATAGCTATAACATGAAATTCAACTGTATGTAAACATTTTGGAAAAAAAATAAAAATAATAAAAACTTCACTTTTTTTAAAAGGTTCACACTCTTCTATTTATGCATTCAGCACAACAATAATGCACATGTCTGTCATGCCCGTCATGCCTGTTATGGTGCATGGCCCCTGACGCAGTGTGCATGCACACCTCACTGTTATGCCTATCAGGTCTGTTATGCTGCATGGCCCCTGGAGCAGTGTGCACGCACACCTCATCTCATGACTGCCTGCCCTTGCTGGTGCGCACTCGTGCTCTATCTCATGGCTATACGTCATTGCTTGTGCGCACATGTGCTTCATCTCATGGCTGTGCACCATTGCTAGTGTGCACGCGTACCTCACCATGGCTGCATGCCGTTGCTGTGCACATGTGTGCTTTACCTCATGGCTGCATGTCGTTGCTGTGAGCGCGCCTGTCTCTGCTCTGCCTGCTGTGGTCCTCTCTGTGGTCCAGGAGGACCTTATCCAGCAATCCTCTCTATGGTCCTCGAAGACCCGACCATGTGATCCTCTCTATGGTCCTGGAGGACCTGATCCAGCAATACTCTCTATGGTCCTGGAGGACCCGACCATGTGATCCTCTCTATGGTCCAGGAGGACCTGACCCAGCAATCCTCCCTATATTCCTGGAGGACCCGACCATGTGATCCTCTCTATGGTTCTGGAGGACTGACTCAGATGTTCCCCTCATGGTCCTGACCCGGAAGGCCAGGTGCTAGTGTCTTATATCAGACCACCCCTTCCTATGGTCGGGGCCTGAGTATCATGTTACTTCCCTGCTAGGCTGTTTGGTCTGCTCGGTTGCTTCCTGTATTCTGTGCCCCTGCACTCTGCCCTGTTGTGCTTCTTCGCCCACGCTCTGTGCTTGTACTTCGTCTGGAGTCCTGTGTTTTTCCTTTACTTCGTCTGGTGTCTTGTACGTTGTCTCGTGTACTGTATCTTGCCTTGTGTCCTGTGCCTTGCCTTGTGTGCTTTCTTTTGTACTCTGTCTTATTGTGCTCCTTTAGCACAAGCTCTGCTTCTCTCCTACACTCTGTCCTATCGTGCTCTCTTGCACAAGCATGTTTCCGTACTATGCCTCCCCGTGCGGTCTGTACGCGCTTTGGCCATGTACTCTGCTTTAAGCCTTATCTTTGTATTCTGCCTTCCCGTGCTCCTTTAGCACAAGCCCTGTCTTGTACTCTGTGCTTTGTCATTTACCCGACTCTGTGCTCTGGCATACGCTCCGCTTTTCCCTTGTACCTGGCTCTGTGCCTCAGCATACATTTCACTACCTGTCTGTACTTTGTTCTATGTCTCTGACCTGGCTCTTGGCTCTAGCATACGCTCTGCTTCTCTTTCTTGTACCCGGCTCTGTGCTTCAGCCTACGCTCCGTTCCTTGTTCTGTGCTTTACTTGGCCTTGTTTCTCCGCGTGCCCTTTGCACGCACATGGTCTTGCCTCATCCGCCTGTTTGTGCCTCAGCCGTGCCCACCTTAGCCATGCCCACCTGCTTGTGCCTCAGCTGTGCTCGTCGGCCAGTGACTTAGCTGTGTCCGCCTGTTGTGCCTCAGCCGTGCTCGCCTCAGTCTTGCCTGCCTCTCTGAGCCTCAGCCCAACCAGCTAGCCAGTGACCCAGCCATTCCCTCTGTGCTTCCTTGCACTCACGCTGTCCCTGCACTGTGCATAGCGTACCCTCTTGGCATACGCAGGCCCTAGCCTGCTCCTTGGCATACCTCCCTGTGCTTCTCTAAAGTACGCGCAGGTCCTGCCATGAATCCTGATGTGACTCCTAGCACGCACAGGCCCTAGCCTGTACCCTGGCGTGCCCTCTAACATGCACAGGCCCTAGTCTGAACCCTGGCAATGCCCTCTAGCATGCACAGGCCCTAGCCTGAACCCTGGCATGCCTTCTAGCATGCACAAGCCCTAGCCTGAACCCTGGCATGCTGCCTAGCACGCATCCTGCCTTGCACTCTGCCTCGGACCCTGGTGTGTCCCCTAGCACGCACCCTGCCTTAGACCCTGGTGTGCCCCCTAGCAAGCACCCTGCCTTGAACCCTGCCTCGGATCCTGGTGTGTCCCCTAGCATGCATCCTGCCTTGAACCTTGGCGTGTCTCCTAACACATACCATGTCTTGAACTCTGGCGTGCCTCCTTGTCTGAACCCTGGCTTGCCTGCCGAATGCCTGGAGCCTGCCAATCGCTGCCTGAGGTCTGGAGCCTGATGGGTGCGGCCTGATGTCCGGAGCTGATGTCTGCAGCCTGATGTCCAGAGCCTGTCGATCATTGCCATATGTCCGGAGTCCAATGCGATCTAGCCCTTGCCAGAACCTTGGCGTGCCATCTAGCACGTACCATGCCTTGGACCTTGGCGTGCCTTCGCATGCGCCTTGCTATACATTACTTTGTCCTTGTAATTATGTCTTGCTCCTGTTGTTACCCTGGTTCCAGCAGTTGTGGTGACTTACCCCCTTGGTCTTGCCCCTGACACTCCCTGTATAGGGGGTGGTTCCTCACAAGATCTGCTCACCCTAGGTGGGTGGGTGCCACGACCCAGAGGGTCCACTCTAGAAATCGACTCAGCAGAAGCTGACTCCGTCACAATGTCTTTTACATACATATTTCGTACAACTAAAACAAGTCAAATTTGATTTATGGTCACTTGATAGAGGACAAAAGCAGCATCTTTTCCTTTTTAGGATGGCAGCAGTGCTTGTGGAGGACAATGGTTCGGTAGCAGTGCTGGTGGAGGCTGTGCTGTTGCTTGCTTGAGCATGCTGCAGGATACTTTGAACAAAGGCTGCTGCTCCTTCACTTCTGGAATTCAATTTTCTCTCTTAAATATATGACTCAATAAGGGATTTTCTTAATTCTTCCAGAAACTAGTCTTCCTTTATGTAGATTATTTCTGTTCCAATTTGGGTCTATTTCACACCGTAAGACAAATGCGTTGTATGTGGACACATCAAGAATATTATAAAGAACAATCATTGGCCACTGATTGTTATCAGTTGATCAATTAATTTATTTTTAGCGGAACAGCAGTGTAAATAGGATACAGCGAAAAAAAATTGCACAGAACTGTACTGAAAGCCAAAGTGTATGGCTAGTACTGAAAGCATGTGTAAATCTGCACGCACCTACAGCAACTGGATAACTTGATAAACAATAGTAGATGCAATAAATAGTCCCAAAAGAAATTATAACTCCTGTATTTTACTGAAAATATTGCAGGAGATCAGTATAAAAGGCTATCGGTCATTTTTGACCAAACAGTACAAGTGTAACAGTCAGCGTGTAGCAAAAAGTAAGCAAAGGAAAAAAAAACACTCATAGTAAGAGCTCCTCAAATGAGGAAAATAAAATAAACCATAAGTTTCAGATTTGCATAATAAAAAATGTAAAAAATTTTAAAACAGAAAAAGGAACCAGCTTACCGGTATTTCTTCCATAATAAAAAATTTGCAGGATATCAAATTTCAATGTCGGTCATTTTTGACCGAACAGAACAGCAAGGTTTTAAAATGTTTAAAAAATGATGCTGAAGTAAAGTAGACATGTAGCAACTGTTATTTATTAACTATTTTGTGTGATATAGCTATCTGGCTTAAGGGCATAAAAATTAAAAGTTTGAAAATTGCAAAAATGTTCAACATTTTTTGACAACATTTCAAGACTTTCACAGATAAATACAAAAATTATCTACCTAAATTTACCACTAACACAAAGTACAAAATGTCCCTGTGAGGAGAAGGCCACTTATTAAAGACTATAGGACGAATGGACATAGAGTGGAGTCCACAGCTCTAAGAGATACATACTTTTTCCACCACGGAGCACCAGTTACTCAATATTATTGTAAATTAATAGATATTTGCTTCCTGAAAATAAAAAATGATTTGTCAGTTCATCCTCAGGAATCAATGTTTCCATTCAGTGACAGCAAGCAGAGGAAAGCGTGCAGATCGGATCTTATGTATACCTAAGGCAAATTCCAGGCAATCATTCTATCAATCTCATCTGTACCTCAAGGTCTCATGCCACTGTGCTCCTAGCCCTAGGCTCATTGTGTGGATGGGGATTGTAGACCCAGGGGGTCTCACATGCAGTCCCAGGTGATGGAATATGCTTCATTCTGTAAGCTAAAGGAACATGTTTAAGGGGGAGGGAGAAAAAAACACATAGGTTGATTCAGACAATTGTTAAGGCCCCGTCTCACTAAGCGATCTCGGTAGCGAGATCGCTGCTGAGTCACAACTTTTTGACGTAACAGCGATCTCACCAGCGAGATCGCTGTGTGTGACAGCGATCAGCGAGTGGCCCCCCTGCCGGTATCGCTGATCGCTGGAAGAAACCTCTGGACATTTCTTTGGTCGCTGGTCTCCCGCTGGCCAGCACGCATCGCTGCGTGTGACAGGCGGGAGACCAGCGATCAGGTGTAAAAAATAATAAAAAAATATAGTTATTCTCACCTTCCAACGTCCCGTTCAGCCATCCTGCCTCTCTCCACGCTCCGGTCCCAGTGATCCTTTGCACGAATGACCGCGAGACTTCGCGCTCCCGCGAGACCGTGACATCTCGCGGTCATTCGTGCAAAGGATTACTGGGACCGGAGCGTGGAGAGAGGCGGGATGGCTGAACGGGATGTCGGAAGGTGAGAATAACTATATTTTTTATTTTGATTCTATTTTTTACAGTGATGGCCAGCGATGCCGGGCGCTCGGCATCACTTTGCTGATCGCTGGTAAAGCTGTCTGTGTGACAGCTCACCAGCGATCACATAGCGACTTACTAGCGATCCTGACACCTTGATATCGGTGTCGGGTTCGCTGGTAAGTCGCTTAGTTTGACGGGGTCTTTAGAGTGACTTCGAAGGGAGAGGATCCAAGCTGGGATGGATGGTTTATGGAGTTTTGGAGATCAGTTGTCGGCTGGGCTGGATCCCTCTGCTACGGATGAGCGATCTGTCATCTAGATTTAACACATTTTCTTAAGGATTGTTGTTCCTGGATACATGGACGTCGGATATGAGCCTGGACTGTGACTACAGATTATAATGGCGGGAGATACGAAATTCGTGGGCCAACACACTTAAAACTGAATGAGCTGAATAGCCACTTTCAGGCTATTTTAATTGCCAAATTAAAACAAAAGTTTACAAACATACACTGCTAATTTCCTATTAATTCCTTTTTTTATTTTCCCCTACTCCCATGTTCCACTTTTACAAATACAAATATGCCAAAGCATTGTATATTATGCTACTGTTGTAGATAAATGTTAAAATTTGAAAATTAATAAACCCTAACAATATTTGACAGTAAAGTAAGACAATTTATTTGATAGGGAACCAATTGAATTGGCTTTTCAGTGAAGTACTACTGTTGTAAATACTATTAACTGCACCATTTTACCAAAATCAAGCCTTTTATAACCTATTATTGGTAAGCAACAAAAGTATAAGTGCTCATTTTTCCTTAAAATCATGCCCTGGCACTTTAATTGACCATTCTCTCTGCTGTCAAATGTGCTGCAGAGCGAGTTGTCATTCAAAGTGCCCTATGGGGTGCTTGCAGCCGTACTGAGTGAATACTCTGGTGTACATCTACAACTGTAAGCTGGCAACTCCTGGGAGGAATAAGGCTCCCTGCTTCCTCTGTACTTTCAGCAAGGCAACCAGAGAGCACTGTAAGGTTATTAATCTGCAGATTAACCCTAAATCTGTAGGTTAATAATATTTGGGGACATGAAAGGTTCTCTTTAAGCAGTGTATAATACATTACCAATATATTATTTGGATGATAATATTGATTAGCAGGGGGCTTTGTTCAGTTCCAACAAGCACATTTTTGCAATCTACAATGCATAATTAGGGGCAACTGCAACATTATATCTGATAATGTGTTGACTACCCAAATGTTTAAGGCCTATGTGCAGTCCAGAGCTGGGCAAGAAGGGAAATCAAAGCAAATTGTACTCAATCCTTTCATAGGTTTAATTTTATTCCATGCAAAAAATACGGAGAGACATCCATTTTTTTGGTAGCACGGAATGAAAAGTACCAGTACAAGTCAATGGTATCCATGTGCAGTCAGTGTGCCGTTTGTGTTTTTTCTTTTTTTTTAATTGCTATGCTATGAACTTTATTTGAAACTAGCTGAAGAGCCCGGTGTTGCCCGGGCATAGTAACCAACTGTGGTTAGTTATAACAAATTATAATGATTATATTGCACATAAAAACATTTCACATCAAATATTCAACACTACAGATTTGCAACACAAATTAACAAAACGATTACCCAAGTATTGATAATATTTTATTTTCAACTCATTTAAGAGCCTTTTGATAAACAACATGTTTGGTTTTTCCTTTCGGTGCAAAGATGAACAGATTTTTGGCAGTTCCAACTCTTGAACAGATCACATAAAGTTGACCATGAGAAAAGCATTGAGATTGCAAATCGATCCCTGCTACTTTCAAGGACTGTCCCTGAGCATTGTTAATGGACATTGCAAATAGCAGTTGAACTGGAAACTGGAGGCGTTTAAAATCAAAAAATAAATCAGATGGAATGAGTGGAATTCTTGGAATGAAAATGTCCTCTCCTTTGGCACATCCTGTTTCTGAGCTGTGTATCTAACCCTATCCTGTGTGATAATGTCTGTTGAGTTGTGTACCTAATCCTCTCCTGTGTGATACTGACTGCTGAGCCATGTGCCTAATCCTATCATGTGTTACTGACTGCTCAGCCGTGTATCTAATCCTATCCTGTGTGATTCCATCTGCTGAGCCGTGTATCTAACCCTATCCTGTGTTACTGACTGCTCAGCCGTGTATCTAATCTTATCCTGTGTGATACTGACTGCTGAGCCGTGTATCTAATAATATCCTGTGTAATACTGACTGCTGAGCCGTGTATCTAATCCTATTCTGTGTGATACTGTCTGCTGAGCCATGTATCTAATACTATTCTGTGTGATACTGTGTGCTGAGCTGTGTATCTAATCCTATCCTGTGTGATACTGTCTGCTGAGCCATGTATCTATTCCTATCCTGTGTGATACTGACTGCTGAGCTGTGTATCTAATCCTATCCTGTGTGATACTGACTGCTGAGCCATGTGTCTAATCCTCTCCTGTGTGATACTGACTGCTGAGCTGTGTATCTAATCCTATCCTGTGTGATACTGACTGCTGAGCCATGTATCTAATCCTATCCTGTGTGATACTGGGCTCCCCCTGCAGTCTGTGTCAGAAGGTGGTCTGTGTTTTTCACGGTAATACATTTTGTTATTTCCAGCTTTACAGAAGGACGATAACACCATGGAAATGATCAGAATAATAGGCCTCAGTTACCACAACTGTCTACAAAGAAAACTGTTGCTGATAGCAACCAATCACAGCTCATTTTTCATCCTTTAACCAGCTCTGGGGCAGTGTGGCGAGTTTTGAGTGGCGATTTTTGTGTTTCGACTTTTATGTGGCGAGGTTGGTGTATGTGTGGTGAAATGTGTGCTGAGGGTGGTGTATGTGTTGAAGCACGTGGTAGTGTGTGGCGCATTTTGTGTGTGTGTTCATAACCCCGTGTGTGGAGAGTATCCCATGTCAGGGCCCCACCTTAGCAACTGTACGGTATATACTCTTTGGTGCCATCGCTCTCATTCTTTAAGTCCCCCTTGTTCACATCTGGCAGCTGTCAATTTGTCTCCAACACTTTTCCTTTCACTTTTTACCCAGTCTGTAGATAGGGGCAAAATTGTTTGGTGAATTGGAGCGCGCGGGGTTAAAATTTCACCTCACAACATAGCCTATGACGCTCTCGGGATCCAGACGTGTGACTGTGCCAAATTTTGTGGCTGTAGCTACGACGGTGCAGATACCAATCCTGGACATACACACATACATACATACATACACTTTTTCCCCATTATGTACCTAGGGGCAAAATTGTTTGGTGAATTGGAACGTGCGGGGTTAAAATTTTGCCTCACAGCATAGCCTATGATGCTCTCGGGGTCCAGACAGTGCAGATGCCAATCCTGGACATACACACACACACATACATAAAAAACATGCACACACACACACACACACACACACATTGAGCTTTATACAGTATATTAGATGACTATTTTTGAGAGGTTATCACTATAAAAATATTGGAAAACCTCTATTTTGTCCTTTAAATTTACCAACCACTAATAGGTCGGTGAAAATGCTGTATGTGGCAAATTACAGCATTATAGCCCAGACATTCCCTACGTAATTCATGTAACGGTTCACAAATCTGGAGGTTTGCTTAAACTATTAAGTATATGTCTTCTATTTCTGTTAGAAACAAAACTCTAAGCCACAACAAGGCTAAAAAAAAGCTTTCATTTGGAAAGCCAATCTTCTGTCATGTCTGGTGGGAGAATTTAATTATGTTTTATTCATATAATCTCTCACTTCGCATTTAGCGCATTTTATTTTGGTAGAAAATATTATTTCTGTTTACAGCATTGCAAGAAAACTCTTTTGGCCTTTCATAAGCTCTATTTTCATCTGTTTCTAGAATTTATGTTCATTTTCTGTAACACGTGAGTACATGCCATGAATTTCAAACCACTTTCTTTACACACAAATCAACCATGACTGCTACATAGTAATAATCTGCCTAGGAAAATGCACAAGCTATTAGGTACTTAACAGCCTGTCTCTACTTAGAAGCATAAGTACATGTGGAAATTATTCAGAAGTGGTATTAATCAATGAGTACTTCTGCAGCCTTGACTGTTGACAGTCTACCCATTCAATAAGCACTAATTATTTTCTCTCTCTGTGATCACCCCGCTATCCGGACCACAATTTCCAGACATATTGTGTTGAATAAAAAGCAGATTCATCATGTCTCGCTTTCCTTCTGCGACATATTCATCTTCTTTGTTAATGTCCTCCACCACTGTGCAAAGTGTATTGCACATGTACATTCACTCATAACAGGTACAGTGGGGCAAAAAAGTATTTAGTCAGTCAGCAATAGTGCAAGTTCCACCACTTAAAAAGATGAGAGGCGTCTGTAATTTACATCATAGGTAGACCTCAACTATGGGAGACAAACTGAGAAAAAAAATCCAGAAAATCACATTGTCTGTTTTTTTTCATTTTATTTGCATATTATGGTGAAAAATAAGTATTTGGTCAGAAACAAAATTTCATCTCAATACTTTGTGAAATATCCTTTGTTGGCAATGACAGAGGTCAAACGTTTTCTGTAAGTCTTCACAAGGTTGCCACACACTGTTGTTGGTATGTTGGCCTATTCCTCCATGCAGATCTCCTCTAGAGCAGTGATGTTTTTGGCTTTTCGCTTGGCAACACGGACTTTCAACTCCCTCCAAAGGTTTTCTATAGGGTTGAGATCTGGAGACTGGCTAGGCCACTCCAGGACCTTGAAATGCTTCTTACGAAGCCACTCCTTCGTTGCCCTGGCGGTGTGCTTTGGATCATTGTCATGTTGAAAGACCCAGCCACGTTTCATCTTCAATGCCCTTGCTGATGGAAGGAGGTTTGCACTCAAAATCTCACGATACATGGCCCCATTCATTCTTTCATGTACCCGGATCAGTCATCCTGGCCCCTTTGCAGAGAAACAGCCCCAAAGCATGATGTTTCCACCACCATGCTTTACAGTAGGTATGGTGTTTGATGGATGCAACTCAGTATTCTTTTTCCTCCAAACACGACAAGTTGTGTTTCTACCAAACAGTTCCAGTTTGGTTTCATCAGACCATAGGACATTCTCCCAAAACTCCTCTGGATCATCCAAATGCTCTCTAGCAAACTTCAGACGGGCCCGGACATGTACAGGCTTAAGCAGTGGGACACGTCTGGCACTGCAGGATCTGAGTCCATGGTGGCGTAGTGTGTTACTTATGGTAGGCCTTGGTACATTGGTCCCAGCTCTCTGCAATTCATTCACTAGGTCCCCCCGCGTGGTTCTGGGATTTTTGCTCACCGTTCTTGTGATCATTCTGACCCCACGGGGTGGGATTTTGCGTGGAGCACCAGATCGAGGGAGATTATCAGTGGTCTTGAATGTCTTCCATTTTCTAATTATTGCTCCCACAGTTGATTTCTTCACTCCAAGCTGGTTGGCTATTGCAGATTCAGTCTACCCAGCCTGGTGCAGGGCTACAATTTTGTTTCTGGTGTCCTTTGACAGCTCTTTGGTCTTCACCATAGTGGAGTTTGGAGTCAGACTGTTTGAGGGTGTGCACAGGTGTCTTTTTATACTGATAACAAGTTTAAACAGGTGCCATTACTACAGGTAATGAGTGGAGGAAAGAGGAGACTCTTAAAGAAGAAGTTACAGGTCTGTGAGAGCCAGAAATCTTGATTGCTTGTTTCTGACCAAATACTTATTTTCCACCATAATATGCAAATAAAATGAAAAAAAAACAGACAATGTGATTTTCTGGATTTTTTTTTCTCAGTTTGTCTCCCATAGTTGAGGTCTACCTATGATGTAAATTACAGACGCCTCTCATCTTTTTAAGTGGTGGAACTTGCACTATTGCTGACTGACTATATACTTTTTTGCCCCACTGTACTTGTAAATAACAGAATATTAAGGACTCCTTTTGCGCTTCCTTGCTAATGAATAAGCAGAACATTTAAAAAAAAGTCTAGTATTTACAGAAGTAGAATGGTGTCACGTCTGGCTAAGGCCACCCGCTCCAAAACGCTACCATGGATTGACTTGG
This sequence comes from Dendrobates tinctorius, assembly GCF_039654945.1. Lineage (NCBI taxonomy): Eukaryota > Metazoa > Chordata > Amphibia > Anura > Dendrobatidae > Dendrobates > Dendrobates tinctorius. The sequence continues at coordinate 58,477,148 of NW_027361679.1, forward strand.
CACAAGCCACTTCATCTGACAGATTCTAGATGTACCCCCAAAACCCTTTAACCCCTATACATGGATCTGGTTTGATTGCTGCCATGGAAGGACTGCCGTCTGAAAGTGAGAACCAGAGGTAGGAATGGTTACCAAGCAGGGTAAAATCGAAGAGGTCACGTCAAGAACAGAATCATAAAACAAGCGGGTAGTCAAATTTCAATCTGAGGTCAAAGAACACGTATATTCAGAACAAAACATGAAAGCATAACCCAGATACCCAGATGTCTGAATCAGGATAGCTGAACCATTGACTGACAGTGGGATCTGGTTCTCAGGGATTTATCTAGAACAGCCCCACCCAGTGCTGACAGCAGATAGAAACCAAATCTACAAGATTAACCCCATAGCTTCCAGACTGACCAGAGCCACAAGTCCCAGGAATTAAATAGGAAGCAGAAACTGGCACAGATGTTGCCAAAAGTTAACATTGTTAAAAAAGGTATAATATAATATTATTGATACAATGAATATATATATATTGTTAATATAAGTTGTCAGTTAAGCTTTGACCCAGTGGTGCAACTAGAGTTCTATGGGTTCCGGTGCAAAATTTGGACCTTGGCCCCCACAAGCATGTTAGTCAGATGTACATGTCCCTATAATAATGTCCTCCATCCTGGCCCCTATACTGTTAAGGCCCCGTCACACATAGCGACTCACCAGCGATCCAGACAACGATATCAACTTGTCAGGATCGCTGCTGTGTCGCTACATGATCACTGGTGAGCTGTCAAACAGACAGCTTCACCAGCGATCAGCACCAGCGACACTGAGCGCACGGCGTCGCTGTGTACTTTAGTTACCAGCGCGCTGATGCAGGGAGCTGGTAACTAAGGTACACATCGGGTTTCTAAGGGGTGTGCGTCACTTAGAAACAAGATATTTACCTTGGTTACCAGCTCCCTGCATCAGCGCGCTGGTAGCTAAGGTACACATCGGGTTTTAAGCACCGCCGGGTGCTTAGAAACCCTGCGTTTACCTTAGTTACCAGCGCGCTGATCGCTGGTCTCCCGCCTGTCACACTCAGCGATGCGTGCTGGCCAGCGGGAGACCAGCGATCAAAAAAATGTCCTGGCTATTCCAGGACGATCAGAGATAACTGGCAGGGGGGCCGGTCGCTGGTCAGTGTCACACACAGCGATCTCGCTGGTGAGATCGCTGCTGCGTCAGAAAACTTGTGACTCAGCAGCTATGTGTGACGGGGGCTTTACAATGCTAGTTAGGTAGGCACACGTACAGAAACCAAAATGTGTCAGCCTCTGCAGTATAAAGTAAAACAGGTGTGCAAAGATAGACATGATCAGTTAAATATCTACATTTTTAAAACATTCTTTTCAATTTTTGTTTTTACAAGATTCAACTTTTAAAAAAATGACATTATAAGAAATGCTAAGTAGATATACTGTACATAAAAAAAGACCAGCACTTGCAACACAGTGCTGTATTGGAGTAACATGTACAGAGGTTAAAACAGACTATTACAATAGATGTGTAGAAAAGAAATGTTTATTTTCAACACGTACACTGTGTAGGGAAAACAGTTGAAGTTAAATTTCTGGATTTTGGGGAATTTTCTTTTGTATTTTTAAAAAACAAATTATTTCAGCCATAACAGAAAAGGTTGCACAAGAATTTAAAAAAACTCAATACAGTTGATTGTGACAACAGAGCACACAGTGTCTATCTGACAGCAATTTCAGTTTATTTTTTTTGTAAAAAATACTGTGCTATCTTGCTACGGCTTTCAAGTGCATTACAAATGAAGAAACAATGTGTAACTAAAGTTCAAATGAAACAGAACAGATGACAACCATACCATATCACTGATCGCTGCTGCTGGCACCACTGCTAATGTATCTTTCTCCTATTAATTGAATCTTTGCATTATTCATAGACTGCTACACGTGATCAAACTTTACTAGGCATACAGCGTGGAAAAAAAGTAGTTAGTCAGACACCAATTGTGCAAGTTCTCCCACTTAAAAAGATGAGAGAGGCCTGTAATTGACATCATAGGTAGACCACAACTATGAGAGTCAAAATGAGAAAACATCCAGAAAATAACCTTGTTTGATTTGTAAAGATTTATTTTGCAAGCTATGATGGAAATTAAGTATTTGGTCAACAAAAGTATTTGGTCAACAAAAGTTCATCTCAATATTTTGTTATATATCCTTTGTTGGCAATAATAGAGGTCAAACATTTTCTGTAAGTCTTCACAAGGTTGCACACACTGTTGGTGGTATGTTGGCCCATTCCTCCATGCAGATCTCCTCTAGAGCAGTGATGTTTTGGGTCTGTCGCAGGGCAACATGGACTTTCCAATCCCTCCAAAGGTTTTCTGTGGGATTGAGATCTGGAGACTGGCTAGGTCACTCACAGGATCTTCATATGCTACTTACAAAGCCACTCCTTTGTTGCCCTGGCGGTGTGCTTAATTTTATTATCATGCTGAAAGACCCATCCATGTTTCATCTTCAATGCCCTTGCTGATGGAAGGAGATTTGCACTCATAATCTCACGATACATGTCCCCATTCATTCTTTCATATACACAGATCAGTCGTCCTGGTCCCTTTGCAGAACAGAAAAACAGCCCCAAAGCATGATGTTGCCACCCCCATGCTTCACAGTAGGTATGGTGTTCTTTGGATGCAATTCAGCATTCTGTCTCCTCCAAACAAGAGTTTTGTTTCTATCAAGCAGTTGTACTTTGGTTTCATCAGACCATATGACATTCTCTCAATACTCTTCTGGATAATCCAAATGCTCTCTAGCAAACTTCAGATGGGCCGGGACATGTACTGACTTAGGCTACTTTCACACTTCAAGTTTTCGGCGTCAGGCGCGATCCGGCGTCGTGCCGGAACGCCGGATCCGGCAAATGTTTAGTAAAACCGGATGTGACGGATCCGGTTTTCTGCCGGATCCGTCTTTTTCTTGACAGACAAAACCGGATCCGTCTCATCCGGTTCATCCGTTTTTCTATCCGTTTTTCGACGGATTACGCCGGATCCGGTTTTTAAAATTGACCCTTGTGGCCTTCCGAACGGGATTGGCTACTGGAAAACTATATATAGCATGTTCCTACAGCCCTTCTTTGACAGGTTGTAGAGGAGAAAGTGCAGGTTGGAGAGAAGAGCAAGTTACTGGCGAAGATGGATGTTGTCATTGGAAATATTTTGAAGAATTTGGCGGATTTTATAGCAGAGGCGAATCGTTTGAGGGTTGTTCTGGAGAAGGAGAGAGCGAGACAGCAGCGCATCAGGCATCGTAGACGACGTTTGTGGATCCACCCCATCACAGCCAAGAGAATGACACGTGGGGTCTATTCTACACTCTGCATGGACCTTCGACGAAACCCGGATACATTTTTTGGATATGTTAGGATGAAAATGGAGAATTTTGATTACTTGGTGGAGCGCATTGCACACCTCATAAGAAAAGCGGACACCTATTGCCGCTTCTCTGTTTCACCCACAGAGCGTCTGATGGTGACTTTAAGGTAAGCCACATTTATTGGATGTGATCGCATCAGAGCACACTTTCACTGCAATCTTGTTGGTGGTAGTTTGTATCTCCAAGTGTTATAGTCAGTTTTGGTATGTAATGCTGTGATTTAAAACTAATTTATTGTTTTTTAATTCCCCACAGATTTCTTGCAACTGGAGAATCCCTTTCGTCACTGCATTTCCAGTACAGACTCGGGATTTCCACCATATCTGGAATAGTGAAGTACACATGCCGTGCACTGTGGGACTCCTTAGCTGAAGAGTTTTTACCAGAGCCCACAACAGAGAGGTGGATTGAAATTGCTGACAAGTTTCAACAGATATGTCAGTTTCCCAACTGCTTGGGCGCTGTGGACGGGAAACATATCCGCATTGTAAAGCCAGCTGGATCGGGATCGGAATATTTCAATTACAAGAAATATTTTTCAATTGTCCTCATGGCCATCGCTGACGCGGAATACAAATTTATTGCGGTTGATATTGGGGCCTATGGCCGCTCCAATGACTCTCAAGTTTTCAAACTGTCTGCCATGGGGCGTAAACTGTATGGAAACACCTTCCAGTTCCCACCACCTAGACCGCTGCCGCAAACATCTGGTCCACCTATGCCATTTGTCTGTGTAGGGGATGAAGCCTTCCAGCTGTCAGAACACCTTTTGAAACCATACTCTAGCAGAGGATTGACAAGACCAAAACGCATTTTTAATTACCGCCTCACAAGAGCAAGAAGAATGGTTGAATGTACCTTTGGTATTCTGACAGCCAAATGGCGGGTCCTATTGACTGCGATCAACCTCAAGACAGAAACTGTGGATGAGGTGATCAAAGCGTGTGTGGTACTCCACAATTTTGTTATCTGCAAGGAACCCATTTCCATTGAGGACACCTCTGAAGAAACCACCTTGCAAGATTACCATGACATTACCACTAGAAGTTCTGTGACGGTTTCAGTAATGAGGGACAATTTTGCACTATACTTTATGTCACCTCAAGGCAGAGTACACTGGCAGGATGACAGAGTGTGAAAGATTTGTGCCCAACCAAACTTGTGTACCTTCTGTACCAACAGTATATACCTTTGCCAACCAAAGTTGGCTATCTTGTCATGGTCTCTATTTTTAGCTTTAGGCCACAGGTGTGTACCTGGTTGTGTTTTATGCAAAGTATTTCACCTTTTAACAAAAGTTGTGTACATTGTTATGAAATCACCAACAATAAACACAACTTTTTAGGTGAAATACTTTGCTTCAAACACAACCAGGAACACAACTGTGGCAAAAAGCTAAAATTTACCCACAGTTATATACCTAGTTTTGAATACCATTTCACCTTTTAAATACCCTGTATTTAACCTTTTTCACCGCAGAAAGAAATGACAGACAACCAGTGTAAAATAATTTAACTTTTATTGAAAAATGTTTTTTTTAGTAAACTTTTTTAAAATTTTAATAAACTTGTTTAATAAAGCTTTGAAACCATAAAACTGGTCATTTTTATTTAAATACACACATTATAAATCTGTGTAGTGTGTGGTGGAAATACTGCTGTAGGGGCTGCGGGACACTTCGACACTGGGAGTGTGGAGAGAGGACTGGGATCGTGGTGGGGAAGGAACAGTTAGAGGTGAAGGTGTGGAAAAAACTACAGAATGGGTGGACATGTGGGAAGCAGAAGAGGTGGTGGGTGGTGGAGTGGAGGGTTGGGCAGGGACTGTAGGAGCAGATGATGTTGATGGCAAGTTGTATGGGGAAGGAGTTTGGTACGGGGCAGGTTGCTGGAAGTGGGGAGATGTCTGGTACGGGGCAGGTTGCTGGAAGTGGGGAGATGTCTGGTACGGGGCAGGTTGCTGGAAGTGGGGAGATGTCTGGTACTGGGGAGGTTGCTGGTACTGGGGAGTTTGCAGGTACTGGGGAGGTTGCTGGTACTGGGGAGGTTGCTGGTACTGGGGAGGTTGCTGGTACTGGGGAGGTTGCTGGTGCTGGGGAGGTTGCTGGTGCTGGGGAGGTGGATGGTGCTGGGGAGGTGGATGGTGCTGGGGAGGTGGATGGTATGTAATAGGAGGGGGAGGATGGAAAGTGGCTGGAGGGGGTGTAGATGTAATAGGAGGGGGAGGATGGAAAGTGGCTGGAGGGGGTGTAGATGTAATAGGAGGGGGAGGATGGAAAGTGGCTGGAGGGGGTGCAGGTGGAGGAACTACTGTGGTGGGAGGAGGAGGTTGGGAGGTAACTTGCTGGAGAGCAGCGTGGCATGAATGCATTACATTCATCTGCTGGGCAGGAGAGAGCGTTTCCATGCGCTCCACAACAGACCTGAAAAAGATGTGGTTTGGCGAAGATCTTGCTTCTGAATGCATGGTTTGCAGAAGTGTCTTCACCTCCAGAATGCTGGAGTTGATCTGCTGATAGCCTGCGGAGATTTGCTCTGACAAGACTTTTAGACAGTTCTGGAAAGATGCATTCAGATGCAAGAACTCTGGCGCATAAGTCTTTTCCTGACCCCTCTGCCGCTGCCGCCCAGTACCCGCAGGTGTACTAGAGGTGGCAGGGGCAGAAGGGTGGGGTAAAGGGAAAGCGATCTCCTCACCAGCAGCTTCATGTAATGTAGGCGGCCACGATGCTCCTGTGCTGGTGGATGGGACAGATGGGTCGAATGTGTGGGAAGGCTGGGAAGGTGCAGATGTATCGGGGCGGTCGAAGTGTCCCTCAGTGCCGGTCTCCTCAGGGATCGCCTCAGAAGGGTCCAATCGTGCAGGCTCCCGAGTGCTGCTCACCGTGCTGTGGAATAAAAAGAAAAAAAACAATTAAAATAGTGACATGGTATGGCCCTGGCTGAAAAAAAGAAAGTTACATCTAAACATTGTTTTGTCACATGTGGTGTGTAATATTTACCTTCTGGTGAGCATTGTCTCCCGGAGGAACGACAGGGCTCGTGCGTACTTGTACTTGCTCCTGCGTCCTCCAGATCCACTCGGGGCCCGCATCTCTTTATTGAACTCCTTCTTCAAACGATCCCTCACAGACCGCCACCGCTTCACAATTCTCTCCCCTGAAACGAGAAAGGACAAAGTGGTTAGTATACAACATCAGTGTTTCCCAAACTCCAGTCCTCATGGTCCCCAGGGGTCATGTTTTCAGGATTTCCAAAGTAAATAGAAATCCTGAACACATGATCCGTGGGGACCACGAGGACTGGAGTTCGGGAAACACTGGTTTAAATCAAGCAACCGGTACTGTATATACTTACGCTCTTTAATCTGGGCCCGAGCTTCGAGGTCCTCCCAGCGGTCCACAAGGAGCGAACAGATTTCCTCCCAGAGTCGTCGGGTAACGATCAGGTCAGCGTGGCGTCGGTCAGCCATATTCCATAGCGGCTCCCTTTCTCTGACGAGATCGATGAGGCGGTCCACATCAATCCCTCCATCCTCACCGTCAGAGTCGGGAGCACGCTGTGAAGGCTGTTAAAGAAAAAGACAAAAATAACATAATTAGCCTCCACAAAAGAAATGAAATAAAAAGTGCAAAAAAAACAAAGCAAAAATATTTATACTTACACGCTGGTGACCGCTGCGTTGCTGTCGCCGACGACCCCGGGAGGCACTGCGAGGACCTCTTGGCCAAGCACCAGATTGGGAAGACTAGAGAAGAAAACAAAAAATGTTATGTCTTTGGATGTAGGCATTTGTTTGCTGTGTGTGGTCTGCAGAACATTGTTTTCTATGTGTTGTGTGTAGTGTGATGTTGTGTTTCTGCGTTTGATGCAAAAAACTTACCAATTGTGAGCCCACTCCAAGTGTCTGTCCACCCCTTCCTTCTTCTTCTGGGAGCTCCTCTTCATCTTGTGATTCCTGTTTTGAAATAAAAGGCAATGAATACACATATATTACAGAGATGATGGATTTTGGAAATAAAAACTTACCGTCAAACGCTGACGATGCGAGGGAGGGCTCCCAGAAGATGATGTGCTGTCTTCCTGGTGGCCACACTCCATGCCTGTGGGTGGTGTTTCTGCTGCTGCCATTGCTGCTGCTGCTGCTGCATCTATTGGGCGGCTGTTGAATAAAGAGAAACAAAGGGCCAATGAATATCTTGATATTCCATAGCCCTAGTTTGGAGGAATGGGGGATTTGATAATTACCGTCTCTCATCTGCTGCTGGACTCCCCTCCCGTTGTTCAGCATGCTGCTCCATTTGGGGTGGTGTTGATGGTGCTGCTGCTGCAGATGTCTGCTGCCTTCTCCTGCTCCTGGTTCTTGGCTTGGGTGGCATGTTGGGTGTGGCTGAGGGTCCCATTGTCTTGCTTTTATATATGTCCTGTGGGCAGAGCTACTGAGCATGCTCAGACCAAAGAAACCGGATCCGGCGCTCATAGGCTTTCATTGTATGAAAAAGCGGGACACGCCGGATCCGGCGTGTCCGGCTTTTTCGACGGATACAAAAAACGTTACAGTCACCGTTTTTTCCAGACGCCGGATCGCGTCACATTGCCGGATCCGGCGAAAATCGGATGAAACGCATGGCCATCCGGCTCGATCCGGCTCTAATGCAAGTCAATGGGGGGGAAACCGGATCCGGCATTGCATTTCGACGGATCCGGTTTTAGTCAAAAGCGCCGGATCACGCCTGAAGCTGAAAACCTGATGTGTGAAAGAGGCCTTAAGCAGAGGGACACCTCTGGCACTGCAGGATCTGAGTCCCTGGCGGCGTAATAATGATAATCTTTACTTATATAGCGCCAACATATTCCACAGCGCTTTACAGTTTAACAGTTTCAAAACACAAAAATTAAAGCAAAATAAGATGACCCTGCTCATGAGAGCTTACAATCTACAATGAGGTGGGGGAGATACAAAGTACGGGTGTGTATTTACAATGGTGTATTTACAATGATGGTCCAGCCATCTTGAGGGAGTGAGGGATAGATGGAGATAGTGAATGGGCTACACATGCAAATAGAGCACCCACCAGGGTTGTGGGGATACTCAGTACTGGGCCGATTCTTAAGGAGATGTGTCACGGCAGCAGTGACCCAGTCCTTGGCCCTGGGCATCCAAAAAAGATGATAAAAGGGGAATAAAGTTTATTAGATATAGTTCGTGACACCACCTGCGGTATTCGGCAAGGGATAGCCGACGCTGCATAAAGAGACCTCTGGAGCTGATGGTGATGCAGCAGAGTTGGTACAGCTCTCCACAGGCAGAGCTAAGTCCCACGGCACTTATGATGTGAAGATAGTGGTGATGGCTGTAGTTCAGAGTGGACAGTGCAGTAAATAACTCTGAGGACACGGCAGGGTGCAGACTTCATACTTTAACTCACGGTTTGTGGTGCAGTCCAGGGCACTGATTAAGTGATAAAATGGAGAAAAAGTTACTGACCAAAATGCAGGGATCACTGCAAAATTACAGGAAATAAGGAAAACTTAGGAGTTGCTTGAGAAGGTAAACGTCCAGTAAAATGTGTTCTCGTGGAGGGGTTCGCATTCTCCTCCAGGAGTGAGAGAAGGTCTCTGAATATTTGTCTGTCCTCAATAGGCATAGTATCGACAATGGAAGGTTGATGATACATAAGTTTAAACGTTAATTGCCTGCAAAATAAATAAAGATCTTTAACAAAAATAAATTTGTCAAGAGTATTTGTAGGACAAAACGATAAGCCACGCTGCAAAATAGACACTTCAGTAGGCGATAATTCATAAGTGGACAGATTGATAATGGAAAGCTTACCCCCTTCATTCCGGGAGCAGTCCAACTAACCAAATTGAGTCAATATCTGCGGTTCTGTCTCGTGTGGATTATTCTCTTTCCTCTGGTGTGCATGTGTATCCAGGCCTCCATTGCAGCTAATTAGGTACGTCGCTGCAGCTGCCGCACATATGTACTGATTGTTTAGCATATTTAAACAAGTGTAACAGACTGACTCTCTAGCCCCTGATGAAGCCACCTTTTGGTGTGCGACACGCGTAGGGCACTCCACAAGCTCCCCCTTTGTAAGTGGCATTATATAGGGATTATGCAGGCAGGATTTAATCTTGGTCATTTTAGCCTCTTGGCTACACCATGATTGCTATACTTTACATCTATGCTTAGTACCCTATGGTGTTTATTTTCATGGCTCAGTTGCTTACATTTGTTATTACTTGCATTCATTATTGTACTATAGTCTATTTGGATGGATTATTCAATGGATCATTATGTTTAGTATTACATCTCTGAACATTTCTTCATTGCAGGTATGCTATTGTATGTGATATATTCTAGAGCCTTTTTTATGTATGTCCACTTACTGGAGGGAGCTCTTTGGGCTTTATTATAAGCCTTTGTGATAGTTTCATGTCATTGTATGACTTTTAAATGTTTTTACATGGATGTTGTCTTTTTGTTACCAATAAAATCTGTAATTTTGCAGTGATCCCTGTATTTTGGTCAGTAGCTTTTTCTCCATTTTCTCAGTTTGTGTTTATACTGACTGCTGGTTGATCCGCATATCTTATTCAGTAGTGCCCTCCTGAGTTTTTACATATATACCAGGGCACTGATTACAGATGGTAATTAAGCCTGGAAGCAATTTAGGATCCCCTAAGCCAGATGGTGTAGGAGGCTTCTTTATTGCGCTGTTCTCTGGGGTCCTTGCTGCCTGAAGCTATGCTCAGTCCTCTGTTCCTTACTGTTCTTTAGTCCTTGCTTGTATCGCAGGCAGCTTGAGCCTTTTACAGGTGTCACTCCTTCATGGCGGCTCCATCTCTGGTATGCTGCTGTGCCTTCAGGTGTGTGATGGGGCCAGGAGACCTGCAGTCTCCTGCCCTCCGGATTTGGCTGCTGGGAGTGCTGTACCCATGCAGCCATGGACTCCTGCGTCTGGTGTCAAGCGCTCTTCCCTGGGGTGAGCTTGGTCACAGCTCCAATCCCCAGGCTTTACTAAACTTCACTTTCCTCTCTCTTTACTTTGCTTTTGTGACGAGCTCCTCACAGCTCCTGTCCCTTGACAGACTCTGTCAGACTGACTAACCCCGCCTCCAGGCCAGAACTAATAAGGAATTTTTCTTGAAACCAGGTTTTGAGTTCCCTTTTGGTCTGCAGTCAGGAAAGGTGTTGCATGCTGGTGTTATCTGGCTAGGGAAACCCTCCTTGCTTCCAGGCATGACATTACCCCCTGTGAGGGAGGCAATGCCACAGTGGCAACTGGACTCCTGGGGTGCCACACACACTTACACATAAAATGACTTTGATTAGTGAATGTGATAGGCCGCTCTGAACAAATGCGTTTTGAGGGAGCGCCTAAAACTGTGTAACGTAGTGTGTTTCTGATGGTAGCCTTTGTTACTGTGGTCCCAGCCCTATGCAGGTCACTCACTAGGTCCCCCCGTGTGGTTCTGGGATTTTTGCTCACCGTTCTTGTGATCATTTTGACCCAACAGGGTGAGATCTTGTGTGGAGCCCCAGATCGAGGGAGATTATCAGTGGTCTTGTATGTCTTCCATTTTCTTATTATTGCTCCCACAGTTGATTTTATGACACCAAGCTGCTTGCCTATTGCAGAATCAGTCTTGCCAGCCTGGTGCAGGGGTACAATTTTGTTTCTGGTGTCCTTCGACAGCTCTTTGGTTTGGAGTGTGACTGTTTGAGGTTGTGGACAGGTGTCTTTTATACTGATAACAAGTTCAAACAGGTGCCATTACTACAGGTAATGAGTGGAGAACAGAAGAACCTCTTAAAGAAAAAGCTACAGGTCTGTGAGAGCCAGAAATCTTGAATGTTTTTAGGTGACCTAATACTTATTTTCCACCATAATTTGCTAAATAAATCTTTCCAAATCAGACAAGATGATTTTCTGGATTTGTTTTCTCATTTTGACTCTCATAGTTGTGGTCTACCTATGATGTCAATTACAGGCCTCTCTCATCGTTTTAAGTGGGAGAACTTGCAAAGTTGGTGGCTGACTAAATACTTTTTTTTCCCACTATACATCTGACTTAGCATTTCTAAATACAATGAAAAGGATATGACAGTTCTCTCACCTAGGAGAATGGATGAAAGAATGAAAAGAATTAAAGTCACTGAAAATACTAGCTATGAGACATCTATATCAGAATGTAGGTTGCAGTTATTGCAACTGCAATGCGCAGTCAAGTTTTAATTTTCTTGCTAGAGGTATTGTTTATATAAGCAGAATCAAATCTATTGATCAATTAAGCAAAACATACAGTGCAAAGTAAGTTTATATCATTGTTTGCTAAATTTATTTCTTAAAAATATTTTAATATTTAAAGCAAACACAGTGTAGGAAAGAATCCAAACAATATTTTTGCTATAATATCAAGCAAATTTTTACAGTTTTTTTCAACCAAGAATTAAATTATGTGTTAATGTAAAGCAATTAAGATGTTTAACATGGGATGATAATCTCAGACTCTACAGTGTTCCTAGGGGCTCATAGGTTAATGAATCATTGGACTTAATGGGATCTGCAACATCCCTTGTCTACAGCAATAGAAAGAGCATTCATGAATGTATTCAGGAGAAAATGAATGGATATTCATCATACCATGTAGTGTTCCGTACTTGAATTAATGAGTTTGAGATTTCAATTCCCTCCTATAGGGAAACTAAGATCTCCTTTTTTCATTTTCATAGTATGTTGCCGTAGGTATGGATGTCTCCTGTCTAGGGGATTATTGTAGCATTTTGAAAAATTAACTCTGAAATAATTAAAATCAATATAGAAGTTAAACATTTTTATTTTTTTACAAACACTACAAGTGCTGTCTCAATATATAGTAAAATAATTGGAGTTTTTAACCCCTTTCTGCCATTAGACGTACTATCCCGTCCATGTGCCCTGGGACTTAATTCCCAAGGACGGAATCGCGGCCGGGTGTCAGCTGATTATCACAGCTGACACCCGGCACAATGTGTCAGGGGCGGTCACGGACCGCCCCCGACACGTTAACCCCTTGTACACCGCGATCAAACACGATCGCGGTGTACCGGGAGTTAAAGGGAAGCAGCGGCAGGGAGGGGGCTCCCTCCGTGCTTCCCTGAGCCCCCCACGGCAGCGCAATGTGCAGCGCTGCTGCCGGGGGCTCTTTCCCTACAGGCCCCCGGATCCAAGATGGCGACGGGGGCCTTCGGGGGCCTGTAGGGAGCTGACTTCCTCACTGCCTGCAAAGCGCAGGCATGAGGAAGTCTGCAAAACTGCCTGTGACAGATTGCTGATCTGTCACAGTGATCTGTGATGTGACAGATCAGCGATCTGTCACAGGACAGTGATGTCCCACCTGGGACTATGTAATAAAGTAAAAAAAAAAAAAGTGTAAAAATAATTTTTAAAAAATCGCTAAATAAATTAGTAAAAAAAAAAAAATATTCCACAATAAATTCATTTTTTGAAAATAAAAAAAAACAATAAAAGTACACATATTTGGTATCGCCGCATCCGTAGCGACCCGCCCTATAAAACTGTCCCATTAGTTAACCCCTTTAGCGAACCCCTTAAAAAATAAAAATAAAAAACGAAGCAAAAAATAATGATTTATTATCATACCACCGAACAAAAAGTGCAATAACATGCAATCAAAAAGACGCATATAAATATACATGGTACCGCTGAAAACGTCATCTTGTCCCGCAAAAAACGAGCCACCATACAGCATCATCCGCAAAAAAATAAAAAAGTTATAGCTCGCAGAATAAAGTGATGCAAAAATAATTATTTTTTATATAAAATTGTTTTCATTGCAAAAAACCGACAAAACATAAAAAAACGACCTAAATGAGGTATCGCTGCAACCGTACTGACGCAAAGAATAAAACCGCTTTATCAATTTTACCGCACGTGGAACGGTGTAAACGCACCCCCCCAAAAGAAATTCATGAAACGCTGGTTTTTGTTCATTCCGTGTCCCAAAAATCAGAATAAAAAGCGATCAAAAAATGTCACGTGCCCAAATATGGTACCAATAAAAACGTCAACTCGTCCCGCAAAGAATAAGACCTCACATGACTCGATGGGTCAAAATACCGAAAAATTATAGCTCTCAATATGTGGTGATGCAAAAACTATTTTTACAATAAAAAGCGTCTTTTAGTGTGCGACAGCCGCCAAACATAAAAACCGCCATAAATAGTAAATTAAACCCCCCGTTATCACCCCCTTAGTTAGGGAAAAATAATAAAATTAAAAAAAAGTATTTATTTCCATTTTCCCATTAGGGTTAGGGTTAGGGTTAGGGCTAGGGTTAGGGTTAGGGCTAGGGTTAGGGCTCAGATTAGGGTTAGGGGTGTGTTGGGGTTAGGGTTGGAGTTATAATTGGGGGGTTTCCACTGTTTGGGCACATCAGGTGCTCTCCTAATGCAACATGGTGTCTGATCTCAATTCCAGCCAATTCTGCGTTGAAAAAGTCAAATGGTGCTCCTTCCCTTCCAAGCTCTGCCATGCGCCCAAACAGTGTTTTACCCCCACATACCCTATATCAGCATACTCAGGACAAATTGCAAAACAACTTTTGGGGTCTAAGTTCTCCTGTTACCCTTAGGAAAATAAAAAATTGGGGGCAAAAATATCATTTTTGTGGAAAAAAATGATTTTTTTATTTTCACGCCCAGGCGTTATAAACTTCTGTGAAGCACTTGGGGGTTCAAAGTGCTCACCACACATCTAGATAAGTTCCGTGGGGGGTCTAGTTTCCAAAATGGGGTCACTTGTGGGGAGTTTCAATAGTTTAGGTACATCAGGGGCTCTCCAAACGCACATGACACCCGCAGACCAATCCATCAAAGTCTGCATTCCAAAACGTCACTACTTCCCTTCCGAGCCCCGACATGTGCCCATACAGTAGTTTTCTCCCACATATGGGGTGTCAGCGTACTCAGGACAAATTGGACAACAACTTTTGGGGTCCAATTTATCCTGTTACCCTTGGGAAAATAAAAAAAGGGTACTAAAAGATGATGTCTGTTGAAAAAATACGATATTTTTATTTTCACGCCCGGTCGTTATAAACTTCTGTGAAGCACTGGGGAGCTCAAAGTGCTCACCACACATCTAGATAAGTTCCTTAGGGGGTCTAGTTTCCAAAATGGGGTCACTTGTGGGGGGTTTCCACTGTTTAGGTACATCAGGGGCTCTCCAAAAGCAACATGACACCCGCAGACCATTCCATCAAAGTCTGCATTCCAAAACGTCACTACTTCCCTTCCGAGCCCCAACGTGTGTCCATACAGTAGTTTTCTCCCACATATGAGGTATCAGCGTACTCAGGACAAATTGGACAACAACTTTTGGGGTCCAATTTCTCCTTGTACCCTTGGAAAAATGAAAAAAATGGTGACTAAAAAATTGCTAGCGATATCGCTACATGTGATACTTACCTCCAACCGGCTCCCCCGCTGGTTATCGCTGATCGCGCGAGAAGCTCCTGGACCATTCCTCATCGGTCACTTCCTGCTGTGCTTCCTGTGGCGCCGATGAGCGACGCGTGGAGCCGGGCGGGAGGACGTCAGGATCGCCGCGTCTGACAGGTAAGTAACGATCCCCGTCCCCAGCGATATCGCTAGTGAGATCTGCCTGTGTGGCAGCAAACTAGCGACCACTTAGCGATGCACCAGCGATCCTGACCGCGTCATATCGCTGGTCGGGATCGCTGGTACATCGCTAGGTGTAACAGTACCCTTACACATAAGGGAGCAAATCTCAAGGTTTGGTCACCGAGTGCTATCAGGGCTTTTAAAAAATTAAGAGTGTTTCATGTCTGCTCCCATTCTGATCCACCCTGATCTCCAAGAACTGTTCATTGTGGAGGTGGATGCTTCAGAGGTCAGAGTGGGGGCAGTTTTAATGCAGGGGCGCAAAAAGCTTACTAACCTGTGTCCAGAAATTATGATACTGGGAATCGTGAGGTGTCATCTGCAAAAATAGAAACAACGCTATTAATTCTGTCTTCCATATTATTAATAAATAATAATGTGAGCCCTTAGAATACGAGAGCCAACACCGCTGGAACAGCACTGACAAGGTGAGTATAAGCTTTTTATTTTAATGGGCCAAACATTAGGAAGAAGAGGTTTTCAAGTAGTGGATAACTCCATTAAGTAATTTTTATAAGGGTTTAGTAGCTATTATGAAAAAATTTGTGAAAATGTACTGACAGTGTTGTATAAAATGTTAAATGCAAGAAGAAAAAAAGGCAATGGCAATGGATGGGCTAGTGTAAAAGAAATAAACCCCTATCGCAGATAAGAATGTGGAAGCCATTAGCAGTAGTAGAAACAATACCAATAGCACAAGCCATATGAGCAATAGTACTACTGAATGCGGGCCAAAATTAACTTCATTGCCTCCAGCAAGCATATTGGCAGGGGCGAAGCAGAGGAAGTTATAGTATATATGGCACAGCATTTGTCTTAGTAACAGCAGGATGATGATACTTCTAGCAGTGATGCAGTCAGTTTGAGTCAGTTTTCTTCAAAGAATGGTCTAGCTGGTCACAAATAACTAAGGTTATGTTCAAATCAAGTTTTAGTTGATTACCAGTGGCTCCATTGGGTCTTTCATCTGTAACCCTAGAAAGCAGGATTCTGACATTTATGGTGATGGGACCATTGACTGTAAAGATGCAGACGGAGTCTCTTTGTGCTTTGCTGGACATTATTTTTTGTAGCATCCTCCTATTTCTGGAGGGCACCAAAAGACAGTCAACTACTTTTAGGTGCTCACCTGAAAAAGGTGGATACTGTTGAAAATTATGTCCGACAGAGCACACAGTGACTCCATCTGCATCATTAAAGTCAATGGCCTTGCTAGGGCAAATGCCAAAATTGTAAAAAAAAACTTTTCATGGCAACTGGAGTATCCCCAAGTCAAGCTTTAAAAAAAATTCACTGAAAAAACTCACGGAACAAAGCAAATTTGAATTTGACAAAATTCAATCACATCTACTGGAGACCATTCAGAGTAGCAGTCTTTCACCACAACTCACTAGGTGGGATAGTACAAATACACCTGTCATTCCACAAGACTATTTTTGCCATGCTGTCTGTTTTCTTTATTGGAAAGTTAAAGGGGTCCGGTGCTGCTCAAATGCTCACAGCCTGAAGATGTCCACAGCCATCACAATGCACGCTCACATCTAGGGAACCATATTTAGGGTGCTTAGCGTCTCCGAAGTACACTTCGGCCAGCGAGTACACTTACAATTCCCCCCACAGGGTTACAACTTCCTCATAATTGTCATCTTCTATTGCCTCTGTCACACTCACTTTTATATCTCTCCTACCATATATACATATTTCTCCTCCTATTTGAAGTGATGTTCAGAAGAAACATAAAACCAGGAAGATTTAGGGTATGTGCACCCGTTGAAGATTCGTGTGCGGATTTTTCTGCGCAGAATCTTCGGATTCCACAGGTCAAAATACCCACGTTTTTACTGAGTATTACCTGCGGATGTCCTGCGGAATTATTGCGAATTTTGTGCGGATTGGCCGGCGTTTTTACACCTGCAGATTCCTATAATGGAATGAGTGTAAAAACGCTGCGGAATTCGCACAAAGAATTGCCATGCTGCGGAAAATAAACCGCTGCATTTTCACATGGATTTTTCCGCAGCATGTGCACAGTGGTTTTTGTTTTCCAGAGGATAACATGGCACTGTACATCACTTGGAAAACTGCTGCGGATCCGCAGGGCCAAATCCACTGCGGATCCGCACACGAATCCGCAACGTTTGCACATACCCTTAGGCTATGTGTACACGATGCGCTTTTGCTGCATTTTTTACGCGCGGAAATGCTTAAAAAATGCAATGGAATACTAAAGCAAGGTAATGAAATGACAATCCTGAAGTGTTGTGCACATGATCCGTAAATTTCCATCCGTATTTACAGCGTTTTATTTTTTGCAGCATGTCAATTCTTTTTGCGTTTTTGTAGCGTTTTTGACTCATTATCTTCAATTGAGTCAGTCAAATCTGCAGCAAAAATGCAGGTGTAAAAAGGTTTGCGTATTTGCTGCAAATTTGCTGCCCAAAATTTCTGCAGAATTGTCAATGGAAATGATGTCAGAAGGAGGAAGAGTGTGTGGTGGAGAATGTGTGTGTGAGCGGAGAATATGTGTGAGCGGAGAAAATGTGTGTGTCTGTCTGTGTCCCTGCGGGTGTCTGTGTGTGTCTGTCTGCGTCTGTCTGCATCTGTTTGCATCTGTCTGTGTCTGTGTCTGTCTGTGTTTGTCTGCGATTGTCTGCGGGTGTCTGTGTGTGTCTGTCTGCGGGTGTCTGCGTCTGTTTGTGGGTGTCTTGTTTGTGTACCCATGCGACATACAGCCCATAGTGATTGTACTTAGACATCGACTACTACTCCCATCCGGCTATGTCTGCTGTCATCTATAACAGAGACAGCATGAGCCAATGTCTCATCATCTGGCACCTGTGTTCAATTGTAAAACAAAAATGAAAACATTGACATAATTACATACATAGTCACATACAATATACATGCTCACCGAATGCGTAATCCCCGATGCCCGAGTCTCCTGCAAGCAATCAAAAATAATAAACCAACATATACTCCCTGTCCAACGTAGTCCATTTAATACAGAGTGTCCCACGTTGATGTCACCAAGCCGCCGGCAATACACTGACAGGAGGTAATCGCTCCCGCAGTGTATCACTGAGCCGCCATGAGAGTTCACCGGAGTACATCAGCTGATCAGCTCCGGTGCCTTCACTTATGTTACCACTGCGTGAAAAAGTTCTCACACAGCGGTAGTGCCGTAAGTGAAAGCAGCGGAGCTGATGAACTCCGATGAACTCTCATGGCAGGGCAGTGATACCCTGTGGAAGCAATTAACTCCTGTCAGTGTATTGCTGGAGGCCGGGTAGAGCAGTCACATCTCCCGATGTGACTGTTCTACATGTGAGATCGCCGTGGTACACTTGGTATTAAATGGACTATGTCAGACAGGATAGTATTATATGCTGGTTTATTTTTTTTGATTGTTTGCAGGAGACGAGGGCATCGGGGATTAAGCATTCAGTAAGTATGGTTAAGTTAGAATCAATAAAGGAGTCTGTGTGATTATTTCAAATAAAGGACTTTATTCTCGCTGTGTATTTATTTACCATATAATTATAGGATTTGTAATGGATAGGTGTCTTATAGACGCCTCTCCATTACTAAACTGTAGGCTTGATGTCACCTGACAATACAAAGGTGACATATACCCCACAAATATGAACCCCACTTGCCACCACTACAGGGCAAGTGGGAAGAGTGAGGCTAAGTTCCAGAATTGGCGCATCTATAAGATAAGCCATTTCTAGGGTGGCGGAGAGCTGATGCTTTTAGCCTGGGGTCTGCCAATATATATGGCCCTTTCCCAGGCTATTAATATCAGCCCCCAGCTGTCTGCCTAGCCTTTGCTGGTTCGATTTTATAAGGGGATCCCCTGTCAATTTTTTTCTGGGGTTTCACTGAAGTCTAGCCAGTAAAGGCTAAGCAAACATCTGTGCACTAATATTTATAGCCCGGGAACCCTTATGGTTATTGGCTCCTTCACAGAAATATAACATCAGCCCTCAGCCATCATTCAGCTTGCAGCCTAATTTTTTAAATTTTTTAAGATTATTCTTAGGGATCTTTCACCTAACACTTTTTCTGTCATTGGTTCCAACGTGAATTACAACAAAGGAACCATGACCAGTCTCCGACAGTAATTTATCTCCTCATTCCACCACATGTTGAATCCTGGCAACATGGAGAAAGCAAACCATTTGATTGAAGGGGTGTTGTTGACAAATAATTCTAAACATCTTACTGACTATAGAATCCTTTATGTCCATGAATTGTCTTATCCTACGTATATTACCTTACCTTCGGCTGCAAAAAACACCTACAAATAAAACTGATTTCAATTGGATCTGTTTTTTTTAACATTGAAATCTATGGAAAATGTATCCTTTAAATAGCCATTAGTTTTTCTTTTATTTGAAAATAATCTGGGTTTTTTGCATACTGGATCAATTTCAAAATAAACAAAATGGATGGCTATTTAACAGATCCATTGCTTCTTGACTTCTATGTTTAAAAAAACGTATCCAGCCTTTCTCCTCCAATGAAGATGGCCCTTGGGACTCTGTACACGTACCCTGATAACTGGAGGGCATGCAAGCCCCTCATCGCCGCTCAGTATTCGAGGTTTCCCATCACCATTGCTTCCTCTGCCCCAGAATTCCAGTTTGGTGTCACTAATAAAAAGCCTGAATTCTTGAAGAAGTTTCCTCTGGGGAAGGTTCCAGCATTTGAGGGTAATGACAGCTTCTCTCTGTTTGATAGCAGTGCCGCCATCGCTACCAGGTTCAGGTTCTCCAATAGGTCAGTTTTGCAGACAACAACATGTCCCTCCAGCCAGCACCTGGGTTTTACCAACTCTTGGGTTCATGCAGTTCAACAAGCAGGCTACAGAACAAGCCAAGGAGGAGGTGAAGCTCATTTTGGACTCGGACTTTCTTGGTTGGTGAGAGGATCATGCTGGCTGATGTCATAGTTACATGCTCCCTGCTGTGGCTTTACAAACAGGTCTTGGATCCTTCCTTCTGCCAGCCTTTTGATAATGTCACAAGATGGTTTATAACCTGTGTGAACAAGCCCCAATCCGATGCAGTGTTGGCAGAAGTGAAGCTGTGTGGCAAGATGGCTCAGTTTGATACTAAAAAGTTTGCAGAACTGCAGCCAAAGAAAGAGACCTCCAAGAAAGAAAAACCTGTGAAGGAACAGAAGAAAGAAAAGAAGGAGAAGAATCTTGCACTTTCCTCAACACCAGCCGCATAGGAGCACCTGGATTAGTCTGAAAAGGCTCTAGAGGTGGAGCCCAAGTCAAAGGACTCCTATGCTCACCTCCCTAAGAGCGCCTGCATTATGGATGAATATAAAAGAAAATATTCCAATGAAGACATGCTATCGGTGGCTCTGCTTTATTTCTGGAAGCATCTTAACAAAGAAGCTGGTCCATATGGTACTTTGAGTACAGTTTTGACAGTGAACTCACTGAGCTTCATTAGCTGCAACCTGATTACCGATGTGTTCCAGCATCTGGAAAAACTGTGTAAACTTGCTTTGCCAGCATCATTCTATTCGGCACCAACAACAACAGCTCAATCTTCAGCATGTGGGTGTTCAGAGGCCAGGATTTAGCATTCACACTGTTCGAGGATTGGCAAATAGACTATGAATCTTACGGAAGCTGGACACGGAAAGCGAGGAAAACCAGGAGCATGCATAGAATGTCAATGCCCCAGTGCAGGTGACTGGATTACCTCACCACATCACTCCACCCATACACAGACTCTCAGGCCCTATACTGTATATAAGGAGCTATGGGGACCATCTTGCTGTATATGGTTGGCTGTGGAGGCAATCGAACTGTCTATAGGGGGTTGTGGAGCCATCATATTGTACATAGGGAGCTGTGGATATCATTATAGTATCTATTGTGAGCTATCCGGGCCCCATACTGTATACTGGAAGCTGTGGGGCCATCATACTGTGCATGAGGAGCTGTGGTGGTCTCATATTTATATAGTACGCTTTGGAGCCATCACAATTTATATAGGGAGCTGAGGGGGGCCATGCTTTATATCGGATAATGAAAGTAGCCGGCACTCTAGTAGTTGTCGTGGTGCATGTGGAGGGAATGACTCATCCAAGAAAAGAGGAAATCCCGGCACTCACATGTGTTGATTTAATTTGCTTTATTCCACATCACAGCAAAACGTTTCAGCTCATCCATAGCCTTTGTCAATTGTGAATGCCGGGATTTCCTCTTTTTTTGGATGCTTTATATAGGGAGCTGGGGCTATCATACAATGAATGGTTGACTGTGGTTGCCTAATACTGTACATAGGGAACTGTTTGCCATTATACTGAGTCAATCATACTGTATTTAGGGGTCTGTGGGAACTGGTGCTGTATATAGAGGGTTGTAAAGGCCATCACACTGTATATAGAAAGCTGTGCAGGACCAATACTGCATATAACTTGACTTTCTCTTATGTGCACTGTATAGTTGGTTTTAACACTTGAGAAAGATGCCAGTCTGGCATGGAAACGAGTTGTGAAATAAAACCACTTAATTGAAATGAAGATCCTTGATCCAATAATATAGTGCAACCTTTTGTACCCCCTCAATTTGCATACTGAGTAGTTCCCCTGATTCTGACCAACAGCGCTTGCTTGGCCAGGACAAGTGCTGAATGAACCCAGCTGCCATTCACTACACTGATATACCCAGAAGTGTAGCAAGCAGCTTGAGAAAGAAGGCGAGGGCAGAGAGAATCAGTTATGTACAGTAGGAGTTATGTGCTCCTAATGTACTTCACAAAATAGATAAATGTCAGCAGTGATATTGACCTATTCTGTGATGCAGTGACAGAGCATGTAACGGATCCTCTCCTCTCCTTAAGCCTCTCTCTAAATTTCTGGGTGTAGCAAGGCGGCCGGTGTTAGAAGGCAATTATGAAAGTAAGCCCCATCCACACTGCGTGCATGCTACTGAATCTTTCAAGAACAGGATTAAGGCATTTCTCACATGGCCAGATTCAATCAGGGTCAGTGAAACAGCTCAATATGCAAATTGAGAGAATGTAACATGATCACGGGTCACTGATGGGTTAGCAAGGCAACCTGAGGTCTGCAGCAGACCTCTATGGTTGTCATTCCCAGATTGCTATGAGCACCACCCCGTGATCAGTGCTCATAGCAAGTGAGCATTTCTACTACACACAGGGGATCTCATCATCACCTGTGTGGCAGAGGCAATCGAAGTACTGCAGCTTCTAGTCTATACACATATTAGGTATTGCCACGTTCAGAATCGCCCGATCTATCAAAATAAAAAAGAATTAACCCGATTGCTAAATGGCATAATGAGAAAAAAATCAAAACATCATAAATAAATAAATTTTTGAGTTGCCTCTACATTGCAATAAAATGCAATAACGGACGATCAAAAGACCCTATCTACACCAAAATGGAATCAATAAAAATGTCAGCTCGGTGCACAAAAAATAAGCCTCACCCTGCCTAAGATCGCAAAAAATAGAGACACCACAGGTCTCAGAAAATGGCACCATTCTTTTTTTTACCAAATTTTGGATTTTTTTTCACCACTTGCCTAAAAACGAACCTAGATATGTTAGGTGTCTATGAACTTGTAATGACCTGGAAAATCATAATGGCAGGTCAGTTCTAGCATTTAGTGAACATGGTAAAAAAAAAACAACTGTGGAATTGCACTGTTTTTGCAATTTCACCGCACTTGGAATTTTTTGACCATTTTCCAGTACATGTTAAAACCAATAGTGTTGGTCAAAAGTACAACTTGTCCCGCAAAAGACAAGCCCTCGGATGGCCATTTGACCTAAACACAAAAAAGTTATGGCTCTCGGAAGAAGGGGAGCAAAAAACTAAAACGCAAAAAACTGAAATACCTCTAGTCATTAAGGGTTTAAAGCAATGGTGGCCATCAAAATACAGCTCCAAGCCCAAGCACTGCAGTCCTCGAGAATCTGGAAATCAAAGATTGTGTTCGGCCCGCTGGCCTGAGATTCCCCACTCCTGTCCTAAAGATTCACATACATTTTTACAGACATGTAAAATTTGTTCATAATTTGTCTTGTTTTAAAAATGGCAAACTTTAATATTCTAGACTTTTTTAGCTTTGTTTGGTTCTCTTTATCTACTTTTAGGACTTTTCTGAAAATCTGAAGCAGTTTTAAGTTAAATGTATTAAAAAATATGGAAAATTCTAAAGGGCTCACTTTCAAGCACCACTATAGTACATTAGTACACTTCCATTGCCAAAACAGCTTTGAGAGTTGCACTTCTTGTGGCATTGTCTTCTATCCTAGTTTTTCATTTTTCCACATGCAAGCTATATTTCTAAAGAAGGTATGTTTGGCAAGATTAAAACTTCATATGTACTACTTTAAGTTGCTAAAAAGTTTTATTCAGCTTTTACATTGGAGTGCCAATTTTTCTTATATTGTACTATACTATGGGTTAGAATCCTGCTTGGTTCATGAGTGCCATGTACCCAAGATACTGTATGCTGTATCAAGTTATTATATCATGTTGATGTATGTCATGAAATATACTGCTCAAAAAAATAAAGGGAACGCTATTCCATTTGCAACAGGCTGGTTGTGTTCCCTTTATTTTTTGAGCAGTTTATGTACCATCCTCATAGATGTGCCTATATAAAAAATGATTTTTGCAAAAAAAAAAAAAATTCAATATTGCAAAAAAAGTTCTTACAATTTTGCAATACTCTGCTTCTAGAAGTTTTATTAATCTGGAGATATCTTGAATAAAATGTAGCACAAACACCTATTGCAATTACACAGTCTAGAAATGCAGTAAACCCTAAAAGTTATGCTTTATTCATTGCTCAGAGCAATAAACGTAGCTCATAAAGCAAAATAAATTATTCCCATCTACAAATAAGAAAATACAAGTAACAGCTAAAAACGTATTGCCTTTTGGCTTTTTACCGTAATTTTTAAATTTAAACTTTAAAATTCCTTTTTTATTTCTTTTCTGAACTTCACCATTTCTCTTTACCTCCAGGCATCAAGCAGTTTTGTTAATAACTGTAAATCCTTTCAGCCTTTGGTAAGCACAAGTGCTAGTGTGATTGACAGGGTAATAAAAGTGTTAATGAGACAGACCAGCAAATTCCTGGATCAATAACTGCCAATGAAAGAAAAACAATTCTTGTCCTTATATTTTCTGTGAGATTGCTCTAAGCTTTTGAATGTATTTTGCTAAGATTCTTAAACGTAACTTTTTAAAATCTATATCAGATTTATATATTTATGAAACCAATGGACAACACTTGATTCCCATATGACCTGTTTAAAAAGTGAAACAACATAGAGCTTTTCTTTTACTCTCTTCTACAGTCAGATTATTACTAAGCCTGAACAAGACCTATAACTCTAGTTTTGTTTTATGTGAAAGATTTGTTCTTACTTATGAGTTATATTAAATATGCATTCATATAAAGTAATTTTCTGCTCACACTCTGGTCTCCTGACCCAAACTCAACAGACTCATATATGGTTATAAGGCTGTTCAATTTGAGTCAGGAGACCAACGAGTAGTCCATGCATCGTGAGCCATACACGGACCATTAGGGCCATTCCATCCATAAAGTGAGATGAGCATTTCATCTCAGGTAGCAGTTTGAAGAGTCAGATAAGGTCTAACTGGCTAAAATGCAGCACACTAGTAACGTAGTAACATAGTTAGCAAGGCCGAAAAAAAGACATTTGTCCATCCAGTTCAGCCTATATTCGGTCAGAATAAATCCCCAGATCTACGTCCTTCTAGAGAACCTAATAACTGTAAGATACAATATTGTTACGCTCCAGGAAGACATCCAGGCCTCTCTTGAACGCCTCAACTGAGTTCGCCATCACCACCTCCTCAGGCAAGGAACTCCTGATTCTCACTGTCCTAACAGTAAAGAATCTTCTTCTATGTTGGTGAAAAAAATCTTCTCTCCTCCAGACGCAGAGAATGCCCCCTTGTGACCGTCACCTTCCTTGGTATAAACCAGGGATGGGCAATTAATTTTTCTGAGGGGCCACATGTGATACCATGACTGTTGTGGAGGGCCGAACCAATATGCTGAAATTAATTCTACTCAATAATAATATCAATATATTATGATTATATGATTGATAATTATATTATTAATTGCATCACTTAATATTGAGCAGAATTAAGTATGCGGACATCCTCCTACATATCGTTTGAACCCAAGTACAGCCCCTTCTGTATATCGTATGAGCCCCCCTTATATACTGTAAGAGCCCCACACAGCCTCCCCATACACTGCATGAGCCCGACACAGCCTCCCTATATACATGGCATGAGCCCCACACAGCCTCCCTACATACAATGCATGAGCCACACACAGCCTTCCTATATACAGCGCGAGCCCCACACAGCCTCCCCATATACTGCACAAGCCCCAGACAGCCTCCCAATGTGCCGCACAAGGTCCCCATAGCCTCCCCTTGAGCAGCACGACTCCCCCATAGCCTTTCTTGTGCAGCACGACACCCCCATAGACTTCCCTTGTAATGCTCAACACCCCCATAGCCTCCCCTTGTAAAGCTCAACACCCCCATAGCTTCCCCTTTTAAAGCTCAGCACCCCCATAGCCTCCCCTTATAAAGCAACACCCCCATAGCTTCCCCTTGTAAAAGTCAACACCCCCATAGCCTCCCTTATAAAGCTAAACACCCCTATAGCCTCCCCTTGTAAAGCTCAACACCCCCATAGCTTCCCCTTGTAAAGCTCAACACCCCCATAGCCTCCCCTTGTAAAGCTCAACACCCCCATAACCTCCCCTTATAAAGCTCAACACCCCTATAGCCTCCCCTTGTAAAGCTCAACACCCCCATAGCTTCCCCTTGTAAAGCTCAACACCCCCATAGCCTCCCCTTGTAAAGCTCAACACCCCCATAGCCTCCCCTTGTAAAAGTCAACACCCCCATTGCCTCCCCTTGTAAAGCTCAACACCCCCATAGCCTCCCCTTGTAAAGTTCAATACTTCCATAGCCTTCCCTTGTAAAGCTCAACATCCCCATAGTCTCCCCTTGTAAAACTCAATACCCCCATAGCCTCCCCTTGTAAAGCTCAACACCCCCATAGCCTACCCTTGTAAACCTCAATACCCCATAGACTCCCCTTGTAAACCTCAATACCCCCATAGCCTCCCCTTGTAAAGCTCAACACCCCCATAGCCTCCCCTTGTAAAGCTCAACACCCCAATAGCATCTCAATTCCCACCCCCGAGGAAGTCCTTTGAGCGAAACGCGTTGGGGCCTAGCCAGCACCGCTCGACCTCCCCATATGGGTAAGAGACACTGTTCCTGTGCACTTACACTATTAATAAGATTTTTATGGGCATGGTTGCAAATCATAGGATGCATAGGACCCTTGGCCTTTGGCACCTGATAGGTGTCAGTAGTGTATTTAGGGAACGTTGTCCCATTTGCTTCTACATAGTACGTATATTTATTTAATTCTCTTTGTGAGATATGAGCAATTCTATGCACAGGCACTTTATTATGAGGCATTTATTTATGATCTCTTGCATTCATACCATGCGCCAAACCTTGTCCACTGGTATTTTGTGTAAAAAAAAAAATATATATATATATATATATATATATATATATATTATATAAGACTGCTCCGAGAAGGGTATGCCTTGACGCGGCGGAGTGGCTTAGCGTACATTTTTTTGCAAAAAAACGTATCAACAAAATACCCTGGTTTTGTTAACATCTTTTACTAGCACTTGCTACTTACAGTTACATATATTTTACAACAGAGTATTTATGCACGTTTGTCATACTGTGTTCTGTTTCTGTGTCTTAGTTCTTGGGTGGTGTGAACAGGGTCTTATTGACCCGTTCAGTTTTTGTGCATGTGTCATGTGTTCTGAATCATTATTTGGTGTGTAGTGATTTGATGCACATTGTGTCGAGTGGTTTGCTGCTTCCACCTTTTATATACCCATTAGATTTGTAATGATATGTATTTTATATGAATAATAAAATTGATTGTACATTTTTGCACAAAAGAATGGTTTTGTGTGATTTCTCGTTAGAGTGAAAAAACTGGGCATTTTGAACTCAGAGAGGTTTTTGTAGGTGGTATATTAAGGAGTTGCCTGATTACATTCTTTGTATTTATTGTAATGAACAGTTATAGGTATGAAACCCAGTGCTAAACCAAATATCCCATACACATGAAAAAAATGAACATCACATACTCACCTCGGTCCTGTTCCCTGGCGCTCTGCTTATCTCCCTGTCTCCGGTGCGCTGACTCTCCACACCGCAGTACACAACTGACACAATGACATGACGTCATCGCGTCAGCTGTTTCAAACTCTGATTGGTGGAGGAAATGGCTGGAGGCTCTGGATTACGTTTTTTCAAACTGAGCATGCCCGGAACAATTTCTCTTCATTTAATTTAACCCCCACAGCCTTTTTGGCACATAACAATTCTCTCACTCTCTTCTCGCTCTCTCCTCCAGAATTCTGTCCCTTTGAAATTCCATCAACTGGTCCTTTGACGTATCTGTCAAAAAAACAGATCCGGTGCATCATTTTTTTACAATCTGCACAGGATCCATTTTTTGAACACTTTGATAGATTGTGACTGATTCTAAAAGACTGAAGTGTGAAAGAGGCCTTAGGGATATTAGGGCAGCCCATACCATTGATGACATGGCATCCCTCAAAACCATTCCTCGCTACTTCAAGCTGAGACATGCCTGCAATTCCAATTTTATTTAAAGTGCGGGGCTTTGATCACATTCGTAGTGACATTAGGGGTGGCGACCGTAAACGCAGGCTGTCTCAGCTTGAATGTAAATGGATCATTAAATTGGGAACAATTTCCCCATTGGGTTTCAATGAGAAAGTTAGTTTCTCATCCTTTTTGTGAATTTATCACACTCTCTTCCTGATTTCTATGATGCCCTATCTGTGCAATTTCTCTTCAACCTCCAACTCTGTCTTATCCCCTCTGGAGTATTTTATGTATTTTAATTGTATTTTTTTTTCTGTTTTTATAAAGTCTCAGTTGCGGCTGATGTTCCTCCTTTGGAACAGTTTTCCCCTCTTAGGTGTTCTGATAAACCCCATTGAAACATCTGCTTGCGGACTTTTTGTATTCTGGCTTGAATACATCAGCAAAGGGCCCCTTCTGGACCGAATTCCAACTTGGAAGCGTTTGATATATGATCCTTGTTTTTAAAATTACTTCTCTGTATAACAATGACACTTTATCTGCTTGCCTTTCAATTTGTCAGTACTTAACATGGCCACCATAGCATCCAGTGGAGTGAGAGTTGTTCTACCGTGTCTGGCGCATGACAGTGGTTCACCCAGCGTGCCACCATCCTGGAAGGTGTCCTCACAGAGCAATGTGTTATGCATGGGTCCCCGAGGAGGATGGCAGGAACAGGCCAAGCCACCAGAAGACTAGAGAGGTTGGTAACTAAGGGGATTGCAGACCCCTGATCCTATACACAACTAGCAGTAGCCGTGGAGCGTTCCTACGATGCCCTAGACGCTCCATCACAGCCAGAGAACTAACTAAGCCTAAAGACAGAAAGGTGAAATCTAAACTGCCCCGGAGCAGATCCCCAACGGAATAGACAGCCCCCAAACATATATTGTCGGGGAGACAAGAAGAGACACAAACACAGGCAGAGAACAGACTGAGCAAACGGTGGGGCCCAAGCTGTCTAGACAGGACAGGACAGAAAAGATACTGTCTGCAATCATGCACAAAACCCTGAAAAAGTCCAAAACTTCTGATATATAAAAAACCTGAGGTCACACGACCTCACCCCTGCTAGATCAGCACTCTGGTATAAACTGGAAGCAAAGCAAAAAGATATTAACATAACAAGGGACTGAACAAGCTGTAAAATATGAAGCAGGGCCCAGCGCTGTCCCCAGCAGGGAGCACGCTGAACCCTAGCAACCAAGCAGAAAGCAAAAAAAAAGCACAACCAGATTAGATGCCAAGGATTAGCAAAAGAATCACTTACCTGAACCATGCAGATCAGGCAGGGGACAAAAGAACTCCAAATGCACATGGAAGAAATCACCAGCAACCTCCAAGAGCAGCCAGCTCAATTATATGCTCCCAGCCAGTAATCCCAGGTTCCCAATTATTGTCGTCAGGTGGAGAACTTCCATCCACCTGGCCAACTCCACTACTCTCAGTAACCACCAGAGGGAGCTTCGGCTCAGAACTTCGAGCAAGGGAATTCACAACAGTACTCCCCCTTGAGGAAGGGTCACCGAACCCTCATCCACACCACCAGGCCGATCAGGATGGGCCCGGTGAAAGGCGGAATCAATCTCTTGGCATGGATGTCAGAAGCAGAGACCCAAGAATTATCCTCCTGGCCATAACCCTTCCACTTGACCAAGTACTGAAGTCTCCGTCTAACCAGACAAGAATCCAATTTCTTCTCTACCTCATACTCCAAATTACTCTTAACCAGTGCAGGGTCAGGGGGCACTGCCATGGAAACGACTGGCTCCACAAACCTTTTCAACAAAGATTTATGAAAGAAGTTATGGATCTTAAATGTAAGTGGAAGAGCCAAACGGAAAGAAACGGGGTTAAGGATTTCCAAAAACTCATAAGGGCCAATAAACCTTGGTTTGAATTTTGGAGATGCAACCTTCCTGGGAATATTTTTTGAGGTCAACCAAACCATATCACCCCCTTTAAACCGGGGACCAATGGTCCTATGCTGGTTTGAAAACCGTTGGGCCTTTTCCTGAGAGTGGGACAACTTATCCACTGCTTGGTCCCAAATCTGCTGCATTCTCTCTACCACAGAATCCACACCTGGGCAGGCAGAAGCTTCTACCTGCCCCGAAGAAAATCGAGGATGAAACCCAAAGTTACAAAAGAAAGGAGACATCAAAGTGGCAGAGCTATCACTATTGTTTAGCGTGAATTCGGCCAAGGGCAAAGTTGAGACCCAATCATCCTGATCAGCAGATATGAAACATCTCAAATAGGACGCCAACATCTGGTTTGTTCTCTCAGTCTGCCCATTGGTCTGAGGATGAAATGCAGAGGAGAAAAACAACTGAATTCCCAGTCTGGAACAAAAAGCCCTCCAAAATCTGGAAACAAACTGGACCCCTCTGTCCGACACAATGTCCTCAGGAATCCCATGCAAACGAACCACTTGTTGTAAAAACAAGGGCACCAACTCAGAAGAAGATGGCAACTTTGGGAGTGGTACAAGATGGACCATCTTAGAAAATCTATCACAGATCACCCAAATAACAGTCATTCTCTGAGAGACAGTGAGATCAGAGATAAAATCCATTGAGATATGGGTCCTTGGGCTCCTGGGCACCGGCAGGGGCATCAACAAACCACTAGCACAAGAACAGGGCTTAAGCGAGATCGCTGCTGAGTCACAAGTTTTGTGACGTAACAGCGATCTCACCAGCAAGAATCGCTGTGTGTGACACTGACCAGCAACCGGCCCCCCTGCCAATATCGCTGATCGTTGATGTAAAGCCCTGGACATTTTTTTGATCGCTGGTCTCCCACTGGCCAGCACGCATCAGTGCATGTGACAGGCGGGATACCAGCGATCAGCACCCTGGTAACTAAGGTAAACGCAGGATTTCTACCTATGTGTACCTTAGTTACCAGCGCGATAATGCAGGGAGCTGATAACCAAGGTACACATCGGGTTTCTAAGTGATGCACGCCCCTTAGAAACCCGATGTGTACCTTAGTTACCAGCTCCCTGCATCAGCACGCTGGTTACTAAAGTACACAGCGACGCCGTGCGCTCGGCATCGCTGGTGCTGATCGCTGGTGAAGCTGTCTGTTTGACAGCTCACCAGCGATTATGTAGCGACTCACCAGTGATCCTGACAAGTTGATATCGTTGTCGGGATCACTGGTGAGTCGCTATGTGTGACGGGGCCCTTAGACCGAGAACAAGTCCAACAGGACTGTACAAAATTCCTGACATCACGAGATAAGGCAGGCTACCAAGAAGACCGACTCACCAAATCTCTGGTACCAAAGATACCTGGATGACCAGCCAACACGGAGCAATGAATTTCAGACATTACTCTTTTCCTCCACTGGTCAGGGACATACAAATTTCCCATAGGGCATCGTTCAGGTTTATCCTCCTGAAATTCCTCCAGGGCACGTCTCAAATCAGGAGAGATGGCGAAAAGAACTACACCCTCATTTAGAAATGTTCGTAGGCTTGGTCACGTCAAGAGAATCCGCAAAGAAACTCCTAGAAAGGTCATCCGCCTTAACATTCTTATTGCCCGGAAGAATGGAGACCACAAAATTAAAACGCGTGAAAAACAAGGCCCATCTAGCCTGTCTAGGATTCAAGCGCTTGACTGATTCAAGATAAATCAAATTCTTGTGATCGGTGAGGACCACAACTTGATGTCTAGCTCCCTCCAACCAATGTCTCCACTCTTCAAATACCCACTTCATGGCCAATAATTCCCGATTCCCCACATCATAGTTATGTTCAGATGGAGAAAATATCCGAGAAAAGAAGGCACAGGGATTCATCTTAGAGGTTACCGGATCTCTTTGAGACAAAACGGCTCCTGCACCAATCTCAGAAGCATCTATTTCCACCTGAAATGGGAGTGAAACATCTGGTTGCCGTAGAACCGGAGCAGAGGTCAATCTCTGCTTAAGCTCCTGAAATGCCACGACTGCCTCTGGAGACCAATTCACCACATTAGCGCCCTTTTTGGTCAAATCCGTCAGAGGTTTAACAATACCGGAAAAATTACTTATAAATTTACGGTAGAAATTAGCAAAACACAAAAACTTCTGAAGAGCCTTCAGAGAAGTGGGCTGAACCCAATCATAAATGGCTTGTAACTTGGCCAGGTCCATTTCAATAGCAGACAGGGACAAAATGAATCCCAAAAGCGAAATCCCCTGTACACCAAAAAGACATTTCGATCCCTTAACATACAGAGTATTTTCCCTCAAAATCCGGAACACAGTCCGGACATGTTCCACATGACAATCCCAATCACTGGAAAAAATCTAAATATCATCCAGATAAATGATCAAAAACATATCCACAAGGTCCCGGAAAATATCGTTCATAAAAGATTGGAAGACGGAAGGGTCATTAGTGAGCCCAAAAGGCATCACCAGGTACTCAAAATGTCCCTCCGGAGTATTAAACGCCGTCTTCCATTCATCCCCGTGCTTGATGTGAATAACATTATACGCCCCCCTGAGGTCAAGTTTGGTAAACCAAAAAGCACTTTTAACTCTGGAAAATAAATCAGAAATCAGGGGTAAAATCGGTACTGATATTTAACAGTAATTTTGTTAAGGGAACAATAGTCAATACATGGCCTTAATGGGCCATCTTTTTTGGCCACAAAGAAAAAACCAGCACCCAAAGGTGAAGAGGATGGTCTGATATAACCCCTCTCCAATGATTCCTTGATATAAGATCACATAGCATCATGTTCAGGTACAGATAAATTGAAAAGCCGACCCTTGGGAAATTTACAACCGGGCATTAACTCAATTGCGCAGTCATAACTCCTATGAGGAGGCAAAGAAGAGGACTTACTCTCACTAAACACATCAGAAAAGTGAGCCAAATAGTCAGGAACATCTTTAGACTGGGGAGAGGTGGAGAAAACAGGAGTGTCACCAAGAACACACTGACAACCCCAACTCACCACAGACAGAGATTTCCAATCTAAAATAGGATTATAGGTTTGTAACCAAGGAAAACCCAGTACAATAGTATCATATAAATTGTGCAACACCAAAAATTTACAATTCTCTTGATGGTCCGGGGTGACCTGCATTACCACCTGGGTCCAAAACTGGGGTTTATTCTCCACCAAAGGGGTAGCATCAATCCCTCTCAAGGGAATAGGGGTTCTCAGGGGCACCATGGGGAAACCACAACGCTTGGCAAAGTCAATATCCATCAGATTCAAAGCTGCTCCTGAAACAACAAAGGCCTTAGCAGAAAAAGTAGACAAGGAGCAGATCAAGGTAACTGCCAACAGGAACTTAGGCTGTACACTGCCCACCGCAAATGCATGAGCAAAACGTTTTTCTCGTTTAGGGCAGACAGAAGTAACATGAGAGGCGTCCCCACAAAAAAA
This sequence comes from Dendrobates tinctorius, assembly GCF_039654945.1. Classification (NCBI taxonomy): domain Eukaryota; kingdom Metazoa; phylum Chordata; class Amphibia; order Anura; family Dendrobatidae; genus Dendrobates; species Dendrobates tinctorius. The sequence goes on from NW_027361679.1 coordinate 58,510,466, forward strand.
GCATAACTTATTACGCCTTCTGAACTCTTGACATTGCGCCCTAGACAAAGCCCTATCACATTGCATGGGTTCAGAAGTTTGTTCAAAAGGCAGCACTACCTCTCGCGTACCTTTATGTTCATGTAAACGTCGATCAATTGAATGGCTAATGACATGGAGTCTTTAAGACCAGATGGGACAGGAAATCCCACCATAACATCTTTTACAGTTTCTGCCAGACCTTTCCGAGGGGGGGTGCTAGGGCATCATCATTCCATTTAGTAAGGACCGCCCACTTTTGGAATTTTTGACAATATAACTCAGAATCCTGACCCTGGTTCAATGCCAATAAGGTTTTTTCAGCTTGATCAATAGCATTAGGTTCATCATACAACAACCCCAGGGCCTGAAAAACTGCATCCACATTAGCCAGAATAGAATCTTCAGGTGTCAGAGAAAAAGCCCAGTCCTGGGGATCGCCAAGCAGCAGGGAGATGACAATTTTAACCTGCTGCACAGAGCTCCCTGATGAATTAGGCTTCTAAGCAAGAAACAGTTTACAGTTATTATTGAAATTCAAAAATTTTGACCGATCCCCCGAAAACACATCAGGAGTAGGGATCTTTGGTTCTTCAGCAGGTGATTGAGCGAGATAGGCAGAAATTCCCCGCACTTCAGCAGCGAGCCGCTCAACACGATCAGACAATTGCTTAGTCTCCATTAAAGAAAAAATCCTCCTACGGCCCCAGAGAAAAAGAGGAAAAAATATATTAAAAAATTCTGACACCTTTTTTTTGCAATTCTTTCCTTCTTTTGAGTACCCTAGAGTCTGCGGTTAGGCTGGTGATTCTGTTATGAATCAGTCACCGAGGAGGATGGCAGGAACAGGCTAAGCCACCAGAAGACCAGAGAGGTTGGTAACTAAGCGGATTGCAGACCCCTGATCATATCCACACAACTAGCAGTAGCCGTGGAGCATTCCTATGATGCACTAGACTCTTCCTCACAGCCGGAGAACTAACTAAGCCTAAAGACAGAAAGGTGAAATCTAAACTGCCCCGGAGCAGATCCCCAAAGGAATAGGCAGCCCCTAAACATATATTGTCGGTGAGACAAGATGAGACACAAACAAAGTCAGAGAACAGACTGAGTTAATAGTGGGGCCCAAGCTGTCTAGCCAGGACAGGACAGAAAAGATACTGTCTGCAATCACGCACAAAACCCTGAAAAAGTCCAATACATCTGACATATAAAAAACCTGAGGTCACATGACCTCACCCCTGCTAGATCAGCACTCTGGTATAAACTGGAAGCAAAGCAAAAAGATATTAACATAACAGGGGACTGAACAAGCTGTAACATATGAAGCAGAGCCCAGCACTGCCCCCAGCAGGGAGCACGCTGAACCCTAGCAACCAAGCAGAAAGCAAAAAAAGGCACAACTAGATTAAATGCAAAAGATTAAGTAAGCAAGTAAGCAAGTGTGAAATGTGCGTCAGGGCTTCTGCTCAGCATACAAGTGTCATATAATATAGGTAAGAGGACTTTACATATGCTTTTGCTCAATCTCAGTTAGGTATTTGCTTGTGGCTACAACGCCCCTATGAGGATACAGATTCAATGCGCAGCACCTTCGGCTGCTTGTTACTTTATGAGGTTTAAAAACGTAAATTTTACGTGACTTATTTTCAAACCTCTTCTGTCATCTGTGCTATGCATGCATCATTTATATGCTAGCCCCATTACCCATGTACAACAAGCCAAGAACTGTTACTTTGGCTGTGATGCTGTTCCCATACTACATGTAATGACTAGCTTGTTTTGCTGATACATGGTTATATCACTGCCCGCCTTTTACGTTTATTATGATTCAAGTGGTGAATAAGTTCATACTAATATATGTGTATTTAAAAACAAAACATAATTTTGTACTTTGCTAAAAACGAGATTCAGAATTCACTTATTCACATTACTCTATTCTGATTGGAGATTTAAGCTCCCAAATGTTCTCTCATGTTCTCCATGTCGCATAGAGAGTATCTTTTGGCTTATAATATGCCATCTTTTTTTAATCCATACCCCTAGCTACATGTCTAACATTGATAGTAACAAGTGTATATGGAATGAAGGAGTAATTACATAGTGTCAAGATGGAAAGCTCAAGCAAGGGAATACTCAATACAAGGAAGAGAAAGATATTTACTAATTCCTAGTTGTGACTAGGACACATTTGATATGGTCAGCAATGAACTGGAAGTTGTAAAGGACTTCAACCTATGCAGCTCACTGATCACTCAGGATGGAGCAACAACATCAGATGTCAATTGGGGAACAGCTATGGACAAATTAACAATGAAGTAACTACATAAATAGTAAGAAACTAAAAAATGATAGTGTTGGCCCCCTTAAAAATAGTCTGGGTGAAATGGTGGATGAGGATGAGGAAAAAGCCAATATGCTAAATGACTTTTTTTCATCAGTATTTACACAAGAAAATCCCATGATGGATAACATGATCAGGGATAAAAATTCTCCGTTAAATGTCACCTGCTTAACCCAGCAGGAAGTACGGCGGCGTCTATAAATCACTAAAATTGACAAATCCCCGGGCCCGGATGGGATACACCCCTGAGTACTGCAGGAATTAAGCACAGTCATAGATAGACCATTATTTTTAATCTTTAAAGATTCCATAATAACAGGGTCTGTACCACAGGACTGGCGTATAGCAAATGTGGAGCCAATATTCAAAAAGGGGACAAAAACTGAACTTGGAAATTATAGGCCAGTAAGTTTAACCTCAACTGTGGGTAAAATCCTGGAGGGTTTTCTAAGAGATAGTATACTGGAGTATCTGGAGAAGAATAACCTTATGACCCAATATCAACATGGGTTTACAAGGGACTGTTCCTGTCAGACTAATCTGATAAGCTTTTATGAAGAGGTAAGTTCCGGACTGGACCAAGGGAATGCAGTGGACATGGTGTACATGGACTTTTCAAAAGCTTTTGATACGGTGCCACACAAAAGGTTGATACATAAAATGAGAACAATGGGGATAGGGGAAAATATGTGTAGGTGGGTTAAGAGCTGGCTCAGGGATAGAAAACAAAGGGTGGTTATTAATGGAGCACACTCGGACTGGGTCACGGTTAGCAGTGGGGTACCACAGGGGTCAGTTTTGGGCCCGCTTCTTTTTAACATATTTATTAATGACCTTGTAGGGGGCATAGAGAGTAGAATTTCAATATTTGCAGATGACACTAAACTCTGCAGGGTAATCAATACAGAGGAGGACAATTTTATATTACAGGAGGATTTATGTAAACTAGAAGCTTGGGCTGATAAATGGCAAATGAGCTTTAATGGGGATAAATGTAAGGTCATACACTTGGGTAGAACGAACAAGATGTATAATTATGTGCTTAATTGTAAAACATTGGGTAAAACAGTCACTGAAAAAGACCTGGGTGTATGGGTGGACGACAAACTCACATTTAGCGGCCAGTGTCAGGCAGCTGCTGCAAAGGCAAATAAAATAATGGGATGTATTAAAAGAGGCATAGATGCTCATGAGGAGAACATAATTTTACCTCTATATAAGTCACTAGTGCGACCACACTTAGAATACTGTGTACAGTTCTGGTCTCCGGTGTATAAGAAAGACATAGCTGAACTGGAGCGGGTCCAGAGAAGAGCGACCAAGGTTATTAGGGAACTGGGGGTCTGCAATACCAAGACAGGTTATTACACTTGGGGTTATTTAGTTTAGAGAATCGAAGGCTTAGGGGTGATCTTATTACAATGTATAAATATATGCGGGGACAATACAAAGACCTTTCTAATGATATTTTTACTCTTAGACCTGTGACGGGGACAAGGGGGCATCCTCTATGTCTGGAGGAAAGAAGGTTTAAGCATACTCACAGATGCGGATTCTTTACTGTAAGAGCAGTGAGACTATGGAACTCTCTGCCATATGATGTTGTAATGAGTGATTCCCTACTAAAATTTAAGAAGGGACTGGATGCCTTTCTTGAAAAGTATAATATTACAGGATATATACACTAGTTTCCTTAATATTGCGTTGATCCAGGGAGCTAGTCTGATTGCCGTATGTGGAGTTGAGAAGGAATTTTTTTCCCCAATGTGAAGCTTACTGTTTGCCACATGGGGTTTTTTTTGCCTTCCTCTGGATCAACATGTTAGGGCAGGTTAGGATAGGATATGGGTTGAACTAGATGGACTTAAAGTCTCCCTTCAACCTTAATAACTATGTTACTATGTTACTATGTTACTAGACAAGGTCTTCAAATTGAGGAACATTTCACTGATGACGAAAACACTGGCTCGCACATAGTCTGTTTTTTCTGTAGTAACATATGGATGCGAAACCTGGACAATAAGGAAACAAGACAGAAAAAATCAACTCAATGGAAATATGGTGCTGGAGAAGGATGCTGTCAATTCCATGGAGGGCAAGAAGAACAAACTAATCAATTTAGGAAAAAATCAAGCCAGACATGTCACTTGAAGCAAAGATCACCAAGCTATGATTCACCTACTTTGGACACATCATACTAAGAGTGCAATCACTGGAAAAAAATATCATGGTCGGAAGAATATAAGGAACAAGACAAAAAGGAAGACCAGCAAGCTGAAGGCTTGATACAATAAAGATAACAGCGGAGAATACCCTGGTGGACCTATCAAGGCTTGCACAAAATCACTCTTCCTACAGAGCAACCACAAATCAAGTTGCCATAATAATATTAATAATAATAAAGAGAACTACAAGACACTGCATTGCTTTAACACAAATAATAGTATTGTACATCTAGCTGAAAATGCGCAGAGAGTGAAACAAAGAGATTACAAAGGTAATGATGGTACAAACTAATATAATAATAGCCCTTGTTAAATGCAGGTTCAGAAAAAGGTAATATGATGAAAAGTGTAACTAACCATAATAAAAAACCTGCAAAATAAATGTCAATAGCCACTGATTCTCTCTTAGAGTCTGAGGGATGATAGTCAAAGTGTCAGTGCAGCGGGAGAGACCAGAGAGCCCCGGCTGGTGGTGTTCCTGGTTTGCTATGAGCACCAAACAGAAAGAAGGATTTGGCGGTAGCCTTATAAATACGTAAATCCTACATGTTTTGAAAAAACATGTGTTCTTCATTAGGATGAGTGCCGAAAACACCTTCCTAGATTCCTTCATATACCCTACTATGCTAATTGAGACATACTTCTTCTATAATTGAATAGAATTGAGCAAATTTGTTTGGAATCCCTCTTATTCGGCAAGCTATAGCACTTACTAAATAAGTTGCAGAGGGAACCCAACTTCCTGGATCAAAACAGGCTGATCAATTGATTGATGCTGCAGCTGCGTGTGTCGCGGCTGTGTCACAGTCACAGCATGTGCATGGGGAGCCCAACACACTGACTCACAGTGGAAACTGACAGGTTAAATCTCTGAGACAACTTTTTGTATCCTTCCCCTGAAAAGCTATGTTGAATAATCTTTGTTTTCAGATCATTTGAGAGTTGTTTTGAGGAGCCCATGATGCCACTCTTCATAGGAGAATCAAATAGGAGAACTACTTGCAAGTGGCCACCTTAAATACCTTTTCTCATGATTTGATACACCTGGCTATGAAGTTCAAAGCTCAATGAGGTTACAAAACCAACTTAGTGCTTCAGGAAGTCAGTAAAAAATAGTTAGGAGTGTTCAAATCAAGAAAATGATAAGGGTGCCCATACTTTTGCACTGGTCAAATTTTGTTTAAATGCAGATTGCACATTTTCTGTTAGTACAATAAACCTCATTTGAATCCAGAAATACAACTGAGTCCATCAGTTATTAGATATATGAAACTGAAATAGCTGTTGCAAAAACCAAAATTGTTATAAAGAAAAAAGGTTAACATTAATAGGGGTGCCCAAACTTTTACATATGACTGTATATCGTAAAAAACAATGAAAAAATTTAATTCAATAATTACATTTATATAATGAATAAAAAGACCAAATATACTGAACAAGAAATAAAATAATGCAGAAGCTAATACAATAAAGTGGCTAATAAACCAAGGCAATGATACGATTTTGAGTAGTCAAAGATACATAAAAATGAAGCATAAACTGTCTGATGGAAGAAGCGCAAACATTTTTTGTAAACAACATTCTTAAAACAATATTTGCAGTATTGGCATTGCTGTATTGTATTCATTTTTCTGGTCATTTTTACCATTCTAAAGCAGAAAGATCGCAGTAAAAATGAAACCCAAAGTAGAATTGCATTTTTTTACACTTAGAATTTTTTTTCTCATTTTCCAGGACACTGTATGGTGAAATTAATTTGTCATTTAAAATTACAACTCTTCTTATAAAAAAAAAACAAGCACCTGTACACCTATATCAAGGAATAAATAAAATAGCTATGGCTTGTGGAAGAAGGGACAAATGTAAACTGAAAAGTAAAAATTGTCTGCATACTTAAAGAGAACCTGTCATCCGGATTTTATACCTTAAAACAGTAGCATGTAAATAAATGGTTCTCAATCTCTAATACTGATTAAATCCTCCTTACCTTTCTTGAATTAATCTGTTTCGCTGTTTTAGAGAAATCAATAGCTCAACTTTTATGCTCATTATTTGCAAGGGCAGTGGGCAGGCAAAGCACTTACTCTGTTGCTTCTCTCCTTTTTCTCCTCCCGCTACCTGCCTCCTGTCTTTGACTGACAGGTCACCGAAACATGAATGACAAAACAGAACACTGATGTTGTTTCTCCACTCAATAGCTGCCTCTTTAGCTTGATTGACAACTTATAGTTTCATTTCCATGCTTGATGTCACCTATTATATTTTCTTCACTTAGTGCAAAAGTAGATTAAAAATATTTTGTACCATGTTTCATACTAACTCATAACTCCCACAAAACTTGCGATGAAAATAGCAAATAGAATCCTATGAATCAAAATCAATCACACTGTGTCTTCAACCATTACATCAAAATAACTTTGCTTCATCCTGTGCCTATTATATTTCCTTCATCAGCCTCCTACAGTGCTTCCAGATGTAATCTCACTTTGTTTTCTCCTGTATACGTTTCAATTTGAAAGTAGTTAAAACTTAACTTAAAACTTTAAATGTTAAGTTTTTATGTTTGTGGAATAAGCAGAATATCAATTAGAAACAAAACTTAAAACCACAAAAGGTTACTGAATACATTTTTCTAATTTCCAGAATCAGTGTAATGACCAGCAACTCCACCGGCAACAGAAGCAGCAGATTGATTTACTCGGAGTGGCGATTCGTGACATGGCGACCACTCCAACTCCAAGAAGAGATGATGATTTTTCTATCTAGAAAGCAGTGAGGAAAGTCTTACAGAAAATGTTCCCAGGGGACCATACAGAGGCCTCTTTAATCATTTTTTAAAGAGTTGCTGATAGAGACAAACTCCTGCCAGAGAAGATGGTGGAAGTCCTGACGCTATACTTAACAGGAGAACCACAAAGGGCCTACTATGATTTAGCCTTAGAGTACTTCAAAGAATATGCTAAATTGAAAACAGAAACTTTGGTACGCTTGGAGGTGACAATGTCTGTCAGGAAACAACTGGTCCACCAATGGGTATATCACCATAACAAACCTCCTCGCTCACAAATGTTTGATCTGATGCACCGCATCCAAAAGTGGTTGCAGCTGGAGTCCTCTACCCCAGCGCAGATGGTGGAGCGAGTTGTATTTGACAGATTTGTGCACTCCTTTCTGAGCCGAATGCAGACTTGGATTGCCCAGGGTCATCCCTGGAAAACCAATGACTCGGTTGGACCAGTTGAAAGGTATCACGGGGTCGATGGTTCCTTGGGGAGACTACCCACTCCTTACTGTAGGGGTGGAAGTTAAAAAGGGGGTGGGGGAGTCATTGTGGGATGTAATTTGCTTTAGATGTCACGGCCCAGGTCATATAGTTTCCCTTTTGTCTCCTGACCACTGAACAAATGAACTGTAGCATGGGACATCGGTTTTCTTTTACACATATCCAGCCTGGAGTGTGCACTGTCTACAGGTGAGATGTCCCAAGCTTGTTTGGTAAAAGTGAATGGTCTGCAAATGACTAGCCTTCTAGACTGAGGGAGTTTGGTGACCATTGTGAGGGCCACACTACCTCTCCAATTGAACCCTGGGAAGAAGGTGGGCTGCATTCACAGGAATGCTAAAGTCTATCTGGTGGCAAAAGTGGACATTGATACAGCCCAATGTACTGAGTCCCATGAGGTTGGCATGGTCCAGGATTTTTTGCACCCAATTATCATAGGTCGGGACTTTGTGTTGTTTTGGGAATTGTGGAGGAGGGGTGGAGACCTCAATTGCTTGTGTAAGAAACATGGATCATCCTAAAGATTCTCACCAACCCCAGAGCCTGATGGGTTTCCCTTCTGTGTAATGGTGGGAGATGGGGAGATAGTATCCTTCCTGATATAGGTGTGACTGCAGGAAAGTTTTGGTCCGCCCAACATAGGGACCTAACTCTAAAAGAAGTATTCAATAAGATAACCATTATAAATGGCATAGCAAAGGAGCTAGGGGCTTACATCATGCTACCCTATTTCATGTTGAGTGGGGACTTCTTATACCAGGTTGCTAACTTGAGGGTGGAAATAGTGGAACAATTGTTGGCACCAGTACCCTATAGACAGAGGTTGTTGGACATGACCCTTTCACAAGTCTTGGAGGGCCATCTGGGGGTGGACAAATATCAAGAAACGGTAATGCGGAGGTTCTACTGGCTCAGATGTCACTGTGAAATCCCAAGGTATTGCAAGTCCTGTCCTACCTGCCAGTTAACCTCTCCCACCTCTCACTTCCAAAATACCCTTGTGCCACTACCTACCAAGGCAGGGCAAGACAGGGACCCAGCTTAAACTCCATGTTTACTGGTTAAGCCAGAAGGGTACATTGAAGACTGCACAATAGCCAAAACACTGTTGAAGGCCCAAATATAGGGAATTGCTGTAGCAGAACCGGAACCTGTTTTCAGATTTGCCGGGGTGTACAGATGTCATAAAACACAAGGTTTTGATGGAGCCCCATGTGCGGGTGAATTCAAAGCCCTACTGAACTCCAGAGGCCTGCCAAGAACTGATCTCCAAGGAAGTGGAGCATATGCTGAATCGTTGAGGAATCTAAGAGTGGGCGTTCTAACACGATTGTCCTTGTCCCAAAACCTGATGGAGAATGGAGATTTGGTGTTGATTATCGGAAGCTGAGCAAAGTCTCCAAGAAGCCAAGGAGAAGACGACTTTATTTATGCCAGATACTTGCTTCCAATATGTCTGGATGCCATCCGGACTGCAGGAAGGAATTTTCTAAGCCAGGTGGGCTAACTAGCACTATTGCATGGACTTGTTACTTATTGTTTTACCTTGTGACGAACAAAGGCTGTATTTATGCTTTCTGGTTTATGAGGAATGCAACAAACCAGCCATACTTTAAATAAAAAGGGTTCCTGTGTCTACCTCTTTAAGAAGCCAAATGAGTCGACCAATCACAGTATGTTGTGTTATAAGACTAAAATTAATCTAAAAAAATATGCTTAATAAAATGTTAAAATACTGACATGGTCAACATGCCTGTTAGAATTCTAGAGAAATGAGTAATTGGACAATACTAAACTACTACAATAATATTAAAGTTTCATTAATTTTGTTGTAAGTTATTTGATTTGTTATAGCTAGTTGCTAACCTATTAAATATTATGAAATATGTGACCTTTTTGTGTCAAAACATGTAAGATTACAATAAAATTAAAAGTAAATGAGCACATGTTCTGTAACGATCAACAGGCCCTAGAAACCATTTATGCCAAAGTCCTTCAGTCCAACATTTCCAACTTTTTCAGCCCTTATTTTTCACTAAATCATTAGTTAAAGCAGTGGCCAACATATTTTGCTTCTATTTAGTTTGTTGTAATTATTTATTGCAACGGGGAACACTGTAATTGCAGCCATATTAGCTATCAGCTATAGTTCTTAATAACATTGGCTGCATATATGGTGTCGCTGCCTCCTGCATACTATATTTGGAGCCAATCAGATGTCTACTTGATGATTTTGCATGGTTGAAAAGTATCTGTGATGGTGAGTCACTTCTCACGGACAAGTTGTGAGTCCGAGGTCAAAAGCCCAGAGGATACGTCATAAACAGATGGAAGAGACAAAGGTATAGTCAGGTAATGGTCCAAGGTCAAAATACCAAAAATATGGTGGATCAGAACAAAGGGGTTAGATGGATGGTCAGAACAGGGTCCAAGGTCAGGCAATGAAAGATCATCAAGCAAAACAACAAGCACAGAGAAAACCAACCTGTTATGATTGGGTCACTGAGGAGGAGAGCAAGCCCAAGCTAAGCAACAGAAAACCAGAGAGGTTGATAACTAAGTGGATTGCAGACCCCTGATCCTATCCACACAACTAGCAGTAGCTGTGGAGCGTGCCTATGATGATCCAAGACGCCTCAGCACAGCTGGAGAGCTAACCAAGCCCAAAGCAAGAAAGGGGAAATCCAAACTGCCCCAGAGCAGACCTCAAAGGAATAGTCAGCCCCCAAACACATACTGTCGGTGAGACAAGATGAACACACAAACGCAGGCAGGAAAATAGACTGAGCAAACGATGGGGCCCACACTGACTAGACAGGACAGGAAAGGAAAGACACTGTGTTATGAATGGGTCACCGAGGAGGAGAGCGCAATAGATTATGGCACCAGAACACCAGAGAGGTTGGTTGCTCAGCGGATTGCAGACCACTGATCTTAACAACACAACTAGCTGTATCCGTGGAGCGTTCCTACGTTGCCCTAGACGCCTCTTCACAGCCGGAGTACTGACTAAGCCTAAAGACAGAAAGGTGAAATCTTAACTGCCCAGGAGCAGATCCCCAAAGGAATAGACAGCCCCCAAACATATATTGTCGTTAGACAAGATGAAGCACAGAAAATAGACTGAGCAAATGATGGGGACAACACTGACTAGATAGGACAGGGCAGAAAAGGCACTGTCTGCAATCACGCAAAAGCCCTAATAATTCCAACATGACTGATGTACAAAAATACTGAGGTTTGAACAACCTCGCCCCAACTATATCAGCACTCAGGTGTGAACTGATGGCTAGCAACAGGCTAATACGGCAGGGGACTCAGCAAACAAACACAAGATACAAAAATACAGGGCAGTAGCCAGCAGCCCCAGGGGGAGCAAGGTGACCCCTGACAGCAAGGCAAAAACAGATGCAAAGGGTTTAGCAAATGACACTTAGCTGAAAAAATGCAGGGTCAGGCAGCAGACAGAAATCCTCAGAAAGCAAAGAAAGGAGTATCACCGGCAGTCACTGAGTGAAGCCTGCTCGCTTATGTAGTCCCAGTCACTACCACCAGTCCTCCAATTATCTTCTACAGCTGTTGCGTTAAGATCATGCTGATCAGCACCACTACCAGCAGTATCCGCCAGAGGGAGCCTTGCCTCAAAAGTCAGATCAAGAGAGCTCTCAACACACTGTCTGCAATCACACAAAAAACCCTGCAAAAAAGCCCAACACATCTGATGCAAAAAATACTGAAGTCGCACAACTTCGCCCACTATATCAGCACTCTGGTACATTCAGAAAGCAGAGCAAAAAGAGGCCAATCCAACAAGGGACAAAAACAAACTGGCACAAGCAGCAACACATGGATGGTGATTCAGCACAGCCCCAGCCGGAGCTGGCTGACCCACACAAAAATGAAATAGAGAAAACAAGATCAAATGTGAACAGAACAGCAAAAGAACACCCAGCCGAGCATGCAGGGACTGAGCTGGAAGCCAAGACCTCAGGAGGCAGGAAAATCACCAGCAGGGAAAGAGGGAGCTGGCTGTCTTAAATCCAGTCTGAAACAACAGATCTCCAATCATCCTCATTATCAGGTGGCAAGCCTCTGTTAATCAGATCAGCTCCATTACCTCCAGTAACCACCAGAGGGAGCCCAGAAAGAGAACTCACAACCCCTCTGTCAATTTGATCAGCTCCACTACCTTCAGTAGTAACCAGAGGTAGGCCAGAAAGCGAATTCACAACACCAACTACAATTAGCTAAAGCTTTGTCTGTCAGCAGTCTGAGACTAACAGCTTAGCTATGTAGCTAAGCAATCACCTGGGACAATGAACACCTAGTGACAGCCAGCACCTTACAGTCTCAGATTAGACTGCCCTTTACAATATATTCTCATTCTCTTTATAATCAATACCTGGCTTTGGCAACAAGTTGGCTCAAAAAAGGTTTGATCATTTGAACTTGCTTTACGATTAGGGACTTTTTGTGTCTAGATAAAACATTAGGCCTGTTTCACACTTCCGTTTTTGGCCATCAGTCAAAATCCGCCGTTTTGCAAAAAAAACGGATCCGCCATTTTTTTTGGCGGATCCGTTTTTTTCCCAATTGATTTGCATTACTGGCGGATCTTGACGGATGGCCATCCGTTGGATCCGTTATTTTGCAGATCCGTCAATTTTTTTGTGTCCGCCGACATGCCTGGACGGACCATACAACGTTTTTTTTGCTGCAGGATCTGCATTTTACAGTGCGCATGCCCAGAGGAATGAAGTCAGCCGGAAATTTAACCCTGAAATCATTTCTGGCGAACAGAAAAAATTATTCTCTCTCTCTCTCTCTCGACTGCGGTTCCTTTAAAAATCTTCATTCATCGGATCCGTAAAAAACGGTCCGGTAGCACCCGTTCACATCAGTTAGCAACAGATCCGCTTTCCGCCATCTTGGCGGATTTTAACTGACACAGAAAAACTGAAGTGTGAAACAGGTCTTATTTTAAAGTTTTTTATTTGGATTATTAAAAAATAGTTAAATAATAATTAACAACTATCCTTTATGTAAAAAAAAGAAAATATCAGTATTATAAATTCATTTTTTAAATCTACAATTAGATTAATGAACATGAGGTGGCCACTGTTGGTATAACCTATTAAATATCTAAATAAGGAGAGATCTCCTAGCACATATTGCTCATTTGCAGAATGTCAGACCTACAGTGATAAAAAAAAAATGACAATAAAATCCTTTGGCAATATTACTCATTTCACTCATCTAAGAGGTAGAAAAATGCAAGGAAAAGGAAAGCCCTGAAGCTTCCTTATTTTACTCACACATCATTAAAGCTTCAATATCTCTTCAATTAGATTTTCCCTGGTTGATGCTATTGTTTTAGATTGATAGATGTCCTTGGTTCAAACTCAGTAGGACACCATGTTGATGCCAAGGCACACTGTCAGAACCAATTAACTGTGTAATATAGCTGGTAATATAAGATGATCCCACTTATTGCTGAAAATAGTGTTTCATCCCCAATTCAGAACCTAAAAGATGTGTACCTAACAAAAAGAATCAATGCACCATGAGATCTACAAAAGCTTTAAAGAGATCAGTGAATTAAAATGCATATAATACTACTACAGGTGCATCTCACAAAATTAAAATATCATCAAAAAGTTAATTTATTTCAGCACTTCAATGCAAAAAGTGAAACTCATATATTATATAGAGTCATTACACACAGTGATCTTATTCAAGTGTTTATTACTGTTAATGTTGATGATTATGGCTTACAGCCAATGAAAACCCAAAAGTCATTATCTTAGTAAATTAGAATACTTTATAACACCAACTTGAAAAATGATTTTAAAATCCCAAATGTTTACCAACTGAAATGTTTGTTCAGTAAATGCACTGAATACTTGGTTGAGGTGCATTTTACATCATTTGCTGCATCAATGTGGCGTGGCATGGAGGCGATCAGCCTGTGGCACTGCTGAGGTGATATGGAAATCCAGGTTGCTTTGATAGCAGCCTTCAACTTGTCTGCATTGTTGGATTTGGTGTCTTCTTTACAATGCCCTGTAGATTCTCTATGGGGTTAAGGTCAGGTGAATTTGCTGGCCAATTAAGCACAGTGATACTGTTGTTTTTAAACCAGGTATTGGTACTTTTGGCAGTGTGGACAGGTGCCAAGTCCTGCTGGAGAATGAAATTTGCATCTCCAAAAAGCTTGTCAGCAGAGGGAAGCATGAAGTGCTCCAAAATATCCTGGTAGATGGCTTGCACTGACTTTGGTCTTGATAAAACACAGTGTACTTATACCAGCAGATGACATGGCTCCCCAAACCATCACTGATTGTGGAAACTTCACACTAGACCTCAAGCAGCTTGGATTGTCTGTCTCTCCACTCTTCCTCCAGACTCTGCGACCTTGATTTCCAAGGTCTAGTGTAAAGTATCCACAATCAATGATGGTTTGGGGAGCAAATGTTTTAAGTGGGTACAGAAGCAGAATTGTTTCCCTGATGATGGCGTCATTGCCGCTTACCATCTACCAGTCCACAAAGTCTTGGAGAAATGCACATATGTCCATGCCCACTCTTCAGTTGTTGTGTGGAGGCTGACCGGAATACTGACGGGTGTGTTGGAGCTAGTATTCCATAACTGGCCTCTGCTGCTCACAAAGCATTGCCAGCATGTGCAGTGTGGAGTTACAGCGCATGGTAACTTCGCACACCAGTCAATGAGCTGACTTGCATGCACTGCTTCAGCACTGCCAGAGCGTCGGTAGCTGTAGCTGACTTGCAGAAATGGGCTCAGAAGCGGCGCACCTTGACAAGAAGCTCTGGCAAATCTGGGTATTTTTTCAGAAATCGCTGCCACCGGGTTATGCCCATTATCTCACTATGCATGGTTTTATGTTCTGTGGTGAGAGCCACAGATCTGTCTGATCTGTTATTAATTTCAATAACTCTGCTATGGTGTGCGGTTTGTCTCCTAGGCAAATTAGCTTCAGCAGAGCCTGTTGATGCTTGGCTGAGTCAATGCTGCAGAGCTTATAGTACATCGGAGATGGAGGATGAGGCAGAGCAGGAGGGGGTGCAAGAACTGGAGGAAACCCTGATAGAAGTAGGGACAGCAAACTTCAGTGTCGATAGCTCATGTGCTGTGCCAAGGTAGAACTCGGCTTTGGCCTCCACTATATTCACCCAGTGTGCCATCATGGAAATGTAGCATCTCTAGACAAAAGTGCTTGTCCACATGTCGATTGTTAAGTGAACAATCCCAGTAACTGCGTTGGTAGGAGCACTGGTGCTGTTACTGGAAACTTGCTGGTGCAAGGCAGGGACGCCACAATAGGAGAAATAGTGGCAGCTGGGGATCGAGTACCGAGGGACCAAATTTCTACACCTGTAGCAGGTCAATTTAATTTTATTTTTATTTCAAACCAATGCAATTTCATATAAAACAAGTTCTAGAGTATATGTGATAATAGTCAATTTTTTAAACAAAAATATTTTGCGAACTGTACCAGGCCAAGCGTTTTTTCAAACTTTTAATGCATCATAATTTTACACAAAGCACATTAAACTGGATGACTAATTGAATGCAGAAAAAAAAATTGACCTTTTTTTAGTTTTAGATGGCACCTTAATGTAAAAATAACCGCATTAAACTATATGGATGACTAACCAAATCCTGAAAAATGAAAATTTAACAAAAATATTTTGGAAGTGAAGTTGATGTACTCCTACACATAAGTGCTTTGCAGATGTGCAAAGCAAAGAAAAAATTATAAGGAGGAAAATACAGTAAACCTCTTCAGATGACCACTTCTTCTCCTTCCTCGTGAAGCTGGGGGCACTTCTTCCATAATAATCCTAGAGCCCGATTATCAGGGCTGTAAGTGACCTGGTCTGGGTAGTGCCGCAGCCCCTGAGATGTCAAAATGAGTCACAGCTCCAAGTCACCTGCACCATCGCCTGAAATGTGGAAACCCAAGGTCCATACGATTTCTCAGGGGTGGTAGCCCCATCGTAAGCAACCTCAAGGAGCCTCTCCCAAGCCCAATAATTTCTCAAAAAGGGTTCATCCTGCTCCCTTGCTTCTCAGATCACACCCACCGCATACCAGCGATGTTGACCCTACAGTTTGAGGAAAGTGACCTTGGTTCGAGCCGTCAGCTCATGAAGCCTTCGAGGCAAGTGTTCCGACTCTACTACACACTGGTTGAACAAAATGCAACAACGGGTCCCAAACTCTTCTATGGACACCCTTCTCTGCTGCCGGTCGTTCGTAGCAACTTCCCCCGGAATGCCAACTTTCGGTACCTTGCGGTTAGCAGTCCAGCTAACATCTCTTCAGTAGTGTTGAGCAATGCCTTCCGATATCGGGAAATATCGGATCGGATTGGATCGGACAGATACCCAAAAAGTATCGGATATCGTCGATTCCGATACCGGAAACCAATGCAAGTCAATGGGACAGAAATATCAGAATTAAAATAAACCCTTTCTTTCCTTGTAGGTTAATTCTACATGAAGAAAAACAACTAAGAATAATGTAGAATGTATTGGGGGAGGTGGAGGAGACATTAAAGGCATAGAGGTTTAGCCCAATCAAATGTAATAGCAGGAATTAATTTTTTTTTTTTTAAGACGTTCGGAGTTACAAAGATATTGACTATGTTAACCTTTTTTATATTTTGTCAGATATATATGTTTTACTATTTCCATGCTCTTCACCTTCTTTTTTACTTCTCCCATACTTTCTCCTTCATGATCCTCAGCAGGAGCAGCATCTTTTTCATCAACTTCTTCTTCAGCTTATTCATCTTCTTCTTCTTCACCTTCTTCCTATTATTCTTTTATTACATTCTTCATATTCTACTTATTCAACTATTATTCTTCTTCATATTCTACTTCTTCATCTTCTTCCTATTCTTCTTCTTCATCATATTCTTATTTGTGACAGGCATTCCTGTAGTTGTTATCTATAAAAGTTTGAAGATTACACCTTCCGTTCTGCCTGTCACAAAAGATTTCCAACAGGATTTGTCCCTGTTCAGTTTGACCTGCAGCAGGAGGCATTTTCCAGGGGCACCACGAGGAGGAACAGACTCACCCCCATACACTGCTTATAATTTAGATATTTTTTGCTCTGATTTTTAGTCTTATGCTTAATGTTCTGCTTTTTGTTCTTCTGCTTTTTGTTTTTCTGCTTCTTGGTCTTCTGCTTCTTGGTCTTCTGCTTCTTGGTCTTCTGCTTCTTGGTCTTCTGCGTCTTGGTCTTCTGCGTCTTGGTCTTCTGCGTCTTGGTCTTCTGCGTCTTGGTCCTCTGCTTCTTGGTCCTCTGCTTCTTGGTCCTCTGCTGCTTGGTCCTCTGCTGCTTGGTCCTCTGCTTCTTGGTCTTCTGCTTCTTGGTCTTCTGTCTCTTGTTGTTCTGTATCTTGGTGGTTGTCTTCATGTTCTTTGTCCTCTTGGTCATCTTCTTCAGGGTCATCTTTTTGGTCTTCTTTGGGGTAGTCTTCAGGGTCGTCGTCTTCAGGGTCATCATCTTTGGGGTCGTTGTCTTCTTCGGGATGGTCTTCAGGGTCGTCGTCTTCAGGGTCATCGTCTTCGGGGTCGTCGGATTCTTCGGGGTGGTCTTCAAGGTCGTCGTCTTCAGGGTTGTCGTCAGGGAGATACTGATTGATTACCAAAAACCATTTCAAAAAGCTTGAACTTGGAAATGTAGCAGAAGGTACAAGAAGGCTGAGGAACTGCCGAGAACCAGCTGACAGTACTGGAACCTGGATGGGTAGCAGAAGGAACAAGAGCCAATGGCACTACCGAGGACCAGCTGATGGTACTGGAACCCGGCTACTAAGCAGGAGGTACCTGTTCTAGAAAGCACTACCAAGGACCAGCAGACGTTGCTGGAACTCGGATACCGAAAAGGAGGCACCTAAGCCAAAGGCACTGCCGAGAACCAGCTGACGGTACTGGAACTCGGATGGGTAGCAGAAGGTACCCATGAAAAACAAAGTTGCAAGGCCGCGAGTCGACCGCAGTTACTGAAATCCACAGTCCTACAGGGGGTGCTTGTCCTATTGGCACTACGGAACCAGTCTTTATTGCCAGATCCCGCAGCCCACATAGGAAGCACCTAAACTGCAGACACCATAGAGTCGGCTAACCCAACCGCAACACGACATGTCAACGTATTAGTGGCAAAGTGACGTTGACACTACCCGGAAACAGCCGGCGTGCTGGAACCAGGCTGCTATGAATGGGTCACCGAGGAGGAAAAAACCTAAACAAGCTAAGCCCCAGAAAAACCAGAGAAATTGGTAACTATGCAGATTGCAGATCCCTGATCCTAACCACACAACTAGCAGCAGCCGTGGAGCATACCTACGATGAACCTAGATGCCTCATCACGGCCGGAGGACTAAATAAGCCTAAAGCAAGAAAAAGGGGAAACTAACCTCCCCAGAGCAGACCCCAAAGGAATAGACAGCCCCCACACATGTATTGACGGTGAAACAAGATGAAAACACAAACACAGGCAGGAAAATAGACTGAGCAAACGATGGGGCCAAAACTAACTAGAAAGATTAGGAAAGGAAAGACACTGTCTGCAATCTGCCAAAAACCCTACAAAAATAATGTCCAACACTTCTGATAACAAAATTAACCCTGAAGTCACTAGACTTCTCCCACTATATCAGCACTCTGAAATATTCAGAGACAGAGCAAAAAGAGGCCAATCTAATAAGGGACAAAAAGCAAATTGGCAAATACAGATAAATACAGATAAATAAGAGGAAATTAAGTTAGTCTGACATGACTTATTAGTTACAAACCCATGCTGACGCTGTTTAATCACTTCATTCTTATCCAGGTACTGACATACATGTTGTTTAATAATTTGTTCAAAGATCTTTCCTGGTTTAGAAGTCAGACTCACCGGCCTATAGTTGCCTGGGTCCACCTTCTTTTCCTTTTTGAAGATAGGAACAACATTTGCTCTTCTCCAGTCTTCTGGGACTTCTCCTGTTCTCCAAGAATTTTCAAACATTATGGAGAGGGGTTAAAAAAAATTTTCTCCTATCTCCTTCAGTACTCTGGGGTGTAATTCATCTGGACATGGAGACTTGAATTCATTTAGGTTAGCTAAGTGTTTCCTCACTATCTTTCTGTTTATAGATATCCTGGATTCTTCTATTCCCTTAATAGGACAGTGAAGAACAGTTGATGTTACATTTCCTTTCTGAGAGAAAACAGATGCAAAATAGGAATTTAAAAGTTTGGCCTTCTCAACATCCTGTCTTACCATTTCATCATTTTCATCCTGTAAAAATCCTATAGCATCTTTGACTTTTCTTTTACTTTTGACATATCCCCAGAATCCTTTATTATTGCTTTTGACATCTCTTGCAAGCATCAATTCATTGTCAGCTTTAGTAATCTGATTTGTGCCCTGCAGGTTCTGCAGACAGCATTATATTCTTTTTTAGATATGCCTCCCTCTTTCCGTTTTATAAACATTTTTTTCTTCCTTTTTAGCATGTGCTTAAGTTCTGTGTTCATCCATCCTGGTTTCCTTAAATGCTTCCTATTATTCCCTCTTTTCCGAATTGTTAACAATTGTGCTTTAAAAATTTCATTTTTCAAGATTTCCCATCCTTCCTGGACATTTTTGTCTTTAAGGATATCCAGCCATTGGATCCCTCCAATTCTCTTTCTGAATCCCTTAAAATCTGCCTTTCTGAAATCTAACCTTGACGTCTGAGTCTTCACAGGTCTTCCTCCTCTAGTTATTCAAAATTCTAAAATAGCATGGTCGCTACCTCCTTTTTGGAGAACTTGGCCATTTGATGCATAAAGAGTTCATCCATATCTTCAAGTTGCACAGGCGGCCTGCAGTAAATGCCTACAATGGTGTCCTTTCCATTGTTCTGTCCTTGTATTCTTACCCAAACAGTTTCCACAGAACTCCCAGTCTCTGAAGCTTCAATCTCTGTGCAGATATACGCACCAGAATAGGGTGTCGGCTGTCTTAAATCCAGTCTGAGATTCCTGAGGCCCAATCGTCATCCTCATTATCAGGTGGCAGATCTCTACTGATTA
Organism: Dendrobates tinctorius; assembly: GCF_039654945.1. Lineage (NCBI taxonomy): Eukaryota > Metazoa > Chordata > Amphibia > Anura > Dendrobatidae > Dendrobates > Dendrobates tinctorius. Next base: position 58,530,434 of record NW_027361679.1, read on the forward strand.
AATCAGCCTCACTACCTCCTGTTACCACCAGAGGGAGCCTGGAAGGAGAACTCACAACTGGTAGACCAGAAAATGAACTCACAACACAGGCTGGGCAGGAGGGAGTACCCGTGCCAAAGACACTGCCGAGAACCAGCTGACAGTGCTGGAACCGGATGGGTAGCAGAAGCTACAAGAGCCAATGGAACTACCGAGGACCTGCTGACGGTGCTGGAACCCAGAGGGGCAGCAGTAGGAACAAGAGCCAATGGCACTACCGAGGACCAGCTGATGGTACTGGAACCCGGTTACTAAGCAGGAGGTACCTGTGCCAGAAAGCACTACCAAGGACCAGCAGACGTTGCTGGAACTCGGATACCGAGAAGGAGGCAACTAAGCCAAAAGCACTGCCGAGAACCAGCTGACAGTACTGGAATCCGGATGGGTAGCAGAAGCTACAAGAGCCAATGGAAATACCAAGGATCAGCTGACGGTGTTGGAACCCAGAGGGGCAGCAAAAGGAACAAGAGCCAATGGCACTACCGAGGACCAGCTGATGGTACTGGAACCCGGTCACTAAGCAGGAGGTACCTGTGTCAGAAAGCACTACCAAGGACCAGCAGATGTTGCTGGAACTCGGATACTGAGAAGGAGGCACCTAAGCCAAAGGCACTGCCGAGAACCAGCTGACGGTACTGGAATCCGGATGGGTAGCAGAAGCTACAAGAGCCAATGGAACTACCGAGGACCAGCTGACGGTGTTGGAACCCAGAGGGGCAGCAGAAGGAACAAGAGCCAATGGCACTACCGAGGACCAGCTGATGGTACTGGAACCCGGTTACTAAGCAGGAGGTACCTGTGCCAGAAAGCACTACCAAGGGCCAGCAGATATTGCTGGAACTCGGATACTGAGAAGGAGGCACCTAAGCCAAAGGCACTGCCGAGAACCAGCTGACGGTACTGGAACTCGGATGGGTAGCAGAAGGTACCCATGAAAAACAAAGTTGCAAGGCCGCGAGCCAGCCGCAGTTACCGAAACCCACAGTCCTACAGGGGGTGCTTGTCCTATTGGCACTACAGAACCAGCCTTTATTGCCAGATCCCGCAGCCCACATAGGAAGCACCTAAACTGCAGGCATCATAGAGTCGGCTAACCCAAGCGCAACATGACAGGACAAAGTTTTGGAGGCAAAGTGACGTTGACACTACCAGGAAACAGCTGGTGTGCTGGAACCAGCCTGGGCAGGAGGGAGTACCCATGCCAAAGACACTGCCGGGAATCAGCTGGTGGTGCTGGAACCCAGGGTACATACTACAAACAGAGTGGAGACAGAGGCCTAATTGGAGCAAGTTTAAAATCTGTAGTTGTGTGAGTGTGGACAGAGCAGGGGAAATTGCCGGACACACAGTTGGGGATCAGCTGACATTACTGAACCCCAATAACACTGGAGCATATGTTGACTGTGCAGACGGCACTTCTGAGCAACAACTGGCGGTGTTGGAGCCCAGGGTCAATAGTACAAACAAATTGGAGGCAGAGGCCTATTTGGAGCAAGTTTAAAATCTGTAGTTGTGTGAGTGTGGACAGAGCAGGAGAAATTGCCGGACACAACTGGGAATCAGCTGACATTACTGAACCCCAATAACACTGGAGCATATGTTGACTGTGCAGACGGCACTTCTAAGCAGCAACTGGCGGTGTTGGAGCCCAGGGTCAATCAGGGTGTAGGCTGAGGCCTAATTGGAGCAAGTTTAATATCTGATGTTGTGTGAATGTGGACGGAGCAGGAGATATTGCCGACACACAGCAGGGGAGCAGCTGACATTACTGAACCCCACTAACAGAGGAGCTAGTGTTTTTCTCTGTGCAGATGGCACTTCTGAGCAGCAACTGGCAGTGTTGGAGCCCAGGGTCAATCAGGGTGTAGGCTGAGGCCTAATTGGAGCAAGTTTAATATCTGATGTTGAGTGGATGTGGAGGGAGCAGGAGATATTGTCGGACACACAACAGGGGAGCAGCTGACATTACTGAACCCCACTAACACAGGAGCTAGTGTTTTTCTGTGCAGACGGCACTTCTGAGCAGCAACTGGCGGTGTTGGAGTCCAGGGATTACAGTTCAGGTGGTAGAAACATGAACACAACAGGAGACCTGGATACTGTTGCCAACCAATTATTTAATCTGGAAGAGGACTGTCAAATTCCGGTGAGATCCAGGCCTTGTTCATATTCAGAAAAGTAAGCCGGTCAACGTTATCGGAGGATAGTCGCATGCAATGGTCTGTTAGTACACCACCTGCGGCACTAAAGACACGTTCCGATAATACACTAGCAGCAGGGTAAGCCAGCACCTCCAATGCATACTGGCTAAGCTCTGGCCATGTATCCAGCTTAGAGACCCAAAACTTGAAGGGGGAAGAGCCGTCTGGGAGTACACTGACAGGGCAAGACATGTAGTCTGTCACCATCTGATGGAAACGTTGCCTCCTGCTGACTGGATCCGTCTGTGATGGCGTAGACATTTGTGGCGGGGACACAAAACTTTGCCAAATTTGGGCCATACTGGTCTTGCCTTGTGCTGAGGCGCTGCTTCTGCTCCCTCTTTGTGCAGAGCTTCCTCCACTGCCTCAGCGCACAGAGCTGCTTTGTAAAGCACTAGCAGCACTGCTCTCGGGTGGAATGGAGAACATGATGGAATGCACCAATGTGTCTTGGTACTCCCGCATTTTACGCTCCCGGTTCAACGGTGTTATGAGGCTTTGTAAGTTGTCCCGGTAGCGAGGATCTAGGAGGGTGTACACCCAATAATCAGCCATGTTGAGAATGTGGGAGATGCGGTGGTCATTTCTCAGGCACTGCAGCATGAAATCAACCATGTGCTGCAGACTCCCAACTGGCCAATAAACGCTGTCCCCTGCTTGAGGCGTCATCTGTGCCTGCTCTGCATCACCCCACCCTCGCTCTACATACTGACGACTAGAGCATTGTGTACCTCCCTCCTCTGGAGAGATGTCTTCCTCCTCCAATGACTCCTCCTCATCCTCCTCACAAAGTGTCCCCTGCCTAGGCCTTTGTGAGGAATCACGTTGCGTAGACTGTCCAGAAGCATATGGCATTTGTGACTCCTCATCCGCCACCTCTTCCACAACCTCCTCCCTTCGTGCTTGCAGTGTTTATTCAAGCAGGCAGATAAGGGGGACAGTCATGCTGACTAGTGCATCATCTCCACTCGCCATCCGCGTGGAATCGTCGAAGGCACGCAAAACGTGACAGATGTCCTTCATAGAGGCCCACTCAGTGGTGGTGAAGTGTGAACGGCACGCAGTGCGACTTGTTTGCACCTGATGCAGCTGGTACTCCATTACTGCTGCCTGCTGCTCACACAACCGCTCCAAAATATGTAACGTTGAATTCCACCTGGTGGGTAGGTCACATATGATGCGATGTTCTGGAAGGCGGAATCGGCGCTGTAGAGCTGCAATGCGCGATCTTGCCATGTTGGAATGCCGCAAGTGAGCGCACTCTATGCGGACGTTGTGCAGCAGTGCATCAAGATGCGGATAGTCCCTCAAAAAACTCTGCACGACCAAGTTGAGCACATGTGCCAGACATGGGATGTGAGTGAGGTTGCCTAGGCCCAGAGCTGCCACCAGATTTTGGCCGTTGTCACACACTACCAAGCCTGGCTGGAGATTCGCTGGCACAAACCACACGTCGCTCTCCTGCTTGATGGCATTCTAGAGCTCCTGCGCTGTGTGGCTTCGATTCCCCAAAGAAACTAATTTCAGTACGGCCTGCTGACATTTGACCACGGCAGGTAAGCGTTCACAGGTCCATTTGGAGGTAGACCGCGACGGCTCCTGCAGCGCTGATTCAGAGGAACTGGAGTATGAGGAGGAGTCAATGTGTACAGACTGGATTCCTGCAATCCTTGGAGTTGGCAGAACACGTACATTGCCACTCTCAAGATCTGTACCCGGCTCCACAACATTTACCCAATGGGCAGTGAGGGAAAGGTATCGTCCCTGTCCATGGTTACTGGTCCACGCATCGGTGGTCAGGTGGACCTTGCTACTGACGGCGTTTAGTAGCGCATGTTTAATTTTTCCCTCCACATGCTTTTGCAGGGCAGGGACGGCTTGCCTGCTGAAATAAAAGTGGCTGGGCACATTGTATTGTGGGGCTGCCAATGCCATGGAGTTACGGAAGGTGTCAGCCTCCACCAGTCTGAATGAGAGCATTTCAAGGGACAGTAGTTTTGCAATGCCAGCATTCAGAGCCTGTGCTCAGGGATGGTTTGCCGAGTATGGCCACCTATTCTCCTATGCCTGTGCTAACCGATGGCTGTAGAGTGGCCTGGGAGTATGAGGATGACAGGGAACGTGGTGCTGTGGGTGGAATTACACTGGGTCTCTGTACAACAGTGCCAGAGGTTCTTCCATTGCGATCCTGTGAGGAAGCAGAACCAGCTGTGTGTGAGCTGGAGGAAGAGGCTACAACACGAGCTGAAGAAGTGGTAGGTGGTGCTGTAGGTTGGCCTACGTCTTCAGTGTGTCTTTGTAACTCTACCACGTGCTTGGTCCGCACTTGGTTCCACATATTTGTGGTATTGAGGTTGCTGATACTTTTCCCTCTTTTGACTTCTGATTACACAGCTTGCATTTGGCAAAGCAAATGTCATCTGCAACTGTTTCAAAAAAGGACCACGCACTGCAAGTCCTGGGAGTGCCCGTTTTGGGTTTTGGAAGAGGAATGCTCCTAATGGGTGCCGAAGTGGAGGCTACAGGCAACCAAGTCTGCCCCCTCCCTCTCCCTCCTGTTTTGGCCGTTCGGGGAATCTCTTCCTCAGAGCTGCTCCCACCACCTTCCTGTTCCTCATGCCATGATGGGTCAAGGACCTCATCATCTACACTACCCTCTTCAAACACCTGCTTCTCCTGGGTAGTCTCGCAGCACAGTACGCACCAGAAAGTGGCACCTGAGTCTCATCATCAGATGCGTACTGAGGTGTGCTGACCATAGGCACTGGCCCACCTGTCTCTTCAGATTCAGAGAGACAAAGCTGTGCCCATCACTGAATACTCCCTCTTCTTCACATTCTAGAATGCTGCTTGGCTGGCCCCCTCTTTCCAAGCCTAGAGATTCAGAGAACAGAAGTAGAGATGGCTCCTGTCCAGGGCTCTCTGACTGCCTGGGCAATTTGGCAGGTGGTGAAGAGAGATGGTTGCTCTTCAGTGCTCTGGACCTGAGAGGATGTGGAAGTAATTGAAATCGATGCGTTAGCTGCTATCCATCCAACAACGGCTTCAATTTGTTCCTCCCGCAGCAGTGGGGTACGGCGAGCTCCTACAAAGATGCGCATAAAGCACTGTTCCCTGGGAAAACTGGGGGATGCTGAGTCACTGGTGCCCGCAGCAGGCACAGAATCCCCACGTCCTCTCCCTGCTGAAACTCCACGCCCACGACCAAGTGCTTTACTCCCTGCCTTTTTCATCTTGGTTGACTGATAAAGATAGGCAGAAAAGTACTAAGGGCTTAGTGTGCTTATTCCTGAACAGCTGCTCACAGGTATAAGAAACACTAATTTTATAAAGTGTGGACTACACTTTAATATGAGCTAATGTGGCCTACACAACTGTAAAGAGGAGTGTTTGGTGAACTTTTTTTACGTGTTTTTTTTTCACAAAAAAAAGGATGTGACCAAAGATGTAAAAGCGATAGTATCACAAACTTTTTGTAGCTATTACAATGCAGGAAGGTAACCTACAATGCAATAGATGAGGCTACAAAAAATAGGCTAATACTAGTCTGGCTGGGGCTGCAGGGCACAAGCCAGCAGAAAGGCTCCTCTATCTACTCCTATATAGTGTTTGCAACCAATCTAGCTGGATACGGATGGAAGCACACTAATAGGAGAAATTCAGGAAAAATAAGCAGCACTACAGCAAAAAAAGGACAATGTATGAGGCAGTGACGCACGCTGAGCAGACTACAACCAGAAGTGGCTGCAGAACACACTACAGCGTGAGCTGCACTCACACACAGAGACCTCACAGACATCCGTGAACAGTGCAGAGAACTGTGCACTAGCACTGAAAGGCTGCAGAAAGGCTCCGCTATCTACTCCTATATAGTGTTTGCAACCAATGTAGATGGATACGGATGGAAGCACACTAATAGGAGAAATCAGGAAAAATGAGCAGCAATAAAAGAACAAAAAGGACTATGTATGGGGCAGTGACGCACGCTGAGCGGACTACAACCAGAAGTGGCTGCAGAACACTACAGCGTGAGCTGCACTCACACATACAGACCTTGCAGACAGCTGTGAACAGCGCTGCAAGGCAAAAGAAAGCTACAGCGGTTGATAAAGTAGCCTGGGTAAAGCACTATATAGAAAATCGCTATCTCTAACTGTCCCTCAGAGTCTGAACAGTAGCGTCCTGTCCCTAACTGAATTCACAGCAGAGTGAACCCAAAATGGCGGCGGCGGCTTTTATAGTGCATCATAACATCATTTCAGCAGCCAATCACAGCCATGCCATTAGTTAACATGCCTACATGCCTAACAGGATGTGCCCACACTTCTTAGGACTCCTCATTGGCTGAATCAAATCAAACTGGCTCATAGCATTATGGGAACTTCCGATTCCGGTATTCGATATGCAAAAAGTATCGGAACTCAGTATCGGAATTCCGATACCGCGAATATCGGCTGATACCCGATACTTGCAGTATCGGAATGCTCAACACTACTCTTCAGTCCTGCTTCTGGCTTGCCTCCATCTCTTTCCTACCAGCCTAGGCCCTGCAGTTCACTCACTAGTTACTGGATCCTGGCTCTACCATCTGCAGTCCGCAAGTACCCCAGCGGTTTTACATCACTTTACCTCAGCGAAGCATTACTTCCCTCCAGGACTTCGCCATTGACTTTGTCACAGCCTTTTATATATCATTGAAATGTACCACAGTCCACGTAACAGTATGTGAATGGGTAACAACACAGAAAAATATTTCAGTGCTTATTTGGACTGTTACAGTTGTGTGTTTGCCCCCTTTCTGATTTCCAATTCTTTTGCATGTTTGTCACAATTGAAATGTTTCAGATCAACAAACAAATTTAAATATTAGAGAAAGATAAGACAAGCAAACACAAAATGCAGTTTTTAAATGAAGGTCTTTAAAATTAAGGGAACAAGAAATCCAAACCAACAGGGCACTGTGTGAAAAAGTGATTTCCCCCGAAACTTTAGAACTGATTAGGCCAACCTTAGCAGCAACAACTGCAATCAAGCACTTGAGATAACTGGCAATGAGTCTTTTAAAATGCTCTGGAGGAATTTTGGCCCTCATCTAAACACAATTTTTGTGATTCAGTCACATTGCAGGATTTTCTAGCATGAGCCGTCTTAATAAGCTACAGCATCTCAATTGGATTAAGGTCAGGAATTTGACTAGGCCACTCCAAAGTCTTCATTTCATTTTTCTTAAACCATTCAGAAGTGGACTTGCTGGTGTGTTTTAGATCATTGTCCTGCTGCATAACCCAAGTGTGCTTCAGCTTGAGGTCATGAATAGATAGCCAAACATTCTCTTTCAGGAATTTTTGTAGATGGCAGAATTCATGGTTCCAAATACCACAGGTCCTGAAGCAGCAAAACAACCTCAGACCATCACACTATCACCACCATATTTTACTGGTGGTATGATATTTGTTTTCTGAAATGCTGTTACTTGTACGCCAGATGTAAAGGGACATATGCCTTCCACAAACTTCAACTTTTGGCTTGACAGTCCATGGAGTATTCTTGCAAAAGTCTAAGGGATCATCCAGATGTTTTCTGGCAAAATGGAAATGAACCTTTATGTTCTTCTTGCTCAGCATTGGTTTTCGTCTTGGAACTCTGCTATGCAGGCCATTTTTGCCTAGTCTATTTCTTGTGGTGGAGTCATAAACTGACCTTAACTGAGGCAAGTGGGGCCTGCAGTTCTTTGGATGTTGTTAAGAGGTCTTTTGTGACCTCTTGGATGAATCGTCGCAGCAATCTTGGGGTAATTTTGGTCGGCCAGTCACTCCTAGGAAGGTACAGTACTAGAGATTAGTAAACTTGTTCGGAAAACGTTTGCCAATCTCAAATTTGGCATGAATGTAGCTCATTCAGATTCGTGTTCGAATTCCCGAGTATTTTCCCTCAAAGTTGGCAAAATTTGAGTTAAGTTCAGTAAATGATCGTGCTTCCACTAATGCTTTTGTTAGGACTTTGGCAAGGATAGTGGTTCTGTATGGTGAGTGGGGGAAAGTTTGATGAGGTGAGGTGGTGGGGAGAGGTCAGAAGAGCAGCAACTTCTTTTTTTGCAATTAACTTAATGCGTGGCGATTTCGACAGCCAATCTGAGCGCAGAAACAAACCACAGCATCCAGACACAAGGACTTCTGTCATTGGCTGCTGAAGTCATGTGTCCCTCTGCATATCAAAAGCGGACATGTGGTTTTGGTGTTGCCATTTTGTCAGTCTAACAGTGCGGAAGGTAGCTCCTGCTTCTGTACCAAGTTGACAGATAGTTAGATAGGTGGTTTATCATCAGCTACTTCAGCTAAATATGATCCTGTGTGAAATCAACCTTACAGCATCTAACTAGTTTGTGCCGATAGTGCTGTGCAGGCAGGAGGCTACATTTCCTAATCTTAGTTGTTTGGGCTAATAATGTGTTGCAGTCAGGAGGCAATATTTCATAATCAAAATCATTTGGGCTAATACTGTGCAGGCACCAGGCCACATTCCCTAATCAAAATGGTTTGGGCTAATATTATTGTGTAGACACCAGGCCATATTTACTAATCATTTGGGTTAATACTGTGATGCAGTCAGAAGGCTGCATTTCCTAATTAAAATCATTTGATCTAAAATTGTTGTGCAGGCACCAGGCTACATTTACTAATTAAAATCATTTGGGCTAATTTTGTTGTGTAGGCACGAGGCCACATTTACTAATTAAAATCATTCAACCCCTTAACATCCAATGATGGTGCCCGGGTGTCAGCTCCCGCACCAGGACGGACTGTGTCCATCATGCATTTAAATTATCTGACAGTTCAGTGCAGACAGCTGTCTGTGACAGCTGAGAGGCGTGGCAAGGGGTGTAGAGACCCATGCTGTCAGTCCCCGCACCCAGATCGCTGTGATCGGTCAGTCAATCTGACTGACCGATAACAGCATGATCGTGCAGGAGATGCTGAAATATCATCACCTTCCGCCCGATCAGTGCAGGAGCTCAGTGCTGCCAGTGGCTGAGCTTCTGAACTCGCAGCCAGGAGCAGTGTCTGCACCTCCTGTAGCTGTTAACTCCCTAATTGCTGCGATCGAGCACGATCGCAGAGTTTAGGAGGGAGGCAGAGGGACAGGAGCTCCTTCTGCCTTCAAATCGGCATCCCCACTTCATCAAGCTTTGGAAAGCCTCTGAGACACAGCATGGTGTCAGAAGCGTTCAGTATAGGTATAATGCACTGCAATGATAGTGCATTGCAATGCATTATAAGTGCAATCAAAGTGAAAAAAGTGAAATTCCCATAAAGTAACTAGGTAAAAAAGAAAACCTTTTTTAAAAAATATGTACAAAAATATAACAAAATAAAAAATCCACGAATATATACACATTTTTATGTTGAAAAGATTAAATAAACAAAAAAGTGCACGCTTGGTATCGTCGCGTCCATAAAAATCTGATCTATAAACGGGTCACAATAGTTAACCCCTTCAGTGAATGACATAAAACCAAACACAAAAAAAGTAGCAAATGATGCTTTATCATCATACCATTTGGATAAAGTGGAATAAAACGCGATCAAAAAGATGAATGTTAATAAAAATAGTATCACTGAAAACGCCATCTTGTCCCACAAAAAACAAGCCACCATACAGCTCCATCATCGGAAAAATAAAAAAGTTATCACTTTCAGAATAAGGCAATGCTAAAATAATTATTTTTTCTATAAAAGTTTTTATTACTTATCAATTTTGCCACCCACAGAATGGAGAAAAAAAAAACAATTCCTCAATTTCTGGTTTTTGTTCATTCTTCCTCTATAAAAATCGGAATAACCTTTATTTTTATATAGCGCTAACATATTCCGCAGCGCTTTACAGTTATAATAGAATAGATAATGGAATAGAAAGCGATCAAAAAAGGTCATGTGCCCGAAAATGGTACCAATAAAAACATCAGCTCGTCCCGCAAAAAACAAGCCCACACATGACTCTGTTGGCCGATACATGGAAAAATTATAGTTCTCAAAATATGGTGATGCAAAAACTTCTTCTTGCAAAAAAAAGCATATTTTAGTGTGTAACACAATCTAAACATAAAAAAAGATATAAATCTGGTGTCGCTGTAATCGCACCGTCCCGAAGAAAAGTCACCTAATCATTTATACTGCATGAAGAACGGCATAAAAAATAGAACCAATTCTTCACCAGCTATGGATTTTTTCATTCTACCTCTCAAATATCACAGTAAGGCTCGGCACACATTTATCCTGCCCTCTACGTTGAGCACTTACATCGGGGTTTCCATGTAAATCTTTGAAATATGTGATTCAGACAGAACCACCAGGGGAAGATTCCCTTTAATGCGGCAGATGGAGGAACTATCAAAACCATAGGACCTGTGATCTGGCAGTGTCCATTTTTTTCGGCGTGTATAAAAAAAACAGTCCACCATAGTTTTGTGCACCTCTGAAAGGAAGGACAACACTGAAGAGAGGCCAGATGGAGTCCAGAGTAACTCTGCTGCCTTATTATAGTGAATGGATCCCTCAGGGGTTTAATCTGTCACGTAGCTCAGAGATTTTAATGGAAACCCCAAATTATGTGCTCAGGGTAGAGCGCCATATAAATGTGATCACAAACATTATGAAAAATGTTCCCATTAAAAGCTTTAACTTAATCCACAAAAAAGTCCCCACTCAAGTCTGTCATCTGGAATATAGGAGGCTTCCACATTACTGGCAGCACAAAGTCTCTGGAAAAGCCAAAAGAAATTCAGCAAATTTTGCGCTCCCAAATCCAAATGCCCCCCTCCCTTCTGAGCACCAACCACCTTTAGAATTCACATTTGGCAGGGGTATAATTTCCAAAAAAGGGCAACTTGGGGGGATTCTGCTCTTTAGCACTTGGGGGGCTCTGTATATGCAGTCTGCAAACTATTCTAGGAAAATCTGCGCTCCAGGAGGCAAATAGCGCTCCATCCCTACCGAGACTCTCCCTATGGCTAAGCAGTACTGTACAGCCACATATGGTGTATTTCTATATTCGGCAGAAACTGTGGGACACATCCTGCTGCCAATTTTACAAACTTCTTGTGTGAAAATGTTAAATCTGGGGCTAAAACAAAATTTTTGTGGTAAAAATGTAATTATTTTTTCTTCACTGCCCAATGGTATAAAATTCTGTGACACATCCTTGGCATCAATATGATCATTACACCTCTAAATTAATTCATTAAGAGGTGTAGTTTGTAAAATGGGGTCACTTATGGGGTGTTCTACTGTTCTGGCACCTCAGGGGCTCTCCCAGTGGGTCATGGCACTCTACAATCATAATAGTAAAATCTGCACAATAATATGGCACTACTTCTCTTTTGAACTTTGCACTGTGCGTCAAAAGTAGTTTTCACCCACACATGGGGTATTGGCACACTCAGGAGAAATTGCACAGCAAATTCTGGGGTCCATTTTCTCCTGTTACCCTTGAGAACAAAAAAATATGGGGCTAAAAGAAAAATTTTGCTAGTAAAATGTGTTTTTTTTTTAATTTTCTTAGCTCTGTTATAAACTTCTGTAAAGCACCTGGTGGCTCACCACACATCTAGATAAGTTCCTTGAGGGGTCTAATTTCCAAAGTGGTATCACTTGTGGGGGATTTCCACTGTTTAGGCACATCAGGGGCCCTCCAAAAGTGACATGGCATCCGTTCTCGATTCCAGCCAATTTTGTCTTCAAAAAGTCAAACCTTTCTCCTTCCCTTCTGGGTCCTGGCGTGCACTCAAACAGTGGTCTTCCTTCACACATGGGGTATCGGCATACTCAGGAGAAATCGCACAACAATTTTTGGGTGTCCATTTTCTCCTGCTACATTTGTTAAAATAAAAAATTTGGTGCTGAAAGATGATTTTTGAGGAAAAAACGTGATTTTTAATTTTCAGGGCTCTACGTTATAAACTTCTGTAAAGCACTTGGGGGTTCAAGTTCTCACCATGAATCTAAATACTTTCCTTGAGGAGTTAAGTTTCCAAAATGGGGTCACTTGTGTGGGGTTTCCTCTGTTTAGGCACATCAGGGGCTCTCCAAATGCGACATGGCATCCAATCTCAATTCCAGCCAATTTTGTGTTGAAAAAGTCAAACGGCACTCCTTCCCTTCCAAGCTCTGCCATGCACTCAAACAGTGGTTTACCCCCATATATGGGGTATCAGCATACTCAGGACAAATTGCACAATGGACAACAACTTTTGGGTCCAATTTCTTCTGTTACCCTTGGGAACATAAAAAATTGGGGCAAAAAGATCATTTTTGTGAAAAAATATGATTTTTTATTTTCACAGCTCTACATTACAAACTTCTGTGAAGCACTTGGGGGTTCAGTGCTCACCACTAGTGACAAGTGAGTATACCCATTACTCGAGATTTCCCGAGTATTTGGATGTGCACGGAGACATAATTTCTGTCGCTGTAGCTGCCTGATTTGCGGCTGCTAGCCAGACTGAATTCATGTGGGGATTGCCTGTTTGTTAGGAAATCCCCACATGTATTCAGGCTGTCTAGCAGCCACAAATCATGCAGCTACTGTGACAGAAACTAAGGGTGAGGAGTGGGAAATCATAGAGGATGATGATGAGATTGTAGATCCCACTTAGTGTGAACCCAGAGGCAAGCAGCTAAATAGCTCAGCAGCGGAGATGTTGTAGGTGGAAGACTAGGAGGTTACAATGCAGCTTGCCACACAGACATGAAGTTATGCAACCACGACAAGCACTGCATACTCAGCCACAACTGTGTCGGGTCTGCAGTTTGTAGGGGCAGCAAGGGATGCCTAACTTGGGCTTTTCTTCAGACTGCAAAGAATGACCCAACTCACATGATCTGCCAACTTTGCAAAAAATAACTCAGTAGAGGCAAAAATTGCAATAATTTGACTACTACATGCATGAACCAGCACATGCATGATCAGCATACGTTAGTCTGGGAATCAGACTGTGCTAAAATGTGGACTAGCAGGCCTTGCCAACCACTGGCCACCCCATCAACCACATCTGCTGCTTCTTCCTCTTCTGTTACCATGGCAAGTGTTCTCACATAGGTCTTCAGCCACAGAACCTCCACTTGTTTACCCCCTACAGTCGGGATGAGTGAGAGCCCGTCAGCAGTTATGGAAGTAAAGATGCCTGCTGCTTTTGTTTCAATGAGCACACCACTTCTTTCTCAATCCACCATAACATCTCTGCCTGTACCTCACTCACATTCCCGCAGTTTGTCATGTTCACTCTACTCCACCCTCTTTCTGCACAGCAGCCGGCCCTTGATCCCGCAGTTGTGGTCACGTAAAAGAATGTTCCCACCTATACATGCCAAACCTAAGAGCTTGAACTCTACCATCTGTATTCTGTTGGCCACACAAAAATGCTGCCTTTCTGTGTGATGGATACAGATGGTTTCCAAAAGCTGATGGCCGCCGTAGTCCTCCACTACCAAATGCCCAGTCACCATTACCTATTTCAGAAAGCTGTGCCTGCACTACACCAGCATGTCGCAGACAACATCACCCGTATCTTGAAAAAATCTGTCTGACAGGGTGCATTTCACCACTGACACCTGGATGAGCAAACATGTCCAGGGGCATTACAAGTTGCTGACTGGCCACTGGGTGACTCTGGTGGCTTTGGGGGCAAGGGTCTGCTCCACAAGTCTTGGAATCCCCAAGGCTTACGGGACAAACCTCTGTATCTAACACTTCTTCCACTGCTTCTGCCTTCTCAACTTCCTCTAGGACCTGTGTGAGACACACTTTCCAACAGTGCAGATAGAAGTCCCCCACCTCCCTACTGCGCAGCCATGGCCCACCGCAGTCAGACAGTGTTTAAATTAATATGCATTGTGGATCGTAGTCACACAGCTCAAGAATTGTGGACAGCTATTCAGGCTGAGTTAGAGCAATGGCTGTCTCCACCGAACCTAGAGCCAGGGAAGGCCTTGTACAATAACAGTGCAAACCTTGTGGCGGCCCTACATTGGGGCAACCTCACACACATGCCTTGAATGGCTCATGTCCTTAACCTGGTGGTACAGCAATTTCTCCACCACTATCACGGCCTGCATGTGCTGCTGCAGAAAGTACAGTCACTCTGTGCTCACTTCCGCCATTCGCAACCCACAGGTTATCGACTTGTTTCGCTACAGAGGTCTTTCAGCCTACCGGTTTACCGTTTGATATGCGATGTGTCGACAAATTCCACTCTGCACATGTTGCATTGACTGTGGCAGCAGTGACAAGCCTTGGTGCAGTATGTCATTTTGCATAGCCTGGGCCAACGCAATATGGACGTGGTGCAAATCACGCATGCGGAGTGGGCACAGATGAAGTACCTCTGCACCCTTCTGCACAGTTTTGAAATGGCTATTAGCACTGACGATGCCGACATCAGCATCACTAAACTGGTCACCTACCTTCTGGAGCACACTTTGAATAGTTTGAAGGAAGAGGTGGTGGTCCCAGAGATAGAGGAAGAAGCAGAGGAGGAGGCGGAAGGGATAACAGTATCTCTAAGTTCTGGACTGTCGTTGCACAGGTGGGAGCCATGGAAGGGTGAATTACAGAGATTGATGGGGGGCTCATGGTACTAGACAAACTGTTACTGAAAGTGCAGGAGCCAAGGAACAAATGGAGTAGTATGAGGAGGACGAGCAGGAATATGTGATAGGTGCACACCAGTCAGAAGATTAAGATAATAATGATCCCATCTCTGTTCTCCATGGTATGTGGGAGAGGACAGAGGAAGCAACCTTGAACGTTATCCCGCCACCAACACACCATGGACTCGGACCTCATGGAAGAGCACGATACATGAGCGCCTTCTTGCTGTGTTACCTGCAACATGATGCCTATATTGTTAGGATTAGAAATAGTGCTGACTACTGGGTTGCCTATTGGAGTATCGAAACATGCTTGTAGACAATCTTAAGAGTGGTTATCCCCAAGACAGCAGTGAGGCAGACAGTATGCATTGCAGTTATAGGCTTCCAACCCCAGGAATGTTGAGTCGTCAACACAAAAACATTAGCAACAGCAGTGTGAGTAGCAGAAGCTATTTCTCTGAGTCATTTCACACATTTTTTTAGACCAGCCTGTGCACCAGCAGAACAGAGTACAAGTCTGACACATTGTGAATGACTGGAGAGGAATGTGCAGGACTCCTTCAATACATCAATTCCATCCTGGGTGGTTTAGACTCTTTTGCATTTTGGTCTTCAAAAATGGAACAGTGGCCTGAGCTTGCCTGTCTCGCCTATTAGGTTTTGTCATGCCCGGCCACCAGCGTTCTCTCAGAACGTGTCTTCAGCGCTGCTGGTGGTGTCCTGATGGATAAGCACATCCAGATGTCCCCTAAAAGTGTGGATTGCCTAACTTTCATCACGATGAATAAGTCATGGATCTCCAATGACTTTTGCACCCCAGTCGGAGACTGTTCAGACTAGGCGATGGTGTAGTTTTTAGTGTGATGCATTGATCTTACATTATTGCAGTCTGTGATACCTTTGTCACGCCTTATTTGCCTGGTGTTGCTAAAGCTGCTGATGTTACAAACAATTTTTTGAACTGTGGAGACTCCAAGTTGAGTCTCCACCTTGTGGGTTGCCTGTAGTGGAAGGGGTGTCAGAGTGCCATTGTACTATTTCTACTATGGGAAAATCGATGCCACTTTTGTGGTGTTTGACAATTTTTAGAAATGTGGAGACTCCAAGTTGGGTCTCCATCTGGTGGATTGCCTGTAGTGGAAGAAGTGTCAGAGCCCCATTATATTATTTCTACTCTGGGGAAATTGATGCCACTTTAGTGGTGTGTGACAATAATTGTTTGAAATGTGGAGACTCCAAGTTGGGTCTCCTTCATGTGTATTGCCTGTAGCAGTAGGGCTCCCAGATCAGCAGGCCTCTACTTACTTTCAGTCAACAACCTGTGTTACTATTGTAGTAATCTGTACTCACTCGGCTGCAGTTGAGACAGGCACAGGAAGCAGTTTTATTAACACGGCATAAACTGCTCTGGATAGAAAAACAAATGAACAGCCTTTTTTGGGACAACGTATAAACAAACAGAAAATAAACAGTCCATATAGCACTGCAGGTACGCCCGCTGAGGTCAGTGTCTGCAGCAACACACACATGGAGGTCTCCACACTTCCAGCCACAGACACTGAATGAGACAATTGGCCTCCATTTTACTATCCAAACCACGCCCCTGGGGTCGGGATGTGTGAGTGGTCATTTCCACCCATCTCCTATGACTGCTCATAAAACCCGGCCCTGGAGCAGCCCAAACAATTCTCTCAGCACTATATGTGCTGGAGCATACTTCTGAGCTCACATCACTACAGCTAATAACCGCAATGACACATATATCCCCTCAAGGACTTGTCCGGCGGCCATCTAACATACCCTCCCCCTCTGCCTAAAGCCAGGAGGCTTGGCACCTTCTTGCAACAAACAGTGGATCCTCGACAGCGCATCAGCATTACCATGCAGTTTCCCTGACCTATGCTTCACATGGAAGTTAAAATCCTGAAGTGCTAGGAACCACCTGGTCACTCGGGCATTGTTCCCTTTTTTTCTCTATCATCCACTTCAGTGGGGCATTTCTGACACCAGTCTGAACTTCCTGCCCAAGAAGTAGTACCTTAGAGAGTCTAACGCCCATTTGATGGCTAAGCATTCCTTCTCCACTATGGAGTTTATTTTTTTGCAGGATAGCAACTTTCGGCTGAGATACATTATGGGGTGCTCTTCCCCGTTCACCTGTTGGGACAAGACAGCTTCCAGCCCGACATCCGACTTAGTCTGGACCACAAGCTTCTTTGAGAAATTGGATGCTACCAGCACCGGCTGTTTGCACAGGGCTAGCTTCAGTTCCTGGAAGACCATCTCAGCTTCTGGAGACCACTTCGCCATAGCCAACTTTGTCCGTTTAAGGTGGTCTGTCAGCTACCATTGCGAAGTTTAGAATAAACGAGCGGTATATGCCACAATGCCCAGGAACGCCCTCACCTGCTTTTTTGAGATGGGTTATGGTCAGCCCTGGATCGCCTCAACTATATTTAGGGGCTTCATTTTGCCCCGGCCTATGACATAGCCCAAGTATCTTGCCTCCTCCATTCCTAAGGCACATTTTTTTGGGTTTATAGAAAACCTCGCCTTCCGTAGAGCATCAAGAATGCCCTGGACTTTGCTCAGATGGCTCCCCAAATCCGGGCTGAAGATTACAATGTCATCAAGGTAGGCCACCGCATACCTTTTGTGGGGGGCCAGGATCCAGTCCATGACTCTCTGGAATGTAGCTGGAGCACCTTGTAACCCAAATGGCATCCTTGTGTAGTGTAAGCATCCATCTGGCATTGAAAAGGCGGTCTTCTCCTTGGCAACTTGGGACATAGGGATTTGCCAATACCATTTTGTGAGGTCAAGGGTAGTAATGTACTGAGCCGGCCCTAGCCTCTCAATTAGATAATCGACCCGGGGCACTGGGTAAGCATTGCACTTAGAGACTTTGTCCAGCTTCCTATAGTCATTGCAAAGCTGCCATTCCCCATATGGTTTCGGCACCAAGACTATTGGACTGGACCAGCCACTCTTGGACTCCTCGATGACTCCCAGGCTCAGCATCCACCCTACCTCATTCGAGATTACCTCTCGACGAGCTTCCGAAATCCGATATGGCTTCACGTTGACCCAGACATGAGGCTCCGTCAGGACCTCATGCTCTATCACCTTCGTACGCCCCGGAAGTTCTGAGAACAGGTCTCTTCCATTGCAGCAACTCCTGGCACTGCTGCTTCGGCGAGCGGGATAAGGTGTCTGCCACCTTGACATCCTCGGCACTGACATTGGACTTGGTCAGTAGGCAAGTGGCTTCCTCCAGTTCTCTGTCCTGCCAAGGTTTCATTAGGTTCACATGGTACACCTGCTAGGGCTTCCGCCTCCCCGGTTGGTGGATTTTGTAGTTGACTGCCCCAACTTTCTCCACTACCTCATATGAACCCTATCACTTGGCCAACAATTTGATCTCCACTGTGGGTACCAGCAATAGTACTCAATCGCCATGGTTGTAGTGTATCACCCTTGCAGACCTATTGTAGACCCTTGACTGTGAATCTTGTGCTTTGAGGTGTTCTTTTATGAGGGGCATCACATTGGCAATCCTCTCTTGCATCTGGGCCACATGTTTGATTACATTCCAGTAGGGTGTAGACTCCGCCTCCTACGTCTCTTTTGCTATGTTGAGGAGTCCATGAGGGTGTCAGCCATACAACAGTTCAAACGGAGAATAAAAGGTACAGTAGAAAACACTCCCAGTCCTGTCCATGTTTCTCTACGACCTTCTTCAACATGGCCTTAAAGGTTTTATTGAATCTTTCTACCAAACCATCTGTTTGTGGATGGTAGACCAAGGTACAGAATTGTGTGATTTGCAGGGTTTTACACAACTCCTTCATCACCTTTGACATAAAAGGAGTCCCTTGGTCCGTCAGGATCTCTTTAAGCAACCCTGCTCTAGAGAAGACATAGACCAACTCTTGGGTAATACACTTGACGGAGGAGTTAAGTATTGGAATGGCCTCCAGGTACTGTGTAGCATAGTTCAGTATCACCAGGATTTACTGATGTCCTCTGGCAGACTTGACCAAGGGTCCCACTAGATCCATGGCTATGTGATCAAACGGTACCTCATTAATGGGCAACGGCACCAAGGGGCCACAGAAATAGGTCACTGGGGAAGTCAGCTGGCAGAAGGGACAGGACCTACAGAAATTCACAATATCACGTTGACAACCAGGCCAGTAGAACCTCTGGAGGATCCGTTCCTGGGTTTTCTCCATGCCCAGCTGACCACCTAACACATATGTATGGGAAATGTCTAACACTATGCGTCTTTATGGCCCTGGCACCAGTAACTGCTCAATTACCTCCAACGTAACTTGATGATGCGATATATCATCTCCCCATTTATGGCAAAATGTGGGTATCTAGTGTCAGCCCCCGGCTCTGGAGCAACACCATTTAGTACCGTTACATTATCAAATGCCCGTTTTAGAGTTAAATTCCTGAGTTGTAGATTGTAAGCTTGCGAGCAGGGTCTTCATTCCTCTGTTTTATCTATGTGTTTATTATTATTCTGTAATGTCTACTGTATGTGCAAGACCCCTCTAAAATGTAAAGTGCTGCAGAATATGTCAGCGCTATAGATATAAAATTATTATGATTATTATTAGTTGGGTGGTCCCAAAGTTCCCCTGGACACCTCCAGCTCAGGGACGTTGGCCTCAATGGATGCTGCCTTGTCCTCATCCCCAACAAGCACACAAAATGGAACCCTGTCATACGCAGCCTGCTATGAGGTTTTTTTGGGAGCAACCTAGCTGTTGTCCGGACAACCAGATGTCCTCCCTTTTCCCCCACAAGTCCGAAAATAACACAAGTCCCTCCCTATTATGATAGGGTGCAATAGGTCCTTGACCACGCCGAACTCATGGGACTCAATACCACAGTTTGATTTCATGGCCACCTGAGCCACAGGGTATGCCTTCACCTCACCATGGATACAGCAGATGCCCAGACTCTTTCCAGGAATCAGCCGATGTGGAATTGTGGCCCTAACTAGGCTTACCAAACTTCCTGAGTCCAGGAAACCAGTAACTTGCACCCCGTTTACTGTCGTGGGACATGCCTGTGGCCCCTCTCCCGCTTGGAGAACAGCACTGCAGGCCAGATAGGCAAACTATGAGCAGCGCCATCCTGTGCTGAAGTCCATTGGCTCAGTGGTTATGGGACAACGGGCGACTATGTAGCTAGGGGTATGACACTTCCAACAAATTACCCTATGGGAAGAGACCTTGGCCACTAACTCTAGTGCTCTAGAACACCCCCAGGTGTGGCTCTAGCTCACCTCTCTTGGATATCCACCCTACTTTGGGAACCCCAGTATGGGGATGCGACAATCGCTTGCTTCCCAAGGACCTCTCAACCACCTGATACCTCTCCACCAAGCTCACTAGGTCATCGGCATTATGGAGATGTCCCTGGGCAACCCAGGATGGTGCTGGCCTGGGTAGGGAGTGTACTAATCTGTTCATGACAACCTTCTCCACTATCTGTGCTGGGGAGGAGGATTTTGGTTGCAACCATTTTTGGACAAGGTGTAGATCTAACATTTGGGACTGGGATGGTTTTTCACTGCAATATGCCCACTCGTGCACCCAATGCGCCCTAACAGTCAAAGTCACTCCTAAGCTTGACAAGATCTCAGCCTTTAACTTGGCATATTATTTTGCATCCTGCAATGCCAAGTCATAATGCACCTTCTGTGGTTCACTTGTCAGATATGGCTCCAGAACCTCAGCCCACTGCCCCGGAGGCAATTTCTCCCACTCCGCCATCCTCTCAAACAGCGCCAGGAACACCTTGACATCATCCCCCAGGGTCATCTTTTGCAACGCCCTTCTTACCGTCTTCCTTACGTAAGAGTCATCAGCCGGACTTTGGGATGGGGTGCTCGTCCTGCCCTGGTTGGCAGTTGCCAGAAGCTGCATCTGCTGATGTTGCTCCTGCTGGCTCTGCAGGATCTGCTGCCGCTGCTCCTGCTGGCTCTGCTGGGACTGCTGCCGCTGCTCCTGCTGGCTCTGCTGGATTTGTTGTAACAACAACCTGTTGCTCTCCTGCTGTTGCTGCTGCGCTTGGATCAGGTGTCTCAGCAGTTCCTCCATGTTGTCACATGCTTCTAGCACCAATTGTAGGGATCTGTACTCACTCAGCTGCAGTTTAGGCAAGCAAAGGAAGCGGTTTTACTGGAATGTCCAACAAATTTATTAACACGACATAAACTGCTCTGGATAGAAAAGCAAATGAACAGCCTTTTCCAGCACAATGTAGAAACAAACAGAAAACAAACAGTCTGTAAGGATTCTGGATGTACCATGAAGCCTGTTTTGCCCTTGTCCAAGATGAAGTCTGGTACTTCATCCTGCCCTTAAACTTCCTGTCTGTCTTGTTATTTAAGTCTGGTTTGGGAAGCACTTCTTGCCTGAGTATTTTGTGTGCTGCTGGCTTCTGAGCTTCCTCCTGACTTGCTTTTGTAGTTCCAACTGCTGCTCATTACTCGGTGCTCTGCCTCATCACTTCCAGCTGCTTTCAGTCATCTGTACTGCTTCCTGATCCTGGCTGTGGTTACCTTTGTTTCCACATCTAAGTGAGGAGTTATACTTTCCTGGAACTGCTGTGTCGGTAAGAACCTTTGACATTATTATCACTGTACTAATTCTTGAACGGTGTCTGTGCGGGCTACGGTGCCGGACTTTGCGGGACTTTTTCAGCCTTAAAGTAGTACACTGGAAATCCTCTTCATTGCTAAACATCACCTGCCTATTTCTGGACTGCCATGAAAGTTGCTGGACATTTTCATTACGTATAAGTGCCAGTCACACTCTGCTTCATATGACATAGTTGCTGGACATTTTCGTTACGTATAAGTGCCGGTCGCACTCAGCTTCATTTAACGTTGTTGCTGGACATTTTCGTTTTTGTGATGTTTGCGCTTCACTGTAAATTCAGGATAATTTCTGTTTGTTTATGTTGTTCACCTTGCTTGTTATTACAGTTTATTTTGTCACAACTTAGGTCTCAGATTTGTTCTTATCCTATGCAATAAGAATCCATAGTATCTGCATAGCTGTTACACAGTCCATATAGCACTGCGGGTACGCCTGTTGAGGTCAGTGTCTTCAGCAACACACACATGGAGGACTCCACACCTCCAGCCACAGACACTGAATGAGGCAATTGGCCTTCATTTTACTAGTCAAACCTCGCTCCTGGGGTGGGGATATGTGAGCGGTCATTCCCACCCATCTCATGACCTCTCGTAAAATCCGACACTGGAGAGGCCAAAACAACTCTCTCAGCACTATACATGCCGGAGCATATTTCCGATCTCACATCACCGCAGCTAATTACCGCGATAACACATATCTCCCCTCAGAGAGTTGTCCAGTGCCAATCTTAGGCCTCTTTCACACTTCAGTTTTTGCATCAGTTCTAATCCGCCAAAAAGGCGGACAAGCGGATCCGTTCTAAACTGATGTGAACGGATGGCACAGGATCCGTTTTCAGACGGATCCTGAAAATGAAGAAATTTAAAGGAATCGCTGGCGAGAGAGAGAGAGAGAGAGAGAGAGAGAGATTATTTTTTTTTTTTGTCCGGCACCCAGAAAGAAATTCGGGTTAAATCAGTGTTTGCAGGAGCCGCCAGAGAAAAAACGTTACAAGCTCCGTTTTGAAATTTTTGAGGATGGTGACGGACAGCAACTTTTGGCGGATCCTCACAAAAAACGGATGCAACGGACAGCAATCCGTCACAATCCGCCATTAATGCAAGTCAATGGGAAAAAAACGGATCCTCAAAAAAAAAATGAGGATCCGTTTTTTTTCAAAACCTGGCGGATTGTGACTGATTGTAAAAAACGGAAGTGTGAAAGAGGCCTTACACTATCCTTAAATTTTTCTAACAATAGTAGTCTACAAAGCTGATATTTGTGCCACCTGAGTGTGGCTGAGCAGAAAACCTGTTTCATCTGTTGCATGAGGTATCAGGGCTCCCAGCAAAGCAGGTTTACACCAGTCCCTCATGTTAAATTAAACTTAAATTCAAAACTGTAAATGCTGGCCCAGACCCCAATACCCTATGCATTGCTCATGGCTGACTGCTGCTTTGCCATTATAAAAATTTCTACTATAGGTTAATTGATAGCACTTTTCCTGGTGTCTGCCACTAATTTTTTGAAATGTTTGGACTCCAAGTTGGGTCTCCGTCATCTGTGTTGCCTGAATTTGGCAGGTCTCACAGAGCACAAGGCCTAAACCTGTCACTCATCCACCTGTTACTGATCAATGTTTCAGATAGAAATGCAGGTCCAAGCCCTGTCCCATGCATCCATGCTGCACAATTATACTATTTGTACTCTGAGTCAATGGATGACACTTTTCCTGGTGTCTGCTCCTAATTTGTGCTGTTTTGGCAGCTTTTTGCTCTCCCTGAAGGTGTTATCTATGCATTTGAATTCAAAGGGGTTCAGCAAACTTTTTCGGCAAACATTGGGACGTTCATCAAAACGAATTGAACTGAACCTTGAAAGATTCACTCATCTCTATTCATTACTGTTTAATATTTTTGCTATTTGTGGATAATGTCTCTCCCTGAGGTTTGCTGGAGTCCCAATGCTTTACAAATGGCTTGATATCCGTTTCCAGACTGATAGATCTAAATTACTTTGTTTCTTATTTGTTTCAGAATTTATTTGCATCAAGGCATGATGTCTAGCTTTTGAGCATGTACCACTATGTTTAAGAAATGTACTATTGTTTAAGAAAGTTATAATAAATTGTTAATAAAATATGAATGTATAATTAGTTTTTTTTTAATATCCCCTTAACGCCTTAATGACCGAGCCAATTTTGACCTTAACAAATAAGCCAAACTTTACAATTCTAACCACTGTCACTATATGAGATTATACCTCTGGAATGCTTCAATTTATCTCAATGATTCTAAGCCTGTTTTTTCTTGCCATATTGTACTTCATAATAATGGTAAAATTTCATCAATATGATTTGCATTTATTTGTGAAAAATAACGGAAATTTGGCAAAAATTTTGAAAATTTGACATTGTCACACAAATTAGTTAATAAATAACATTTCCCACATGTCTACATTACCTCAGCACAATTTTTGAAACTTAATTTTTTTTTTGTTAAGAAGTTAGAAGGGTTAAAAGTTGACCAGCAATGTCTCATTTTTCCAACAAAATTTACAAAACCTTTTTTTAGCAACCACATTACATTTGAAGTGACTTTGAGGGCTCTATATGACAGAAAATACCCAAAAGTGACACCATTGTAAAAACTGCAATCCTCAAGGTAATCAAAACCACATTCAATAAGTTTATCAACCCTTCAGGTGCTTCACAGGAACTGAAGCAATGTGGAAGGAAAAAATGAACATTTTATTTTTTTCATCAAAAATTTACTTTAGACCCAATTTTTTTTATTTTCACAAGGATAAAAGAAGCAAATGGACTCCTAAATTTGTTGTGCAATTTCTCTTGTATACTGATGCCCCATATGTGGGGGAAATCCACTGTTTGTGAAATCAACATTTTACTTTTTTCACAAAAAAATTTATTTTGGAACACATTTTTTTATTTTCACAAGGGTATCGTGAGAAAATGGACCACAACATTTGTTGTGCAATTTCTCCTGAGTACACCAATACCCCGTATGTGGGAGAAAACCACTGTTTGGACACATGGCAGGGCTCTGAAGGGAGGGAACACCTTTTGACTTTTTGAATGCAAAATTGGCTGGAATCAATGGTGGGCGCCATGTCGCATTTGGAGACTCCCTGATGTACCTAAACAATGTAACCCCCAATTCTAACTCCAACCATAACATAACCCTAACGCTAACAAACCTCTAACCCTAATCCCAAACCTAACCATAATCCCAACCATAACCACAACCATAACCCTAACCCTAGCTCTAACCCCAGCCCCAACCCTAACCCTAGCCCAACCCTAGCCCTAGCTCTAGCCCCAACCCTTGCCCAGCCCTAAACATAGCTCTAACTTCAACCTTAACCATAGCCCTAGCCCCAACCATAACCCTAATGGAAAAAAATACACTTTTTATTTTCTTATTTTTACCTAACTAAGGGGGTGATAAAGAGGTTTTTATTTACCATTTTTTTAATTTTGATCACTGTGATTGACCCACGCGTTGGAACTCTACACTGCAGATGTTGGGAAGGAATTGTGAGCAGAAGAGGGCAGTTGTTGACTACCAGCATCAACAAGGCCATCAATATTCAGTTCAGACTCCACACATAAGACCTCAGGAGTGGACATGGATGTCAGACATATGTACCAACCACCAAAACTTTGAGGACTCCACCAAGATGGTGAGTGGCGATGAAGCCATAATTAGTGTCACCATCCCACTTCTCTGTGTTCTGAAATGCTCACAGCTCACAATCAAAGAGGAAGCATACACCATACAGGGTGATTACACACAGCCCAGCCTCATCTCATCCCAACATGGATTGGGTGACAATGAGGAAGAGGAGGAGGAGGAGAAAGCACATGAGCTAGTTTCATGCGCTATAGACGGTACTATCTGCACAACTGTCATACCGTCTGTTCAGTATGGATGGCCTGAGGACAGGGAGGAGGAGAAGGAGAGCAGGTCAGTCATCCTCTTGGTGAAGACTCAGAAGTTAGCCTGTTAGCAGTTTGGCACTCATGGCTGAGTTCATGTTATGCTGCCTTTCCCGTGAACCTCGCATTCTAAAAATTTTGGGTGACAGTCATTACTGGTTGGTGACATTTCTAGACCCATGCTACAAGGAGAACTTCCTAGCTCTTATTCCCGAGGTGGACAGGTCTACTAAAATGGTGCAGTACCAGAAGGCCCTTGTTGAAGAATTATTTAAAAACTTCCCATCTGAAAACACTGGCGGCAGACTTCACAGTTCATTCGACAACCAAGAAGTACAGGCGAGAGAGACAGAATCCAATCCAGCAGAGGCAGGTGAACACTGTCAAAGTTCTGGGAGAGTTTTCTCAGAACCTCCCATCGCACAGGCCCTGAGGCTCGGGGTACTGTCACAAGGAGTGCAAAGTTTGGGAAGATGCTGAGGGAGTACCTTGCTGACCTTAACAACATCCTCTGTGATTCCTCTATGCCTTATAATTATTGGTTATCCAAGCTGGACACATGGCATGAACTGGCTCTCTATGCCTTAGAGGTCCTTGCCGGCCCTGCCCCTAGTGTTTTGTCAAAGGGATGTTTTAGTCCCGCTGGTGGAATTATAACTGATAAGCGCATCCCCATGTCAACTGAAAATACTGACAGGCTGACTCTTATAAAAATGATCAAGGGCTGGATTGGGCCAGACTTCTCAACACCACTGAATGATAGCAGAGTAGCATAAACTCAAATCCAGTGTCTTTTTTGGGAAGTCTATGGTCATACACCTCTTCACACCCACACATAGGTATATGCTTCCTGATTTTGGATATTTGCTGTTGTCCTCCTCATCCTCATCCTCCACCACGACATCACCAGGGTGACCATGGTCCATGATGCAACACCCACATCATTTTTTTCAAGGGTGTTTATGATGCCCATAAACAAAATTTGTTATACAGTATGTTCATGTATACCCCCCAGGGGTAAATGTTTGTCAGCGCATACACTTAGTGCATGAGCATTACATGTATAGGAGACCCGCTCCTTTCTAATGGAACATTTTTTATGAGGCCCTCCTCCACATCTCTTCCATGGGGCATTGGAGTGCATCCAAATTTCTGGCAGCCTTTGCATTCACTGCATAGGCAAACAGTATGGGAGACCCTTTTCCTAATAATGGGAACATTGTTTTCAGGAGGCCCTCCTGTACGTCTCATCAATGGGGTGTTGAGGTGTGTCCAAATTTTGGGCAGCCCTGCCACTCACTGCATATACAATAACAGTATAACAGATTAATAATGGGAACAACAAAGCATAGCCGGCTTATCGCTCTCTAAGAATAGTGAGGGACGACTGCTGACCCTTTAAGAATGGCAAAGACTGCCTGATGGCCCTATAAAAATAGGCTTTGTGACTCTCGGAGTCCCTCCTTCATAAATGAAGCAGGATGTGTCTGATGATGTGTCACACACCACATGGCCAGATAAGGTTGTAAAATGTTAAAATTACATTTCCCAGTTAATGCATTTGTCTTGGTTGAAAGCAATGCTAAAGTTCAAAAATGCATCAAAAACGGTACGTGTCAACATAGCCCAAGGTGTGGAGGAGCATTTTTGTTTTTGATTATTTATTTTGCCTTATATACAAGTCATTACCCTGGAAAGAATTTTCCTTAACATACAGTATTTCCCAGGAAAATACATTTTGGTTTCGTTTTTGTATGTTTTATTGTGAGTCTGTAAACGTGGCATAAGACTCTGACAACATTGTTCACAGCAGTGACCTGGGAGTCAGAAATGCTTCCAACGGTCTCCCTCATGCTGTTCCCATGTCATTTTAGCACGGTTCCCATCGACTTCCGT
Organism: Dendrobates tinctorius; assembly: GCF_039654945.1. Classification (NCBI taxonomy): domain Eukaryota; kingdom Metazoa; phylum Chordata; class Amphibia; order Anura; family Dendrobatidae; genus Dendrobates; species Dendrobates tinctorius. Next base: position 58,557,837 of record NW_027361679.1, read on the forward strand.
AATTTCTAGTCCCTTTGCAGACTGCCGGGGGGGACCGTCGGAAAAATGCTCGAGTTTCCCATAGACTTACATTGGGCTCGTTGCTCGGGTCGAGCACCCGAGCTTTCCAATTTGCTCGACCTGAGCATTTTCGTGCTCACCCATCACCAACCCAAATCATGTTCTCTGGGGTCTCGACTTCCCCGGTTGCCTAGACCCCAGAGATTTTTCAACACTGGGGGGCACTTTAAACTTATTTCTCAGCGCAGTTAAAAAGCGGCAGTGAGGAATAAGTACCCTTAACTGCCGTCGTTAAAAGGCATATCGGCGGTCGTTAAGGGGTTAAAATTAAGGGTGAGGGGAAAAATTACACTCAGAAAAGTCAAAGATTTTTTTGTTTGTTTATGAAGCCACTATGCAAAACACCAAATTACCATGAGTTTAAGATAACAGATATATAAATTCAGTTGTCAGGAACAAAAAAAAAAAACAGATGCATGATTTGTATAACATGATGGGCAAACAGAATTAATTCAGTGAAGATAAATATCATAAATTTCAGATGAGCAAGATTTTTTTTTTTCCTAGATCCAAAGTTCGAGTCTCCATTGTTTTCAAAGGGGTTCAGGTTCGGGTACAGTGCTGGTACCCAAACTAAACTTTGGACTAACGTTTGGGTTGGGTAACAGAGTCCGAACTTCCACGAGGCCGCTCCCGAATCATTATCATCAATTTCTTATAAGGAGTCACCAACCATATGAAGAGAATCCAAACTCTAGGCTTGTAGTATAGATGGCTGTGATCGTCCATATAGATGCAGTAAAAATAATTGCTCACTAAATGTCTCCCAGAAAAGGATTGCCGAAAAAGATGTGATCAAAAGTTTGGATGTGCCAAGAAGAAGCTGGTGATAACATGCTCCATAACATGTAATTGCCACATTCCCCTTTATGATGGTGGCCAGTATGATCCGCCAAAAGATAAAAGATTAGTTATCTACTTTTTGGAGACAGTTTGATTCATCTATTTTTTTTATTTTATTTTCTAGTGCAAACGAATGCATTCATGCTACGTACATTTCTTCTAATATTTCTAAAAATTGTAAATAAATATGCATGCGTTCATACATATGAATATATATCCTTGTGCACATGTAAAATAACCTCTAGGTTAACACCTGCCACATGTATTTGGTAAAAGAAATGTGATTGCCATTAAGGAAAACTCTTTACTGTTTATCTGTATTTTGCAAAACAAATTACTTTCAGATGCTGTGTTAAAGCACGGAATTGAATTGCTCTACCTCCGAGAACAGCTCATAAAATTGTAAGTAGATGCCTGTACTGGAGCAGTGACTTGAAGGACACCTGAAGCCGACTGGGTTCATCTGCATAAAATTCACCCTAGAAGCAACATAACTTTTTGGTTTCAAAATATTAGGCACCTTAATTGAAATCAAGCCTTGCATAACAAAATAAGGCCTTTTGAATACACTATTCATTAATTCCCTGCATCATCCCTGAGTTGCATGCAACTGATCTGTTTTCTGTGGCAAGAAGAACATTTTTATATATTTATAACGGCAGAGCTTACTGGTTCTTACCCTATTAGATTTTTGGTTTCCATAATTGTATTGCTAAGTATTTATAAGGTCATGTTGTCAAAAGTAGCTAGAAGCCGTGTCACCATAAAACTTAAATTCCAGACTAACCCAGACAAAAATAAGTTTATGTGGGCCGAATGAGAGGGTATTTTAGATTATATTAGGATGGTAATTGTATGAGACGCTTTCATTGACTGAGTCGATTACTCATGCAATTCCCAGTTTCGGTCATTCTCTCAGACATTGCGTATTAATACTTTCGACAACTAGATGTAAAATAAAAATGGATTTAGGGGATACATTGGGTACTTTATACACTTTGTAGGCGATTTATCATTTTTTTTTCTGAAAGGATGAGATATTTCATGATTTCGATGATCAAAAAAATTACGGGAACATAACAACATACATACATGCATAACAGTATAACGCCAAATTTGTTAATTTTCAGCCATATCAATCTGTCCAGTTGTGAATCAATTTCGCCTGCTTTGCAAATGAAAGTTACAGCCAGTGTACTGGAATGGCAAATGCAAGACATCCCCATAAAAGCAATGGTTTTGGAAGTGGTGGCCAAAGACAGTTACCCTATGCTCATCCTTCGTGATGAATTCTTCTCTAGTTTTGTATTTTGCTGGTCTCCTTTGTGTCATTGCAAGAAGGTTTATTGTTTTTCCCAGCATAGCCACAACAGAATGGACCATGTAGTAAGACATGTGGAGTTACACAATAAGACCTTGACAAGGTTATAGATGAGCGTCAACCCAGCAGCAGGACCAAAATCTGAGCCCTACAAGATAACCTTCAGTGGGCTACTTATATGCATGTGTCTGAACTAAATGTATGAAACAATCTCCATGATGGTGACATGAGAGCTTAATGTCTTGTAGTGGAACTGTGCTCACGGGCCAACCATTCAGCTTGATTAGTAATCAAGAGACAACATCAGAATTATATGGTACACCATTTGCACTTTTTTCACTTCACAGATGAGAGTACATTTACAATGAGCACATGGCGAGAGGAGTGCAAGCATATGGAAACAACATGCCAAAGATTATACTGCCTGCAACTTTTTTCAGCATGACTAGTTTGCTAGTGGATCAGTTATGGTTTGCAGTGGCATAATCTTGGAGAGTGACACAAAACTTCAGGAGATAAGTCATGGTATCCTGACTGCTCTTAGGTACAGACATGAATTAGAGCCATTGTCAGACTTTATACTGATTCAGTGGATACTTAGCTCCTTCCGATGACCAAAAGTGTAGAGGAATTTGTAAGATGAAATCATAGACTGGCCTTCTGACTGGCCTTCAATATCCCCAAACCTAAATAACAAGTGAGAACTTCTAGAACATTATATACCAGTGCATTTGATGCTGCCAAATATCATCACAGAATGTCCAGAAACTAAGGTCTGAGAAGAATTCAATTCATCCACCATCCATGCTCATGGCCAGACATTGTCAGAAGTGCACCTAGGCCTACAGGGACTATAAACACTACTGAGACTGAGTCATATTATTATTATTTCTATTTATTTATAAAGCACCATTGATTTGGTGCTGTCCATGAGAGGGGATTACATACAAATTACAGATATTACTTACAGTAAACAAACTAACAATGACAAACTGATACAGTGGTGAGAGGACCCTGACCTTGCGGGCGTACAATCTACAGGATGGTAAGGAAGGAGACAGTAGGTTGGGGGGTTGCAGCAGCTCCGATGTTGGTGAGGCAGTAGCGGGGTCATTGCAGGCTGTAAGCTTTCTTGAAGAGGTAAGTTTTCAGGTTCCATCTGAAGGATCCGAATGTGGTTGATAGTCTGACGTGTTGGGGCACAGAATTCCAGAGGATGGGGGATATTCGGGAGATGTCTTGGAGGCAGTTAGGTGAGGAGCGAATAAGTGTGGAGGAGAGAAGGAGGTCTTGGGAGGACCGGAGATTACGTGAAGGAAGATATCGAGAGATTAGTTCAGAGATATATGCAGGAGATAGGTTATGAATGGCTTTGTAGGTCAGTATTAGTAAATTGAACTGGATATGCTGAGGGAATGGTAGCCAGTGAAGAGATTTGCAGAGGGAAGAAGTGGTGGAGTAGCGAGGAGATAGATGAATTAGTCAGGCAGCAGAGTTAAGGATGGACTGGAGATGTGTGAGGGTGTTAGCAGGGAGGCCACAGAAAAGGATGTTGCAGTAGTCGAGGTGGGAGATGATGAGGGCATGCACAAGAATTTGGTACATTGAGGGATGAGGAAAGGACCGATTCTGGAAATATTTTTGAGCTGTAGGCAACAAGAGTTGGAAAGAGCTTGGATGTGTGGTTTGAAGGACTGGGCAGAGTCAAGTGTTACTCCGAGGCGGTGGACATCTGCCATGGGGAAAGCATAATGTTGTTAATTGTGATAGATAGATAAGGTAAGGAAAATCTGTGAAATGGAGGAAAGATGATGAGTTCAGATTTGTCCACATTGAGTTTGAGGAAGCGAGAGGAGAAGGAAGATATGGCTTATAGACACTCTGGGATTCTGGACAGTAGAAAGGTGACTTATGGGCCAGAGAGGTAGATCTGAGTGTCATCAGCATAAAGGTGGTACTGGAATCCATGGGACTTTATGAGGTGCCCCAGGCCAAGTGTATAGATTGAGAAGAGTAGGAGTCATAGAACAGAGCCTTGGGGGACTCCAACACAGTGAGAGAGAGTGTGGGATGAGGATGTAGTGCGAAAGTGGGAGACGTTGAATGTGCGGTTAGAAAGGTATGAGGAGATCCAGGATAAGGTGAGGTCTTTGATGCCAAAGGAGGAGAAGATCTGTAGTAGGAGGCAGTGGTCAACTATGTCAAAAGCAGAGGACAGGTCTAGAAGGAGGAATATAGAGTATTGCCCATTAGCTTTGGCTGTAAGTAGGTCGTTAGTAATTTTGGTCAGGGCAGTCTCAGTGGAATGATCTGGGCATAAATCAGATTGTAGATTGTCAAAGAGCAAATTAGATGAGAGGTGGGAGGAAAGTTCAGTGTGGACGTGTTGCTCCAGGTGTTTGGAAGCGAATGGGAGCAGCGATATTGGGCGATATCTGGACATAGCGGTTGGGTCAAGTGTTGGCTTTTTAAGGTTAGGCGTGATTGTGGCATATTTGAAAGCAGAAGGGAAGGCAATAGAAGCTAGTGATAGGTTGATGAGATGGGTTAGGGAAGGGATAAGAGTGATGGTGAGGTTGGGAAGGAGGTAGGATGGGACGGGGTCGAATGCACAGGTTGTGAAAAGTGATTTGGAGAGGAGACAATTAAGCTCCCCTTCAGTGATGTTGGAGAGGGAGGTTATGGGGTTTGGGCATTGATCTGGTATATAAAGGGTTTGTGGTGGTTGAACAGTAAATACTTGCTATGTTTGGTCGATCTTATTTTTGAAGTATGTGGCAGTCCTATTATAAGTTGCGATTATGAAATTCAAATTAGGTCCATCTATGATTTCAATTTTTGACTTTCATTTTGCAAGGTTAACAGAAAACAGTTCTCAATTAATTGATTATTTTTGTTTCCATTGACATGTTACGTATTGTGGGGATGTGACTCGCTTAGGTGCAGCGGGAGACAAATGTGAGACAGGTTCTTCCACAGTGCTTGCAGTTTATTCACGGCATAAACGCACAAGGCAACGTAACAGCAAACAAATAGCCTTTTAGCTCAGGCAAAATAACACAACGTCCGTAGTTGTAGACTCAGAGCAGGAGTCTCAGCACACATGGGAGGCTTAGTCCTCCCCACACACAGCTCCCTGGTTCAGGAGCAGGTCACATTATAAGGCTGTAGCCACACCCACGTTCCCAGCAGCTGACTGGTCACCTGACTGTGACCTCACCACAGGTCCTTCAAACAAAAACAATAACAATATCTGTTATGCTTTACTTCTGCCTTACATTATGGAGATAAGCCATTTATGAGACACATATCTCCCATCAATTACACGACCCTTAGCCCTGCCACATACCTCCCCCCTCTGCCTAAAGCCGTGGGGCTTGGCACTTTCACCTACCAGGCAAGGGATTCTGGAGAGGGCATCGGCATTACCATGTAGCTTCCCGGCCCTATGCTCTACATGGAAACTGAAGTCTTGTAGGGCTAAGAACCAGCGGGTGACCCTAGCATTCTTGCCCTTGGTTTCCCTCATCCACCTGAGTGGGGCATGGTCGGATATTAACCTAAACTTCCGTCCCACCAGGTAGTACCGTAATGTGTCCACTGCCCATTTTATGGCCAAACACTCCTTCTCTACAACTGAGTAATTTCTCTCACAAGAAGTCAACTTCCTACTCAAGTAGAGAACAGGATGCTCCTCCCCACGTATCTCTTGGGAAAGGACTGCACCTACCCCGACATCTGAGGCATCTGTCTGGAGGACAAATTCACGTTTAAAGTCTGGGGCCACCAAAACGGGCTGATTACAAAGAGCTCCCTTCATTTCTTGGAAGGCTGACTCTGCTTCTTCGGACCAGCTGACCATCACTGACTTTGTCCCTTTAAGCAGATCAGTTAGAGGTGCAGCCATTGTGGCGAAGTTTGGGATAAACCTCCTGTAATATCCCACAATCCCCAGGAAGGCTTTAACTTGCTTCTTTGACAGAGGTCTCGGCCATGTTTGAATTGCCTCCACTTTATTGATTTGGGGTTTGATCTCGCCACGCCCCACTACATATCCGAGGTACTTGGCTTCTTCTCTCCCCAAGGCACACTTCTTCGGGTTTATTGTAAACCCCGCCTCTCTTAGAGCATCAAACACTGCTTGGACCTTTTCCAGGTGAGTCTCCCAGTCCGGGGTAAAGATGACGATATCATCCAGGTATGCGGCAGCATATAGCTTATGAGGTGCAAGGATTCTATCCATCGCCCTCTGGAAGGTTGCTGGAGCTCCCTGTAGGCCAAACGGCATCCGGACATACTGGAAGCACCCGTCTGGTGTGGAGAATGCCGTCTTCTCCTTGGCTCCCTGTGCCATGGGGATCTGCCAATATCCCTTGGTCAGATCCAAAGTGGTTATGTACCTGGCAGGTCCAAGTCTCTCGATGAGCTCATTAACGCGTGGCATGGGATAAGCGTCGAACTTGGAGACCTCATTCAGCTTCCGGTAATCGTTGCAGAACCTCCATTCACCATCAGGTTTTGGGACCAGGACAATCGGGCTCGACCAGCCGCTCTTGGATTCCTCAATGACCCCGAGCTTCAACATACGCTGCACCTCCTTGGAGATTACCTCTCGCCGGGCCTCAGGAATACGATATGGTTTCACGTTCACCCGCACATGTGGCTCGGTCAGAATTTCGTGCTCCACCACCTTCGTGCACCCCGGCAACTCTGAGAACAGGTCGCGGTTTTTCTGGAGTAACTCCCGGCACTGCTGCTTCTGGGCCTTCGATAGAGTCTCCGCTATGGTAACGGCTCCAACCTCCCCTTCTAGGTTGCCCAGCAAGCACGGAGTTACCGCTGGCTCTCTATCTTGCCACGGCTTGATAAGGTTAACATGGTAAACCTGGTATGGCTTCCGTCTTCCGGGTTGGTGGATCCTGTAGTTTACGTCTCCCAGTTTCTCCACCACCTCATATGGCCCTTGCCACTTGGCCAAGAACTTACTTTCCACCGTCGGTATTAGCACGAGAACTCGGTCTCCCGGATTGAACTGCCTCACTCTGGCTGACCGGTTGTAGACCCTGGCCTGAGCCTCTTGTGCCTGGCGGAGATGTTCTTTAACAATGGGCATCACCTTCGCAACCCTCTGCTGCATCAGTGCCACATGCTCAATGACGCTTCTGTGGGGCGTGACTTCGGCTTCCCAGGTTTCCTTGGCTATATCTAGGAGACCTCGCGGATGCCGGCCGTACAGAAGCTCGAAGGGGGAGAACCCCGTGGAGGCCTGGGGAACTTCACGGATAGAAAACAGTAAATACGGTAAGAGACAATCCCAGTCTCTACCATCTTCCTCTATGACTTTTCTCAGCATGCTCTTCAGGGTCTTGTTAAACCTCTCAACAAGGCCATCTGACTGTGGATGGTACACTGAAGTCCTCAGCTGGGAAATTTGCAAGACTCTGCACAATTCTCTCATCACCTTGCTCATAAAAGGTGTCCCCTGGTCGGTCAGGATCTCCTTCGGCAAACCCGTCCGGGAAAACACATGGACCAGCTCACGGGCTATACTCTTCGCAGAGGAGTTTCTCAGGGGAATGGCCTCAGGATAGCGTGTGGCATAGTCCAGGATGACTAATATATACTGATGGCCCCGAGCTGATTTAACTAAGGGACCGACCAAGTCCATGGCAATTCTCTCAAATGGCACCTCAATAATGGGCAGTGGCACAAGAGGGTTCCGAAAATGAGATGTGGGGGCAGTTAACTGACATGTCGGGCAGGACCTGCAATAGTTTACTATTTCCCGGTGACACCCAGGCCAATAGAACCTCTGTACAATCCGTTCCTGGGTTTTTTCCACCCCCAGGTGTCCCCCCAAGATGTGTGAATGGGCCATGTCCAACACTTTTCGTCTATAGGGGCCTGGTACTATTAACTGCTCTGCCACCTCCTCCCTTATTTTCGTGACCCGGTACAACAATTCCCCACTCAACATAAAATGGGGAAACCTTGTGTCTGCTCCCGGCTCTTGTGCAACCCCATTAATGACGGTGACATTGTTAAAGGCTTCCCTTAGTGTGGGGTCCCTATGTTGGGCAGTCCCAAAATTCTCCCCGCCCACCCCTAACTCCGGGATGTCAGGTACAGGGGACCCTTCCTCTTCATCCCCAACAAGGACACATAAAGGGAACTCGTCTGCCTCTGGTGGTGGCGATACCTCAGTGGGGTGGATTGGTTCCCTGCTCTTGCTAGCACACTCAGAACCCATCCCCCACAGATCCCAAAACAGACAGAAATCCCGGCCAATAATTATGGGATGCAACAAGTCTCGAACAACGACAACTTCATGCGACTCGGTGCCATGCGCCGTTTCAATCTTCACCCTAGCCATAGGGTAGTCCTTTGCATCGCCATGTATGCACCGAACACCAATCTTTTTACCCGGGAGTATGTTTAGAGGAAAACTGGCCCTCACAAGGGTCACCAAGCTCCCGGAGTCCAGAAGCGCCATTACTGCTCGACCGTTCACCTTCACGGGACACGCTTGTGGCCCCTTGTTAGGTAGCGAGTTCACACTGCAAGCTGGATATGCGTAGTATGAACTACGGCGTCCCATGCTGCAGTCCATCTGCTCGGTGGTCTGGGGACAACGGGCCGCTATATGTCCTGGCCCATGACACTTCCAGCAAATAACACCCGAGGGGACCTTGGGCACCGCCTCCCCCGCCCCTTTTGACCTTGGACGCACCACCCCTTTTTGTGACACCGCCCCCTGCTGGGACCCCCAATATGGAATGGGCTGCTTCCCCAAGGAACCTTCCATCCCCTGGTATCTCTCGACCAGCCCAACCAGTTCATCAGCATTTTGGGGATCACCCTGGGCAACCCAAGTCTGTAGAGGTCTCGGCAGAGAATGCACAAACCGATCCATCACAACTCGCTCTACCATCTGTGCCGGGGAAGCCGACTCTGGCTGCAGCCATTTCTGGACCAGGTGCAACAGGTCAAACATTTGGGAGCGCGGGGGTTTGTCCCGGTGATAGGCCCAACGATGCACTCTCTGTGCCCTGGTAGTCATTGTTACCCCCAAGCGGGCGAGAATTTCCGCTTTTAATTTGGGATACTCTCTGGCATCTTGTACCGTCAGGTCAAAGTACGCCTTCTGGGGCTCCCCCGTTAGGTAAGGGGCCAGTACCTCCGCCCACCGCTCTGGCTGAAGTTTTTCCCTCTCAGCCACCCTCTCAAACACCGTCAGGAAGGCCTCCACATCATCCTCAGGGGTCATTTTTTGTAATGCGCGTCTTACCTCCTTCTCGACGTCGGTGGCATCAGCCCGACCTGGGGTTGGGGCGCTCGTCCTGCCCTCCTGGATGGCGGTTGCCAGAAGCTGCATCTGCTGCCGTTGTTCCTGCTGGGTTTGCTGGATCTGCTGTAACAACAGCTTGTTGGTTTCCTGCTGCAGTGCCTGGGACTGGACCAGGTGTTTCATGAGGTCCTCCATGATTCCAGGCAATGCTTGTTGCCCCGCTGCAAACTTCACCCAGGACATGCAGCAACTGTCTCAAGTCTCTGCTGGGACCGCTGCCCGCACGTGTACCACCAATTGTGGGGATGTGACTCGCTTAGGTGCAGCGGGAGACAAATGTGAGACAGGTTCTTCCACAGTGCTTGCAGTTTATTCACGGCATAAACGCACAAGGCAACGTAACAGCAAACAAATAGCCTTTTAGCTCAGGCAAAATAACACAACGTCCGTAGTTGTAGACTCAGAGCAGGAGTCTCAGTACACATGGGAGGCTTAGTCCTCCCCACACACAGCTCCCTGGTTCAGGAGCAGGTCACATTATAAGGCTGTAGCCACACCCACGTTCCCAGCAGCTGACTGGTCACCTGACTGTGACCTCACCACAGGGCCTTCAAACAAAAACAATAACAATATCTGTTATGCTTTACTTCTGCCTTACATTATAGAGACAAGCCATTTATGAGACACATATCTCCCATCAATTACACGACCCTTAGCCCTGCCACAGTATTTATAAAAGGTTAAAAAGATACAGGCCCATAAAATTGAACTTTTCTTGAAGCAATTTCATCTTGCTTTCCTGGAATTTTACAATTTCTATTGGTAAAGAATTTTAACTTGAATCTTTAGTTCAAGCTCTAATGTGCAACTTAAGTGTTCTCTTACATTTTTTGAGCATTTTATGCTGCATTGTTGCATGTCTGTTTGCTTAGACAAAAAACCTTTTCACTGTTTCAACAACCAAATGCATTGAGCTCCTTTTACTTTTTTTTTTAATTTCCACTCTGTAAAAACAACTGTTGCTCGATAACAGTTCTCAAGTACAATGGTTTTGCTAGGTATTTCATGAGAAGATACATCCAGTGGAACATTCCACAGTGTACGCCCTCATACACCTCTGTGTTGAATCAAAGGCATACAGAACTGTAGTGGTGACGTAAAGACTTTTCTTGACCCTCCAATTACAATATGCATATTTCTATTTAGCAATTGCATTGTAAGCCTAACTATGAATAACTATGAATAAGGATAAGTTGGGTCCAAAACGCGTAAGTATAGACTATTGAAAGCCATGTGCTTGCAGAGTGGAAACTGCAAGGTGTGACGACTCCTGGAGTGGACCCTCTGGGTCGTGACACCAACCTTCCCAGGGCGAGCTGTCCTAGTGAAGACCACCCCCTATACAGGGAGTGTCAGGGGCAAGCCCCAGGGGGTGAGGCACCACGACTGCTGGCACCAGGCGGCCGGCTCACAGGAGACACGAGTGGGTGAGTGTGTCTGCAGGAACATGTAAAGCGTGGACACGGGAACATGTGGTATACAGAGACTTCGTTCGTCCGGGTGTGAGTGAAGCAGGATGCGTGCAAGCAGCACGTCAGAGCAGCAGGTGTGCCAGGAGGTGTAACAGAGTACAGGAGCAGGGTGTGTGCCAGAGAGCACAACTGAGCATAAGACAGAGCGCAGGATTAGTACATGTGCCAGGAGGCACAACAGAGTAAGAGACTGAGTACAGGATCAGAGCATGTGCCAGGAGGCACAACCGAGTATGAGACAGAGTACAGGATCAGAGCATGTGCCAGGAGGCACAACCGAGTATGAGACAGAGTACAGGGTCAGAGCATGTGCCAGGAGGCACAACTGAGTATGAGACAGAGTACAGGGTCAGAGCGTGTGCCAGGAGGCACAACCAAGTACAAGGCAGAGTGCAGATTCAGAGCGTGTGCCAAGAGGCACAACAGAGTGCAAGGCAGGGGACCTGAATACAGAGCACAGCCAGGCAGGGACACGGCAGACCAAGCCAAGAAGCACAACAATAATCAGGCACCTCCCCTAGGAAGAGGTAGCCTGATATAGCACATGATCACAAGAGCTTCCTGGGTCAAGTCCTCCAGTACCATAGAGAGGACTGACCTGGAGATCGAACAGAGAAAAGCGCGCAAGCGCAGACATAACATGGAAGAGACAGGAACCTAGGAATGAGAGGTGCGCGTGCACACCCGACGGGACCCCCGGAGTGACCGCGGCTCCGGAAGAGATGACGTCGGGACCGAGGTCCCGCCCCCAGGTGAGCGCGGCGTGACAGTACCCCCACTTTACGCCCCCTCTTTCTAAAACTGGAGAGGAACTTAGACAAAATCTGGGGTGCGTGGATATTCTCCCTGGGTTCCCATGACCTCTCCTCGGGGCCAAAACCCTTCCAATCGACCAAGAACATGGTTCTCCCTCTTACCTTCTTCATGGCCAAAATGTCATTCACCTCAAACTCATCCCCCAAGCCAACAGGCTGGGGTGTGTGGCCTGGAGAAGGATGAAATCGGTTAAGAACCACAGGTTTAAGGAGAGACACATGGAAGGAATTGGGAATACGGAGTGAAGGAGGCAGCTTCAATTTGTAAGCAACATCATTAATCCACCTGAGGACCTCAAAAAGGACCAATGTAACGGGGACCCAGTTTGTAAGATGGTACCTTAAGGCGGACGTATTTGGTGGAGAGCCACACCTTGTCACCAGGGAGAAATGGAGGAACGTCCAGGCGCCTCTTGTCAGCGTGTAATTTCATTCTGTCCCGTGCTTTCTCAAGAGTGGTTTTGGTCTCCTGCCATACCCTGGAGAACTCCACAGACAGAGAATCGGCAGCAGGTACGCCCGAGACAGGAAATACCGGTAGAGGCACATTGGGATGCTGTCCAAAGACGATGAAGAAAGGAGACTTGGTAGACGATTCACTGGAGTGATTATTGTAGGCGAACTCATCCCAAGGAAGTAGACCAACCCAGTCATTCTGATGAGCATTAGAAAAATGACCGAGGTAGGATGTAAGGATCTGGTTGGTACGTTCCACCTGCCCATTGGTTTGGGGGTGATAGGCGGAAAAGAAATCCAATGACACTTTCATGAGTCCGCATAGAGCTCTCCAGAACCGGGAGGTGAATTGGACCCCTCTGTCTGACACGATGTGCTGGGGGAAGCCGTGAATCCTGAAGATATGGGAAATGAAGATCTTCACCAAGTCAGGAGCAGAGGGTAGTCCGGGAAGAGGAATGAAGTGGGCCATCTTTGAAAATCGGTCTACAACCACCAAGACCACAGTACAAACGGAAGAACAAGGCAGATCAGTAATGAAATCCATGGCTATGTAATGCCATGGAGCCGATGGAACGGGAAGCGGGAACAGAAGACTGGAGGATGGTTGTCTGGGTATCTTGTTCTGGGCACAGGACGGGCAAGTTGCTACAAAGTCTTTAACATCCTGGGAGAGTGAAGGCCACCAATAATGGCAAGAGATTAAGTCCAAAGTCTTTTTGACACCAACGTGGCCGGCAATCTTGGACGAATGTCCCCAATTTAGCACTCGTTTTCGGTTATTCTCAGCCACAAAGGTTCTTCCCGGAGGTAACGTGGTTAACTTGACAGGAGCCACAGTAATTACTTTGGATATATCAATGATATGAGAGGGTTCTTCCTCTGCATCAGATGACAGGAATGATCTTGACAACGCATCCGCTCTAACGTTTTTATCACCGGGCCGAAAATGTTGCTCAAAGTCAAAGCGGGCGTAGAATAGGGACCAACTGGCTTGCCAAGGATTGAGCCTCTGTGCGGACTGGATGTACGCCAGGTTCTTATGGTCCATGAAGATCTTGAATGGATGTATGGCACCTTCCAGTAAGTACCTCCACTCCTCCAAGGCCAATTTAATGGCCAATAGCTCTTTGTCGCCAATGGAGTAGTTCTGCTCAGTGGAGGAAAATACTTTAGAAAAGAAGCCACAGGTGGCAAAACGTCCAGAAGAGGATTTCTGCAGAAGGACTGCGCCAGCCCTGGTAGAGGATGCGTCCACCTCGAGAGTGAAAGGTCTACTGACCTCAGGTCGGTGAAGCGCCGGAGCAGCGGCAAAGGCTTGTTTCAATGACTGGAAGGCCTCTTCAGCCTCAGAGGGCCAAGCCTTCGGGTTAGCTCCCTTGCAGATAAGGGATGAGATGGGGCGAACCAACGAGGAGAAATGAGGAACAAACTGTCGGTAGTAGTTTGCAAAACCAAGGAAGAGTTGGATTGCCTTCACCCCATGAGGCTGTGGCCAATCGAGGACAGCGGACACCTTTGCCAGATCCATGCGTAGACCTGATTCTGAGATAATGTACCCCAAGAATGGCAGGGACGTTTGCTCGAAGGCACATTTCTCGAGCTTGGCATAAAGGCGGCTCTCCCTCAGGCGCTGGAGGACTTGACGCACGTTCTTTCTGTGGGCGGAGAGGTCTGGAGAAAAAACGAGGATGTCATCCAGATAGACTACCACGCAGGAGTACAGCATATGCTGGAAGACGTCATTCACGAACTCCTGGAACACCGCTGGGGCATTGCAGAGGCCGAAGGGCATGACCAAGTACTCGTAGTGACCGTCTCTGGTGTTAAAGGCGGTCTTCCACTCATCCCCGCAACAAATGCGGATCAAGTTGTAGGCCCCACAAAGATCCAGTTTGGTGAAAATTCGAGCTCCTCTAAGTCGGTCAAAGAGCTCTGGGATCAATGGCAATGGGTACTTGTTTTTGACCGTGATATCGTTCAGGCCTCGGTAGTCTATGCAAGGACGGAGGGAGCCGTCCTTTTTTACAAAGAAAAATCCCGCTCCAGCGGGTGAGGAGGACTTACGGATAAAACCTCTCGCAAGGTTCTCCTGGATATACTCAGACATAGCTTGGGTCTCATCAGGGGATAGCGGGTATATCCTACCCCTGGGTGGCGTAGAACCAGGAATGAGGTCAATCGGACAGTCATATGGCCGATGGAGGGGCTGAGTCTCGGCCTCCTTCTTGTCGAAGACATCTGCAAAGGACCAGTAAGCCGACGGCAGACCTGTAGGTGCCGGGGATGGACCGGCAGAGTTCATCAGACGGACGGGCAACAGGCACTTCTCCTGACAGAACGGTCCCCACCGGAGTATCTCGCCTGACCGCCAGTCCAGGATTGGCTCATGAGTCCGTAGCCAAGGGAGGCCTAGAAGAAGTGTGTAAGACATGGTAGACAAGACGAGGAAGGAGATCTTCTCCATGTGCAGGGCTCCGATCTGCAGCTCGATCTCTTCGGTGGCCGGGGTAACGGTCTCCTGCACGGACGTACCATTGACCGACCAAGGAGTCTCCAGGGAACTGACAGGAATCCGGTATTATTTAACCTCCTCGAGTGTGATAAAATTCCCCTCCGCGCCAGAATCCAGAAAAGCCTCCTCAGAATAACGCTTGGCACCGAGATTCGATAATACGGACACGAGCAGGGGAGGAGAGGAATCACGTACACCTAGGGAGGCCTCTCCTATCAACCCTAGGTGGAGAAGTTTCCCGGCTTCTTGGAGCAGGAACGGAGGAGGTGAGAGGAGCTCCTCTCTCTGGCTAATTCACGGGCACGTTCCTGAAACCGCAGGTCAATGCGTGTCGCCAGAGAGATCAGATTCTCTAAAGAGGTGGGAGTATCCCGACCTGCCAGTTCGTCTTTGATCCGACCGGACAGGCCACGCCAAAAGATCCCTACAAGAGCCTCGTTGTTCCAACCGAGCTCGGAGGACAAGGTACGAAAACGGATGGCATACTGTCCCACCGGTAGCGTACCCTGATGGAGGTTAAAGAGGGACTCGGTGATAGAGGCCAGCCGACCCGACTTGTCAAACACCTTGCGGAAGGTGTCCAAAAAGGTGGAAAGCTGAGAGACGAGTGGGTCATTGCACTCCCAGAGGGGGTTCACCCATGTTAATGCCTCCCCCTCTAAGTGTGAAACAATAAAGGCAATTTGGGCGCGCTCAGTGGGATAGTGCTGCGGCAAAAGCTCAAAATGTAACTGGCATTGGCTCAGAAATCCTCGACAAAACTTAGGGTCCCCGCTATATCGGGGTGGCTTGCCGAGGCGCGGCATCAGGTGCGGGGCCGAGGACTGGGCAGAAACGGATTGTATGGAAAGAAGCCGACTGTCTACCGACGCCATATAGTTGAGGATATGGGCCTGGGTGTCGCGTTGCTGTGTGAGTTCTTGCTGAAGGCTGGCCAGCTGGGAAGCATTCCCAGGGTCAGAGGACTGCATGGCCGACCAACGGGACTCCATGGATTTCAAAAAGACCATAATCCTGGTCTGACTCTCCCGTAGAAACACCAGTTCCTTTTGGATGGAGGTGGTGGTACCAGCAGGGTCCATGACCTGATTATACAGCGACGACTCCTGGAGTGGACCCTCTGGGTCGTGACACCAACCCTCCCAGGGCGAGCTCACCTAGTGAAGACCACCCCCTATACAGGGAGTGTCAGGGGCAAGCCCCAGGGGGTGAGACACCACGACTGCTGGCACCAGGTGGCCGGCTCACAGGAGACACGAGTGGGTGAGTGTGTCTGCAGGAACATGTAAAGCGTGGACACGGGAACACGTGGTATACAGAGACTTCGTTCATCCGGGTGTGAGTGAAGCAGGATGCGTGCAAGGAGCACGTCAGAGCACTGAGTCAGGCAGCAGGTGTGCCAGGAGGTGTAACAGAGTACAGGAGCAGGGTGTGTGCCAGAGAGCACAACTGAGCATAAGACAGAGCGCAGGATTGGTACGTGTGCCAGGAGGCACAACAGAGTAAGAGACTGAGTACAGGATCAGAGCATGTGCCGGGAGGCACAACCGAGTATGAGACAGAGTACAGGGTCAGAGCGTGTGCCAGGAGGCACAACCAAGTACAAGGCAGAGTGCAGATTCAGAGCGTGTGCCAAGAAGCACAACAGAGTGCAAGTCAGGGGACGTGAATACAGAGCACAGCCAGGCAGGGACACGGCAGACCAAGCCAGGAAGCACAACAATAATCAGGCATCTCCCCTAGGAAGAGGTAGCCTGATATAGCACATGATCACGAGAGCTTCCTGGGTCAAGTCCTCCAGTACCATAGAGAGGACTGACCTGGAGACCGAACTGAGAAAAGCGCGCAAGCGCAGACATAACATGGAAGAGACAGGAACCTAGGTACGAGAGGTGCGCGTGCACACCCGATGGGACCCCGGAGTGACCGCGGCTCCGGAAGAGATGACGTCGGGACCGAGGTCCCGCCCCCAGGTGAGCGCGGCGTGACACAAGGCTACGTTCCCACAATGAGCTTTGGTGAATTTTTGATGTTGCAGAATTTCTGCATCAATTCTGCACTCATTATTTAAATTAGACTACTTACATTTTTTATCTGATTATTGTGCAGGAATACATTCTAAAGTACCATAGATTTCTTTATAATCATATGAAACCATGCAATTCTACGTTGGCAAATTATACTACATACACTATTGTGTTCTAAAATCTTCTTCATTGTCTATAATAATATAACTATAGTAAAAAATAACACAAAAACTGAAGGTTTATTAAATAGAGTAAAAACTATTGGAAGTCTGTAAAGTGTTAAACTAATGCTAGGTGTATGAGGAGATCTAAGAATATGAAGGGATTTTAATGAGGCAGCAGGCCTGTCTACTTGATGTTGTACAGAACCATTGAAAATGCATATGGCATTCTCGACTCGTCCATGAAAAGATGTTGGCACCATATGTTGTAGCTGACAGTACGGAATAATATGATGGGCTAATCACAATGGAGACATTAATGAAAACAGTAACTTTATACTTGTCACAAGTTTGTGCGTTATGGTAAAGTCAGAACATACGGTATGGCGATTAGATTTTTTTTTTTTAAAGCACAGAACCGAACACTACATTTTATGTTCAAAAGGCATGAAAGGGGATAATTTGCACTTACCAGATGACTAGGAAAGTAGACAGTCTTTGCTCCACCTCCTCAGCATTCATTTCAAATTCTGGTGCCTGCGCTGTACTATATTTTCTAGGGCATGCGCAGTTAGCGCTTCCCGTGCTCTGACATTACATCATGTCCTTCCTATCACGCCAGCGTGGATGCGCGGCCAGAATTTGAAATGAACGCTGAGGAGGCGGAGCAAAGACTGAAGGAGAACATGACTGATGAATGTGAGGCGTCTATGTCCGAGGGGGAAAGACCTGCCCCCCAGTCAAACTTTAGGTATGTCTGACCAATTTTAAAAACGCTTATTTCTGCAGTGGAAGGGACGCTAAATAAAAGAGCCACCTTGACAGAATGCAGCATTAGTGCTGCACAAGGTGGCTCTTTTACTTAAAAACGCCTGGGGGGGTGACAGGTTCCCTTTAAATGGAACCTGCAACCTTCGATAATGCTATTTACCTGCAGATGTTGGATTAATCTACAGGTAAATAGTGTTATAATGGTTTCTGGTTGCCTTACTGAAAGTGTGGCTACTGGGAGAAAATGAACATATTTTGTCTCAGGAGCCACCGGCTTTTAGTAACGGAGGTTCGGACAGAGCAATCACAATCATCACTCAATGTACTGCTAGTAGTGGCTGTAAACATGACTTGTCACTTTGACTGCTTGCACTGCACACATGCACTGAAAAGAAGGTTGACAATCAAATTGTAACTCCATGATACCATCATGGCTGAAAGCTAGCGGCTCCCAGGTGAAAATACATTCTTTTCTCCCAGTAGCTGCACTTTAAATAGGCAGTCAAGCAACATTGTAATGCTATTTACCTGCAGATTAACTATATCTTCAGGTAAATAGAGTTTCCTGAGATATCAGATTCCCCTCATTGTGAAGCTCTGATAAGCTAATTTTAAGGGTTATATAAATAGTCATTCTGTATGGCATTATCAGGATCACATTCTTTACAAACTGTTGATATTGAAACTCTCCTAAATACTATGTCAATTTCTAATTTTACCCTTTCTATAAAATACAAATGGAGCCTTGGGCACCTATTTACTGTTTTTCGATAATTTCTCATCTTTTTACCCAACATTTTACTATAGGGACTTGTGCACATGACGAGAGGTATGTGTGGTATTTCTATAAAATGCCTTAAATATACTGCTATATGCAGCTCTGTCAAAAATTAAGAGACCACTTCCAAATGTTCAGTTTGTCTGATTTTTCTCTTTATAGGTATATTTTTGAGTAAAATGTAAATTGTTCTTTTAGTCTACAAACTTCTGAAGGTGGACCCAGGCAACTATAGGCCGGTGAGTCTGACTTCTATACCAGGAAAGATCTTTGAACAAATTATTAAACAACATGTATGTCAATACCTGGATAAGAATGAAGTGATTAAACAGAGTCAGCATGGGTTTGTAACTAATAAGTCATGTCAGACTAACTTAATTTCCTTCTATGACGGTATCACTGATTGGGTGGATCAAGGAAATGCTGTAGATATAGTATTTCTTGACTTCAGCAAAGCATTTGACAGTCTCTCATACAATCCTTATTGAAACAATGACTAAGTATGGAATGGACAAGGCAACTGTTAGGTGGATTCATAACTGGCTTAGTGATCGGACCCAAAGATGGGTTGTAAATGGCTTCACATCCAGTTGGAAGAATGTCTCAAGTGGGGTACCACAGGGCTCTGTCCTGGGCCCTGTATTGTTCAACATCTTTATCAACGATTTAGATGAAGGAATTGAGGGTAAACTGATTAAATTTGCTGATGACACAAAGCTAGGAGGGATAGCTAATACTAGAGAAGAGAGAAAGAGGATTCAAAAAGATTTAAATAAACTGGAGAAGTGGGCAGCAACTAACAGAATGGTTTTTAACAGGGAGAAATGCAAAGTACTACATCTGGGCAATAAAAATGAAAAAAGCATATATAGAATGGGAGGAATAGGGCTAAGCAACAGCGCATGTGAAAAAGACTTGGGTATACTAATAGATCACAGACTGAATATGCGTCAACAGTGTGATGCAGCAGCAAAAAAAGCAAAGGCAATTCTAGGATGTATTAACAGAAGCACACAGTCTAGATCACGTGAAGTCATTATTTCCCTCTACTCCTCTTTGGTCAGACCTCATCTGGAATATTGTGTCCAGTTTTGGGCACCACATTTTAAATAAGACATCAACAAACTGAAGCAAGTTCAGAAAAGAGCGACCAGAATGGTGACCGGTCTACAAACCCTGTCTTATGAGGAAAGGTTGCAGGATTTGGGAATGTTTAGTTTGCAAAAGAGAAGACAGAGAGGAGACTTAATAGCTGTCTACAAATATCTAAAGGGCTGTCACATTGTAGAAGGATCAACTTTATTCTCATTTGCACAAGGAAAGACTAGAAGCAATGGGATGAAACTGAATGGGAGGAGACACAGATTAGATATTAGAAAAAACTTTTTGACAGTTAGAGTGATCAATGAGTGGAACAAGCTGCCACGAGAAGTGGTGAGTTCTCCTTCAATGGAAGTCTTCAAACAGAGGCTGGACAGACATCTGACTGGGATGATTTAGTGAATCCTGCTTTGAGCAGGGGGTTGGACCAGATGGCCCAGGAGGTCCCTTCCAACTCTACGATTATATGATTCTATGATTCACACCTAGGGCTAAGTTCACTCCCAGTGTATTTGCTGCGATTTTGTACATTTGGATTGCTTTCAATGGTGAAAAAAACAATACACAGGAAATATAATTTTATAATTTTCATACCATATCTGGCCATGTGGTGTTTAAGACATGATCAGACAAATCGAAAGTCTTTTTTTTTTTTTGCAGAGCCATCAGCCGGCCATCACTATTAGTAGAGGACCATCAGGCGGTCCTTTCTATTGTTAGAATACCAGCAGGTGTCTTGTGGACAGATGACGCCAAGATAGTTTTTTGGTAAAGCACATAATTCTACTGTTTAGTGTAAATGGAATGAGACCTACAAATAAAAGAACACAGTACATACAGTAAAATATAGTGGATGTTCAAAGATATTTTGGGGTTGTTTTGCTGCCTGTGGCCCTGGGTGCCTTGAAATGTGAAGATTCCCAAAGAATTTTGAGTCACAATATAGTGCCCAGGGTAAGAAAGCTTGGTTTGCATCGTACTACGTCATAGGTCTTCCAGCAGGACATTGACCATAAACATACTTCAAGAGCCGCCCAAAAATAGATGTAAACAATGCACTGGACAGTTCAGAAGTGGTAATTACAGCTCCAGTAGCGTAAAGTCTCCCACCACTACCTCTTACATACAGATGCTGCAAAGAAACTGTGCATGGAGCCATTAAATCAGTTATTTTGCCTGCTTTGATGAATTTCTGAGTTCAGAACACCATAAAAAACATGAATCGGTCAATGAGTGCATGGAAGAGAACAGCAGTAAGGTGTACAATTTGTAAGGCAATAATACCTGACTAGATGCTTGTCATATGTTACTCTTACTGCCACACCTCATCATTAATGAATTGCAGATCAGAGTGGTATTATTGTAGAATATAGAAGGGATTTCAATTGGCCCTGAATTTTTTTTTTTCTCGTACGTGACAGCAGCAAAATCTGGAGGAACGCAAGTAACACTGCCAGCTTTGATGAATTTCTGAGTATAGATGAATGTAGAAAACATTAAAAACAGTCAATGAGTGATGAAAAAAAAGCAGCAAGGCTTACAATTTATAAGGCAATAATCCCTGAATAGATGTCTGTTATATGCTATAACTACTTCAACACCTCACCATAGACGAATTGCAGATAACACCGTTGTTATTATTATAACAGAATAGAATCTATTTGAAATAGCCTTGAAAAAATTGATTAGCTTAATGTAGCACCATCAAGGACTGTTATTTCATCAATGCTGCTAGGGAATATAATGGATCATTTTGCACCTACTTTGCTTGATATGGAGGAAACAAGTATCTTCTGTACTTGCTGTACAGAAGATGAGGCTGGGCTGTGTAGTATCACCCAGTATAGTTTCTTACTCCATCTCAACTTGCTCTGCCTGCAAAGCCTCCTCTTTAATTGTGAGCACCGAGCGTTTCAGTAGACAGAGAAGCGGGATGGTAACAATGATTATTGCGTCATCACCACCCACTATCTTGGTCGAGTCCTCAAAGTTTTGTAGAACTGCACAGATGTCAGACATCCATACCCACTTATCAGGTCAAATATGCGGAGGCAGACCAGAATACCGAAGTGCATGGTGTAACTGGTATTCAACATAACATTATGGCTGGTCAGAACAATGAAAGCAATTCTTACCATCCACCTTTCGTGTCTCCCCAATTTCCTCATAGATTGTAAGCTTGCGAGCAGGGCCCTCATTCCTCTTGGTATATGTTGATTTATGTGATTATTGTTATGCTGAAATGTCTTTTATTGTTTGTACAAGTCCCCTCTAAAATGTAAAGTGCTGTGGAATATGTTGGCACAAAAGAAATAACATTATTATTCTTGTTATTACTGCCCTCTGCTGCTCACAAAGTTTTGCCAACTTATTTAACATTGAGTTCCAACACTTGGTGACATTGCACACCAGTCAGTGAGCTGGAAATTACAATTGCTGTTGCAGCACAGCCAGGGCAGTGGCAGCTGTAGCCGACTTGCATAATGGGCACGCACGTGGTGTACTTTCACAAGTAGCTCAGGCAGATCTGGGTAGGTTTTCAGAAACCGCCGAACCACTAAGTTGAGCACATGGACCAGGCATATACATGTATAAGGTTTGCAAGTGTCAGTGACTGCATCAGGTTATGGCCATTGTCATACATGACAGTGCCTGTTTGTAGATTCAGGGGTGACAGCCACAGATCATTCTGGTCTGTTAGACCTTTCAGCAACTCTGCGGCAATGTGCGGTTTGTCACCTCTGCTGCTTGGCTGGAGTAGTGTGCTGCAGTGCTTCCAGCTTGCGACTGATGTAATGTAGATGTTTGTGAGATGGAGTGTGAAGAAGAGGAGGAGGTGCAGGAACTGCTGTAGAAGGTGGGGGCAACCCTGATTGAACTAGGGCCCGCAACTCTCGGTGTTGGTAGTATGCAGGGATCACACACCAGGAGAAATAGTGTCGGCTGGGGACCCAGTACTGAGGGACAACTGCCGCCATAAGGTTGCACAAAGGTTTGATCTCCACAAGCCTGAATGGCAACATTTCCAGGTCAAGCAGCCTGGAAATTTAGCCATTTAGCACTGTAACTTGTGGGTGGGTGGCTGCATATTTACACTTGCATTCCAAGGACTGGGGTAGGGGCAACTGAACGCTGTGCTGGGACAAGGACATGGATGTGGTTGCTGACGGTGATTGCAATTGTGCAGCGACAGGTTCAGGGTGGGAGACATCTTTGCCTACATTACGGACAGGGGACTGGCATGATAGTAGAACTGGGGTAGCGGCAGTGGTGTCACTCGCAGACACTGCTTTTGAACCCTAGCATCCGGCCCAAGTAGTCAGGTGCTTTGCTTGCATGTGCTTGAGCATGCTGGTTGTGGTCAGGCTGGTAGTTGTGCTGCCCCTGCTGATTGTAGCATGGCAGTTGTTGCAAATGATCTTTTTTGTGTTAACTTGACTGTTTTTAAAAAGCGCCAGACTTGGGAACACCTAACCCTACGTCTCTTCAAAGAGGCATTGGAGTGCCTCCAAATTATTAGCAGCCCTTGCATTCACTGCATTTACTGCATAGGAAAACACAATGGGAGACCCACTTCCTAATAATGGGAACATTTTTTCATGAGGCCCTCATCTACATCTTTTCAACGGGGCATTGGAGTGCTTCCAAGCATTCACTGCATAGGCAAACACTATGGGAGACCCACTTCCTAATAATGGGAACATTTTTTCATGATGCCCTCCTCTACATCTCTTCATGGGGGTATTGGGGTGCATCCAAATTTTGGCAGCCCTGCCACTCACTGCATATGAAATAACAGTATAGGTGACCCACTGTTTAATATTGGGAACAACAAAGCATAGCTGGCTGATGGCTCTCTAGGAATATTGAGGGCCGACTGCTGACCCGTTAAGAATAGTAAAGGTTAGAGATGAGTGAACCTTTCAAGGTATGGTTCAGTTCAGGAAATGTCCCGATGTTCACTGAACAGTTTGTCTAACATACCCGAACTCCAATGAATTCAAAGGACGGTAAAATAAAAGGCATACATAACACCTTAAGGGGGGAAAAAAGCTCCCATCAGCTCAAAATAGGGGCATACACAAGGAAAAGTGGCAGTAATTGACCCAGAGTACAAATAGTATAATTGCTCAACATGGATGCATGGGACAAGGCTTCAACCAGAATTTCTAGTTTAAACATTGATCAGTGACAGGTGGATGAGTGACCGTTGTAGGCCTGGTGCTCTGAGAGCCCTGCCAAATTCAGGCAACACACATGAAGGAGACCCAATTTGGAGTCCAAATATTTCCAAAAATTAGGGTTAGACAACAGGAAAAGTGGCATTAATTGACCCACAGTAGAAATTTTTAATGGCATAGCAGCAGTAAGCCATGGACCATGCATGAGGTATCCGCATTAATAGTTTTTAATTTGAGTTTAAATTAAGATGAGGTGGGAGACTGAATGGTGTAAGCCTCCCTGTTGGGAGCCCTGATATCTCATGTAACAGCTCAAACTGGATTTAAGCTCAACCACACTCAGGTGCCACAAACATCAGTTTCATAGACTGCTATTGGTCAAAAAATTTAAAGATAGTAACACAGGTAGTTGACTGATGATCACCCACAGTAGAAATTTTAAGACTGGCACAACAGCAAACAGCCATGGGCGATGCATGAGGTATCAGTGTCTGGTCCAGCATTTAGAGCTTTGAAATTAAGATTAAATTTGGATGAGGTGGGTGAGGGACCGGTGTTAGCCTGCTGTGCTGGGAGCTCTAATACCTAAAGCAAAAGCTCAAACTGCTTTTCTGTCCAGCCACATTAACCCCTTTACCCCCAAGGGTGGTTTGCACGTTCATGACAGGGCCAATTTTTACAATTCTGACCACTGTTGTCACGCCGTGCTCACGTGGGGGCGGGACCTCGGTCCCGACATCATCTCTTCCGGAGCTGCGGTCACTCCGGGGGTCCCGTCGGGTGCGCACGCCCAGCTCTCGTCCCCGGGTCTCCTCCTACATGTCACGTTTGCGCTTGCGCGCTCCTGTCAGTGCTGTATAGGGCTCGGTCCTCTCTATGGTAATGGAGGACCTGACCCGGAACCTGTAGTGGTCATGTGCTTTCTGGCTAGGTCCTGACCCGGAACCAGTAGTAGTCATGTGCTATATCAGACGACCTCTCCCTAGGGGAGGTGCCTGATTATTGTTGCTCTCCCTGGCTTGGTCTGCCGTGTCCCTGCCTGGCTGTACGCTGTATTCAGGTCCCCTGCCTTGCACTCTGTTGTGCCTCTTGGCACACGCTCTGAATCTGCACTCTGCTTTGTACTTGGTTGTGCCTCCTGGCACACGCTCTGACCCTGTGTTCTGTCTCGTACTCGGTTGTGCCTCCTGGCACATGCTCTGACACTGTACTCTGTCTCATACTCGGTTGTGCCTCCTGGCACACGCTCTTACCCTGTACTCTGTCTCATCCTCTGTTGTGCCTCCTGGCACACACTCTGATTCCGTGCTCTGTCTTATACTCAGTTGTGCCTCCTGGCACACACTCTGATTCCGTGCTCTGTCTTATACTCAGTTGTGCCTCCGGGCACACACTCGGACCCTGTGCTTTGTCTCATACTCTGTTGTGCCTCCTGGCACACATACCAATCCTGCGCTCTGTCTTATGCTCAGTTGTGCCCTCTGTTACACCTCCTGGCACACCTGCTGCCTGACTCAGTGCTCTGACGTGCTCCTTGCACGCATCCTGCTTCACTCACACCCGGACAAACGAAGTCTCTGTATACCACGTGTTCCCGTGTCCACACTTTACACGTTCCTGCAGACACACTCACCCACTCGTGTCTCCTGTGAGCCGGCCGCCTGGTGCCAGCAGTCATGGTGCCTCACCCCCTGGGGCTTGCCCCTGACACGCCCTGTATAGGGGGTGGTCTTCACTAGGTCAGCTCGCCCTGGGAGGGTTGGTGTCACGACCCAGAGGGTCCACTCCAGGAGTCGTCACAACTGTCCCTTTATGAGGCAATAACTCTGACACGCTTCCATGGATCCTGGTGATTCTGACATTGTTTTCTTGTGACATTTTGTGCTTCATGTTAGTGGTAAAATTTCATTGATATAACTTGCATTTATTTGTGCCCCTTACCCACCTGGGAATACCAGCCCCCATCTGTCAGTTTTAGCTTGGCTGGTTGTCAAAAATGGGGGGGGACTCCATGCCATTTTTTTTAAACTATTTCTTAAAATAATTTTAAAAAAGAGCATGGGGACCCCTGTATTCTTTATAACCAGCCTTCATAGCGCTGATAGATGAGTGTTGCAGCCTGCAGCTATCAGTTTTGCCTGACTGGTTCTCAATAATACAGGGGATCGCATGTCAATTATTTTTAAATTATTTATTTATAGAGCAATTGATGGATCAATTGATGCCACTTCTCCTGGTCTCTGCCCCTAATTTGAGCTGCTTTGGCAGCTTCTGGTCCCCCTGAAGGTGTTGTCTATGCATTTTGCCTCTCATTGAATTTAACCCCTTTCTGACATCAGACGTACTATCCCGCCCATGGGACCCGGGCCCCTATGCCCATGGACGGGATAGTACGTCTAGCGCGATCAGCGGCGCCCATGTGGTGAGCGCCGCTAATCGCGGCCGGGTGTCAGCTGATTATCACAGCTGACACCCGGCACAATGTGACACGTTAACCCCTTGCACACCGTGATCAAACATGATCGCGGTGTACCGGGGGTTAAAGGGAAGCATCGGCAGGGAGGGGGCTCCCTCCGTGCTTCCCTGAGCCCCCCACGGCAGCGCAATGTGCAGCGCTGCTGCGGGAGTCTCTTTACCTACAGGCCCCCGAATCCAAGATGGCGACGGGGGCCTTCGGGTGCCTGCAGGGAGCTGGCTTCCTCAGTGCCTGCAAAGCGCAGGCATGAGGAAGTCTGCAGTAGTGCCTGTGACAGATCGCTGATCTGTCACAGGACAGTGAAGTCCCACCTGCGACTATGTAATAAAGTAAAAAAAAATTTAAAAAAGTGTTAAAATAATTTTTAAAAAATCGCCACATAAATTAGAAAAAAAAATAAAAATTCCCCCAATAAATCCATTTTTTGGAAATAAAAAAAAAAACAATAATAGTACACATATTAGATATCGCTGCGTCCGTAACGACCCGCCCTATAAAAAACTGTCCCATTAGGTAACCCCTTTAGCGAACCCCTTAAAAAATAAAAATAAAAAACGAACCAAAAAATAATGATTTATTAACATACCGCCAAACAAAAAGTGTAATAACTAGAGTTGAGCGATACCGTCCGATACTTCAAAATATCGGATCGGAATGGATCGGCCGATCTTTAAAAAAAGTATCGGTATCGCCGATGCCGATACCGGAAGTCCCATTCAAGTCTATGAGACTTCCGGTATCGGAATTGGAAAAACCCTTTCCTGCCCTTGTACAGCCTCTCGGGGGTCTGTACGGGCCTTCCGGGGGTCTCTGCCGGCCTGCCGGGGGTCTGTGCCGGCCTGCCGGTGGGCTGTGCGGACTGCCTGGGGTCTGTGCACCCTGTGGGGGTCTGTACCGGCCTGCCGGGGGGCTGTGACGGCCTGCCGGGGGGCTGTGCTGATGTCCGGGGGTCTGTGCACCCTGTGGGGGTCTGTACCGGCCTGCCGGGGGGGCTGTGCCGGCCTGCCGGTGGTCTGTGCACCCTGTGGGGGTCTGTACCGGCCTGCCGGGGGGCTGTGCCGGCCTGCCGGGGGGCTGTGCTGATGTCCGGGAGTCTGTGCAGGCATCGTCCGATGGGACTACAAGTCCCATCGGGCGATGCCTGCTACCATGACAGTGATTGACACATTAGCCAATGATGGGACAGTAGTAGTCCCATCATCCGGCTAATGTGTTAAATGTAAAAAAAAAAAAATACTACATACATACATACTACATGCATGCTACATACATACTACATGCATGCTACATACATACTACATGCTACATACATACTACATATATACTACATGCATGCTACATACATGCTACATACATACTACATACATACTACATGCTACATACATACCACATATATACTACATGCATGCTACATACATGCTACATGCTACATACATACTACATACATACTACATGCATGCTACATGCATACATACTACATAAGTACTACATACATGCTACATACATGCTACATGCATGCTACATACAATACATTCATACAATACATACATAGACATACAGTACATATAACATAGAGTAACATACTTACCAATACTTGTCACATTGTTCCCCGAAGCCATTGTCTTTTACGGAATAAATATTAACATAACAAACCACAAAAATACTCACCCATGATCCGAAGCAGTCCACGAGTGTGTCCCACGACGATCTTGGGTAGAGAACTGCAGCATCAGCTGATGCTGCCGCTCTCTACGGGCTGCAGGAATCCAATGACGGAAGGTAGGTATCCTTCCGCACTGTATTCCTCCGCCACTTAAAAAAAAAAAATCCCTAGTCTCACTTTATGGTAAAAACTGTCATTGGATTCCTGCAGCCCGTAGAGAGCGGCAGCATCAGCTGATGCTGCAGTTCTCTACCCAAGATCGTCGTGGGACACACTCGTGGACTGCTTCGGATCATGGGTGAGTATTTTTGTGGTTTGTTATGTTAATATTTATTCCGTAAAAGACAATGGCTTCGGGGAACAATGTGACAAGTATTGGTAAGTATGTTACTCTATGTTATATGTACTGTATGTCTATGTATGTATTGTATGAATGTATTGTATGTAGCGTGCATGTAGTATGTATGTAGTATGTATGTAGTATATATGTGGTATGTATGTAGCATGTAGTATGTATGTAGCATGCATGTAGTATGTATGTATGTAGTATGTATGTAGCATGCATGTAGTATATATGTGGTATGTATGTAGCATGTAGTATGTAGCATGCATGTAGTATGTATGTAGTATGTATGTAGCATGTAGTATGTATGTAGCATGCATGTAGCATGTAGTATGTATGTAGCATGCATGTAGCATGTAGTATATATGTAGCATGCATGTAGTATATATGTAGTATGTATGTAGCATGTAGTATGTATGTAGCATGTAGCATGTATGTAGCATGCATGTAGTATGTATGTAGTATATATGTGGTATGTATGTAGCATGTGGTATGTATGTAGCATGTAGTATGTATGTAGCATGCATGTAGTATGTATCTAGTATATATGTGGTATGTATGTAGTATGTATGTAGCATGCATGTAGCATGTAGTATGTATGTAGTATGTATGTAGTATGTATGCAGCATGTAGTATGTATGTAGCATGCATGTAGTATATATGTAGTATGTATGTAGCATGTAGTATGTATGTAGCATGCATGTAGTATATATGTAGTATGTATGTAGCATGTAGTATGTATGTAGCATGCATGTAGTATGTATGTAGCATGTAGTATGTATGTAGCATGCATGTAGTATATATGTAGTATGTATGTTGCATGTAGTATGTATGTAGCATGCATGTAGTATATATGTGGTATGTATGTAGCATGCATGTAGTATGCATGTAGTATGTTGTTTTTTTTTTTTTACATTTAAGGCTAGTTTCACATTAGCGTTTTTTTGCGCAGCGCATCGTGCGCATAAAAAACGCAAAGAAAAACGCAAAACAAATGTGCGTTTTTTTTTCTTCATGCGCACGCTGATGCGTCAAAATAACGCAGTGTTACTTGCGTTTTACATGCGTTTTTGCATGCGGTTGCGTTTTTTATGCGCATGCGTTTTTAGGTGTGACATTTCACAATAGTAAAATCTTTGACCACCAATGGGTCACCAGTGGGCGTGTTTCATTGGAATGTTTTATAGACCCTGTACTGCTGAATTCATCAGATTTTGCTGCTGTTTCCGGTGTCAAGATGGACTTGCGTCTGGATAATTTCCGCTTCAAGCTGGATCTTGACATTGCGCTGTCTCAGGCGTATGTCTTTTGTTGCCAGCAAGAAAGGGAGAGG
>NW_027361679.1:58592500-58870000 GCF_039654945.1 Dendrobates tinctorius
ATACATATCCTCCATCCCATGCCCATATACCCATCATATATATCCTCCATCCCATAGTCCCGTGCCCATATTCCATCATACATATCCTCCATCCCATAGTCCTGTGCCCATATACCCATCATACATATTCGCCATCTCATATGCCTGTGCCCATATACACATGATACATGTTCGCCATCCCATAGTCCCGTGCCCATATACCATCATACATATCCTCTATCCCGTGCCCATATACCCATCATATATATCCTCCATCCCATAGTCCCGTGCCCATATACCCAAACAAACAAACATACACACACACACACACAAACACACACACACACACATACACACTTTGAGCCCTAGATATTGATAAACAATCCATGAAAAAATTATTTGTTTTAAATGGAAATAAATGGAAAAAAAAACAACAAACATTGAAAAAAACAACCATGAAAATTTAAAAAAAAAAAACTAAAAAATACCAAAAAAAAAAAAAAAAAAAAAAAACCAGACTAGAAAATAAGTAAAAAAAAAAAAAAAACAACAGTCCGTCTGTACTTACATCACGTCTACCCGCCCGCACTTGGCCTTGCTGCTCCTGCCGTTCCTCCGGTGGTGGTGGCGTGATGGAGGATGAGCTCTGAAAATTAAACCAAAAAAATTAATCACATGTGTTTATTTTTTCAAATCCATACGGAAGCATAGTACTCACTTCTTCTGCCTCTTGCCCTGTCCCGGGGACATATTCTTCACCAGATGAAGACATGCTGCAATAAAAAAAAAAAGAGACATAAGTACATAGAAATGTATTGAAATTTCAGCCAGACATTAGGTTTTTCATACTTACATTGGTGCAGCTTGTGCTGTGTGTCCACTAGTGAGCAATCCTTAAAGTATTGTGGAATCCCAGTGCCCACACCATTTTATCACCTTGGTTCATTTTTTTTTTTTACTGTCTAGACCAAATTTCAGTCATGTTTATGTAAAAAACGCATGCGCATAAAAACGCAAGACCATGCGCAAGTATTGCGCTCCCATAGGCTCCAATGTGGTGTTTTTGCGCATTCCGTGCGCATTCCGTGCGCATGCGTTGTTTTAACGAGACAGGGCGGAACCAAAAATGCAACATGTTGCGTCTGACGCGCCTGGCGCAAAAGACAAAAAAACGCATGCGCACGAAAGCGCAAATATGCGCAAGACCATGCGCACATCATGTAAAATATAGGTGCGCAGTGCGCATGCGCACTGGTGCGCCCGATGCGCTGCGCACAAAAGCGCTAATGTGAAACCAGCCTAACACATTAGCCGGATGATGGGACTACTACTGTCCCATCATTGGCTAATGTGTCAATCACTGTCATGGTAGCAGGCATCGCCCGATGGGACTTGTAGTCCCATCGGACGATGCCTGCACAGACTCCCGGACATCAGCACAGCCCCCCGGCAGGCCGGCACAGCCCCCCGGCAGGCCGGTACAGACCCCCACAGGGTGCACAGACCACCGGCAGGCCGGCACAGCCCCCCGGCAGGCCGGTACAGACCCCAGGCAGTCCACACAGCCCCCCGGCAGGCCGGCACAGCCCCCCGGCAGGCCGGCAGAGACCCCCGGAAGGCCCGAAATGACGGCGCATCATGATGCGCACACACCGCGCATCATGATGACGTCATTTCGGCTGTCAATCAACTTTGAACTTCCGATTCCGATTCCGGAATCCGATATGACAAAAGTATCGGAAGTCAGTATCGGAATTCCGATACCGCTAATATCGGCCGATACCCGATACTTGCGGTATCGGAATGCTCAACACTAGTAATAACGCGTGATCAAAAAGACGCATATAAATATCCATGGAACCACTGAAAACGTCATCTTGTCCTGCAAAAAATGAGCTGCCATACAGCATCATCAGCGAAAAAATAAAAAAGTTATAGCTCGCAGAATAAAGCGATGCAAAATTAATTATTTTTTAATGAAACGCTGGTTTTTGTTCATTCTGCGTCCCAAAAATCGGAATAAAAAGCGATCAAAAAATGTCACGTGCCCGAAAATGGTACCAATAAAAACGTCAACTCGTCCCGCAAAAAATAAGACCTCACATGACTCGGTGGGTCAAAATATGGAAAAATTATAGCTCTCAATATGTGGTGATGCAAAAACTATTTTTACAATAAAAAGCGTCTTTTAGCGTGCGACAGCTGGCAAACATAAAAACCGCCATAAATAGTAAATCAAACCCCCTGTTATCACCCCCTTAGTTAGGGAAAAATAATAAACTTAAAAAAAAATGTATTTATTTCCATTTTCCCATTAGGGTTAGGGCTAGGGTTAGGTCCAGGGCTAGGGTTAGGGTTAGGGTTAGGGCTAGGGTTATGGTTAGGGCTAGGGGTGTGTTGGCGTTAGGGTTGGAGTTAGAATTGGGGGGTTTCCACTGTTTGGGCACATCAGGGGCTCTCCAAAAGCAACATGGCGTCTGATCTCAATTCCAGCCAATTCTGAGTTGAAAAAGTCAAATGGTGCTCCTTCCCTTCCAAGCTCTGCCATGCGCCCAAACAGTGTTTTACCCCCACATGTAGGGTATCAGCCTACTCAGGACAAATTGCAAAATAACTTTTGGGGTCCAATTTCTCCTGTTACCCTTAGGAAAATAAAAAATTGGGGGCAAAAATATCATTTTTGTGGAAAAAAATGATTTTTTTATTTTCACGTCCGAGCGTTATAAACTTCTGTGAAGCACTTGGGGGTTCAAAGTGCTCACCACACAACTATATAAGTTCCGTGGGGGGTCTAGTGTCCAAAATGGGGTCACTTGTGGGGAGTTTCAATAGTTTAGGTACATCAGGGGCTCTCCAAACGCACATGACACCCGCAGACCATTCCATCAAAGTCTGCATTCCAAAACGTCACTACTTCCCTTCCGAGCCCCGACGTGGGTCCATACAGTAGTTTTCTCCCACATATGGGGTGTCAGCGTACTCAGGACAAATTGGACAACAACTTTTGGGGTTCAATTTCTCCTGTTACCCTTGGGAAAATAAAAAAAATTGGGGACTAATTGATCATGTTTGTGGAAAAAATACATTTTTTTTTATTTTCATGCCCGGGCATTATAAACTTCTGTGAAGCCCTTAGGGGTTCAAAGTGCTCACAACACATCTAGATAAGTTCCTTAGGGGGTCTAGTTTCCAAAATGGGGTCATTTGTGGGGGTTTCCACTGTTTAGGTACATTAGTGGCTCTCCAAAGGCAACATGACACCAGCAGACCAATCCATCAAAGTCTGCATTCCAAACCGTCACTACTTCCCCTCTGAGCCCCGACGTGTGTCCATACAGTAGTTTTCTCCCACATATGGGGTGTCAGCGTACTCAGGACAAATTGGACAACAACTTTTGGGGTCCAATTTCTCCTGGTACCCTTGGGAAAATAAAAAAATTGGGGACTAATTGATCATGTTTGTGGAAAAAATACGAATTTTTTATTTTCGCGCCCGGGCGCTATAAACTTCTGTGAAGCACTGGGGGGTTCAAAGTGCTCACCACACATCTAGATAAGTTACTTGGGGGGTCTAGTTTACAAAATGCACCCAAATAGTGGTTTACCCCCACATGTGGGGTATCAGCGTACTCAGGACAAATTGCACAATAACTTTTATGGTCCTGTTACCCTTGGAAAAATAAGAATTGGGGGTGAAAAGATCATTTTTGTGGAAAAAATATGATTTTTTAATTGTACGGCTGTATGTTATAAACTTCTGTGAAGCCCTTGGGGGTTCGAAGTTCTCACCACACATCTAGATAAGTTCCTTAGGGGGTCTAGTTTCCAAAATGGTGTCATTTGTGGGGGGTTTCCACTGTTTTGGTACATCAGGGGTTTTCCAATCGCGACATGGTGTCCGATCTCAATTCCAGCCAAAAACGTCAAATGGCGCTGCTTCCCTTCCGAGCTCTGCCATGCGCCCAAATAGTGGTTTACCCCCACAGGTGGGGTATCAGCGTACTCAGGACAAATTGCACAATAACTTTTAGGGTCCTGTTACCCTTGGGAAAATAAAAATTGGGGGTGAAAAGATCATTTTTGTGGAAAAAATATGATTTTTTAATTGTACCGCTGTACGTTATAAACTTCTGTGAAGCCCTTGTGGGTTCAAAGTTCTCACCACATATCTAGATAAGTTCCTTGGGGGGTCTAGTTTCCAAAATGGGGTCACTTCTAGGGGGTTTCCACTGTTTAGGTACATCAGGGGCTCTCCAAACGTGACATGGCGTCCGATCTGAATTCCAGCCAATTTTGCATTGAAAAAGTCAAACGGCGCTCCTTCCATTCTGAGCTCTGCCATGCACCGAAAGAGTCGTTCCCCCCAACATATCAGGTATCAGCGTACTCAGGACAAATTGCACAATAACTTTTGCAGTCCAATTTCTCCTGTTACCCTTGGTAAAAAAAAAAAAATTGAACCTGAAGTATTTTTTTTGTGAAAAAAGTTAGATGTTCATTTTTTTTAAATATTCAAAAAAATTCCTGTGACGTACCTAAAGGGTTTATAAACTTCTTGAATGTGGTTTTGAGCACCTTGAGGGGTGCAGTTTTTAGAATGGTGTCACTTTTTGGTATTTTCTATCATATAGACCCCTCAAAGTGGCTTCAAATGTGATGTGGTCCGTAAAAATAAAATGGTGTTGCAAAAATGAGAAATCGCTGGTCAATTTTTAACCCTTATAACTTCCTAACAATAAAAAATTTTGGTTCCAAAATTGTGCTGATGTAAAGTAAACATGTGGGAAATGTTAGTTATCAAGTTTTTTTGTGTGCCGTTTCTCTGTGATTTAAGGGCATACAAATTCAAAGTTGGAAAACTGCGAAATTTTCAAAATTTTCGCCAAATTTCCGTTTTTTTCACAAATAAACGCATGTTATTTGAATGAAATTTTACCACCAACATGAAGTACAATATGTCATGAGAAAACAGTGGTAGAATCGCTGGAATCCATGGAAGCGTTCCAGAGTTATGACCTCATAAAGGGACAGTGGTCAGAATTGTAAAAATTGGCCCTGTCATGAACGTGCAAACCACCCTTGGGGGTGAAGGGGTTAATGGTGTTCGGCTATGTTCTCGAACTGTTAAGCGAACATGTTTGGTGAACATCAGGAAGTTCAGCAAACATAGCCTAACCGAACCCTAAAAGGTTTGCTCATCTCTAATTGTAACAACCTCTTCTTACTAACTGTCTCATCCTGAATAATATCAGCTTTCTCTAAAACCTGACAATGCAGCTCAGTCAATGAACCTTCATATGCATCAGACAATTTGTGCTACTTCTAGTCTCCAGGAGTAGATTTAAGTTCATTTAACCTCACTTTCACCAGTTTAGAATCCTGACCAATATAGGCATGTCCACATCAGCATTTCAAACAATAGATGCAATTTTTTTTGGATCATATGTTAAAAAACCAGACACTACAATGTGATGGATGATGTCTCCCATCACCCCTTCATAACAGAATAACACTTCTAGCAACTAAGACAGGCCACCAATCCGCTATTTCTCATAGACATAAAAGTAAGTTTTTTACTTTGAATGCCACTTTTAATCACTACCAAAATCCTACCAAATCTCATAAACTGTATAAATTGACTATGGGGTAGGCTTTTACACAGGTGAGGAACATGATTATGAAAGATTATACAAAATGCTTGCCTTGTTACCTTGTCCAAGAGATACACATTGTTCTACATCGATAGTCTGGAAATGTCTTCTTACAAGAATAATTAGATTTCAACATGTACATTAAATGACTTCACAAAGTAAATAGACTATGAAGTTTTTACTGAGCATTTAAAAGAACTAAAAAAAAATAATGCAAAGTAGCTGCACTGGCTTAGTTCACAAATGACCTTGCTGTTTTTCAGTGGGCTTCTCTTGTCATGGCAGGATTAGAACATTATTACAGTTCATCTTGGAACAAAAGGTTTCAATGAAATGCTTGGCTGCAGATGCATAGATAAATTATATAGGATTTGGAGCAAGAAATTACTTTGCTACAAAGTCGTTTCTTGGGTGTATTGCAAGAAATGGTTACATTTTTCAACCTTTGACTGCTTTCGCCCATCTAGAATTCCATCAGTGAGCAGCCCATGAAGCAGCAAAAGTGAGAAAGAAACCATATAAAGGTCATGAAAGGAACATCATTTTCCCTCTTATCGTCTTGTCGCTTGACTGCACCGAATATTTACTCATCAGTTGGTGGTTAATGCCAAAAAATAACCTTAAACCGTTGTAATGCTAAGCAACCTTATATATAAACCTTTAACGATTTCCTAACTTCTCAGCCAACATAAGCATTTCAATCCTATACCTCACGGAGTGCACATTTGCCATTATTGTAAACACAGTCACATTTTTTTCCCAAATAAAGCAAATTATATATATGATTTTTATACATAAATTGTTATGTGTAATAGTTGGCAACTTAAGCTGTAAATGTGCTCCAAATGATACACGTTCATTCTAAGGGCCCCGTCACACACAGCGAGATTGCTGATTTTGTGAAGCATCAGCAATATCGTTGTGTGTGGCGGGGATCAGCGACCGGCCCCCCTACTGGGTATCGCTGATCGTGCAGGATCGTCCGGGCCATTTTTTGATTGTTAGTCTCTCGTTGGCCAGCACGCATCGCTGCGTGTGGCAGCCAGAGACCAGCGATCAGCAACGCTGGACGCTGGTTTCCAACATAAACATCAGGTAACTAAGAGGCGTGCGGCTCTTGGATACCCGCTGTTTACCCTAGATACCAGCGCACGCTGGTATCTAGGGTAAACAGCGGGTATCCAAGAGCCGCGGCTCTTAGTTACCCGCTGTTTACATTGGAAACCAGCTTGCTCACTGGTACTGATCGCTGGAGGGGCTGTCTATATGACAGCTCACCAGCAATCAGCCTAATGATGTCCCAGCGATCCCATCCATGTCGGATCATTGGTGGGATCGCTGGGACATCGTTATGTGTAACGGGGCCTTTAAACCTCAGTTGCTCAATTTGAACAGGAGTTGTTAAAGAGGTTGTCCAGACTAATGACAAAAATCTGCAGTCACTGCACATGACTGCAGACTGCCAAATCCTGATAGCGTGCGATGCACACTCTGTTATGATTACAAGGTATTCACAGTTTGAGCATGCAGTCACTTGTTTGGCATACTTGCGGTCACATGCCGACTAGACTTGTTTGGCTTCTATCAATAATAGATAGCTGATAGAAGCTGGATAAAACTTGTCAGCATGTGACCACAAGCATACACTGTCATAGTTGGCCAGACTCAGACTTTTGTCCCAAGTCCTTTTAAAGGGATTCTCAATTCATTACTTATTTAGGGTAGCTATCATAATGGGTTGTAGAGAATTAGACATGCTACCACTCAAATACTGCTCTGAAGTATTCCCTCTTGCAAGCAGAAGCATTGAGTTTTAGCATAAGCATGTTCAAAGAGCTTAATAGAAAGAAGATAGCTATACACCGCTTTGTGCATGCTCTCATATAGTAGCTGTTTCCCACATAAGAGCAGTGTCTCGAAAAATTACTGGAAGTCTCAGAACTAGGACATCCAGAAATCATTATTATGTTTAAGTCTTTACATCATATTAAAAAAATCTTATTAAATTGTAAGTATAGTTTAATAAAATATGCCTTATGCACATAATGCCTTATAATGGCACATTTTCTCTCTCTGGCTTCTTACTATAAATCAATAAACATGGTGTGTGTAAATGTATAGTGCCTCCAATCTATATAAAACTCAATATTTTCTCTTAGCAGTAATATTTTTAGAGAATATTATTGTAGACACCAGGTAGAACATAATGTAATGCATAATTTATGACATTTAGAGTCATACTGTATAATGATGCAGTATGGACCTATCAGGCAAGTTTTAGACAGTACTTCAAAAGTACGTCCCTGAGCAAAATTAACCCTAGAAAGCATACCTGGGGCCTTGGAGGCCTGCTAGGTTAATTGTTTTCTATTTTCTGCAAGATTACTTTAGTTAGAATTCTGAAACTCTAGGTATTCCTCAGGTATATAGTTGTTAGTAATTTCCAGTTGTTCAAATATTTTTGTGTTACAGGCATTTTGGTAAAACAGCTCTTTTTTGGGAATACTCCATATTCACATACCTGTGGCCTTTTAGGCCTGTACTAGGTTTACATGTGATTCTCAGTCTTTTTGTCTTTACTGTTGCTTGGGAAGACGTTGTCTTTATGACTCAGGCTTTATGACTCTGCTGTTGCTGCGAAGAGTGTGGATTCTGCCTGACTGCATGATCATGTGATCTTGGAAAGGAGGCTCCCTCAAAGTCATGCATCTCCGACATCATCACTGGTCCTGAACACACAGGACCAGGAGGACAGACAACATACTGTTCATTGTGTGCTACTTGCTGAAGAGACTTTGGAGGAAGGAGTCAGCTTTCTTGTTTCTGGAAAAAGAAACTTTCTGAGATACAAAAATCCAGAGGCTTCTACTGCATCTAAAAGAAAGTGGTGACCTGCTGAAGGTGAGAGGAGGGTGGCTGCATTTTGCCCATAGCACACACACTAACAAAGAGTGTACAACCCTGATTGTAATCATTATTTTTTTTTTTCATTTTAGTATACTGACATCTAATGTTACAATGGCACAGTCCACATCCAGGGGTTTGACTGACCAAGAAATCAAAGCAATCATTTTTGATAGTGATGAAGACAGTGAACTTTCTTTGTCTGATGAAGAGTACATGCCACCAGCTAATGTCTCTACTTCACCGCCCAGTGATTCTTCAGATGATGAAGAAGTAGTGGATCCAGCAGAACGTATAAATAGAACATCCAAAACTAATGTTTTTTGGAACAGTACTGCTGGGGTTCTTGGACGCACCCCATCACATAATATTGTAAGAGTTGCTCAAGGAACTGTAGAAATTCCACAATTCTTGTCCAAAAGAGATGTTTTCTGTAAAAAAAATTTCAGAAAATTGTTGGGGTCATCAGTAAAGTTGAAAAGGAAAGTTCGAAAAGAAATATTCCTGCACCATGTTTACTACAATTTTATATAAAAAACATTGACAAAAAAATCGTTATTATAAAGAATTACATAGAATGCATATATTGGGCGGTTTAAGCCCGTGTACTTACTTTTTTGTTGTTTTTTTTGCACATAATTATAATGTTTTGAAATATTCACATCTTAGGTTGCGTTCCCACTGGTGCTGGGGTCCACCAGGAGGGGATCCATAATAGATCTGACCTCCTGGTAACTCCAGTTAAGGCTGTCGGAATGCCAGAATTCCGCCAGCCTTAGCTGGGGCCACCAGCAGATCAGATCCATTACGGATCCCCTCCTGGCGGACCCCAGCGCTAGTGGGAATGCACCCTTACTTTGCAATTTTCAAATAAACTTTGAAAAGTATTTTTATTTGCGTTATTCCGTGTTATTTGCACACAGGCCTAAAAGGTCCCAGGTATGTAAAAGTGTAGATTTCTATGGTTATGCGTTCTAGGGTTAATCCCTTCACTTCCAAGTCTGTTTTCACCTTCCTGAACAAGCCAAATTTTACAATTCTAACCAGCATCACTTTATGAGGTGAGACTGTAAGACATACTTTTTTCTTCCAAAAATGTGGAGGAAAATGGGGGGTGCGTGGGGGGTGCGTCTTATAGTCTGGATGTACCTGTCTGGCTGTGGTGGGGAGATGGGGGAGCTGCAGCAGTAGAGCAGCGGGTCCCAGGAGGCAGTAGCCGGCTGCTGTGGCTAACTACTGTGCTTGCTGCAGGGTTTTCACTCGTGCCACTACTTAAGAAAAATGGCTGGCCAGTACCTGGCAACAGCAGAGATTTTTCTTATTGGTTCCTGACTCTTGATCACTGTGATAGACCATGTCACAGTGATCAGAAGTGAAATAATTAGTAAATCATCCCCCCGTTTAATCCCCTAAGTCAGATTATTTTTTTTTATTTTAAAACTTTTATTTCTTTCATTCTTTGCCATTATTGTGTGTTAGGCTTATGGTTAGGCTGAGCTTAGAGTTAGGGTTGGGCTTAGGTTTAGGGTTGGGCTTAGGATTACTGTTTTCTCAAAAGTAAAAAAAAATGTTGACGATGTGACTAGAATTGAGCGCAAGTGCCTGCTATTTGAGTTTGCTGCTCTGGTACCCACCGAGTATTGCGGATGCTCAAGTGGCATGCGCGAGTCCCTGCCCCGCATGTTTTGAAGCTGTTAGACACCAAAAAAATTTGGGGATTGCCTGCCATAAACAAGGAATCCTCACATGCATTTTGGAAATGTGAATTTAACCAATTCTTTGGCCATTAAATTAAGGCATAGAAGGTTTAGCTACTGACAAAGTTGCTCTCTGCTAGAGTAAACCATGCATCTAGGCAAATAATTTTCAGAAGAACTCAAAAGATGTTACAGAGACGCATGATGATTGAAAAGACTAAGAAAGCAAAGCTAAAGACTTAGGTGCCCAATACATCATCCATAGTTATACATGTCTAAAAGTGGGGTAATTTTGGGACTGTTGTTACTTTTCCTAAAACAGCTCAAATCACTTTAAAAGCACAATGGGCAATCTTTAAAGTGAGTCTGTCAAGAAGTTTTTACTATGTAATCTGAAGTAGGCTGTAGGGGTTAAAACACAAATTTCAGGCATGCCTCTGTCATTAAGCTTTTGATTGTTTGTTTGCAATGATTGTTTTAGCGCCAAGAGTTTATTATTGTTTGGACACAGCTACACAGTGAGCCCAAGTCCGACTCCACCCCTTCTGTAATAAGCAGCTCACTGTCTATAGACATTGCATATACAGAGCCTGGTGTGGGTAGGGTTAGCTTTCTCAGCTCTACTGCATTGCTAAATCTAAAAACTGATTGTGTCAGAACGGCTGCACTCAGTAAACTAAGTGATACATCATTGTATTCAGGGTCTCTCTGCCTACATCATGCTGCTGACAGATGAGGTTGTAAAAACCTGCTGACAGATTCCCTTTAACCCCTTTCTGACATCAGACGTACTATCCCGTCCATGGGACCCGGGCCCCTATGCCCATGGACGGGATAGTACTTCTAGTGCGATCAGCGGCACCCACGTGGTGAGCGCCGATGATCGCGGCCGGGTGTCAGCTGATTATCACAGCTGACACCCGGCACTATGTGTCAGGGGCGGTCACGGACAGCCTCCAACACGATCAAACACGATCGCGGTGTACCGGGGGT
Organism: Dendrobates tinctorius; assembly: GCF_039654945.1. Classification (NCBI taxonomy): domain Eukaryota; kingdom Metazoa; phylum Chordata; class Amphibia; order Anura; family Dendrobatidae; genus Dendrobates; species Dendrobates tinctorius. Next base: position 58,603,725 of record NW_027361679.1, read on the forward strand.
TAAAGGGAAGCATATGCAGGGAAGGGGCTCCCTCCGTGCTTCCCTGAGCCCCCCACAGTAGCGCTGCTGCGGGGGTGTTTTTCCCTACAGGTCCCCGGATCCAAGATGGCGACGGGGACCTTCGGGGGCCTGTAGGGAGCTGGCTTCCTCAGTGCCTGCAAAGCGCAGGCATGAGGAAGCCTTCTGCACTGCCTGTGACAGATTGCTGATCTGTAAAAATAATTTTTAAAAAATCGCTAAATAAATTTTAAAAAAAAACAATATTCCCTAATAAATTCATTTTTTGGAAATAAAAAAAAAACAAAAACAATAAAAGTACATATATTTGGTATCGCTGCATCTGTAACGACCTGCCCTATAAAACTGACCCATTCGTTAACCCCTTTAGCGAACCCCTTAAAAAATAAAAATAAAAAACGAAGCAAAAAATGATTTATTATCATACCGCCGAACAAAAAGTGCAATAACGCGTGATCAAAAGCACACATATAAATATCCATGGTACCGCTGAAAACATCATCTTGTCCCGCAAAAAATGAGCCACAACACAGCATCATCAAAAAAAAAAAAGTTATAGCTCGCAGAATAAAGCGATGCAAAAATAATTATTTTTTATATAAAATTGATTTTATTGCATAAAAGCGCCAAAACATAAAATAAATTACATAAATGAGGTATCGCTGTAACCGTACTGACCCGAAGAATAAAACTGCTTTATCAAATTTACCGCACACGGAACGGTTTAAACGCACCCCCCTAAAAGAAATTCATGAAACACTGGTTTTTGTTCATTCTGCGTCCCAAAAATTGGAATAAAAAGCGATCAAAAAATGTCACGTGCCCGAACATGATACCAATAAAATCGTCAACTCATCCCGCAAAAAATAAGACCTCACATGACTCGGTGGGTCAAAATACGGAAAAATTATTGCTCTCAATATGTGGCGATGCAAAAACTATTTTTACAATAAAAAGCGTCTTTTAGCATGTGACAGCTGCCAAAAATAAAAACCGCCATAAATAGTAAATCAAACCCCCTGTAATCACCCCCTTAGTTAGGGAAAAATAATAAAATTTAAAAAAATTCCATTTTCCCATTAGGGCTAGGGTTAGGGCAAGGGCTAGGGCTAGGGTTAGGGTTAGGGCTAGGGCTGGGGTTAAGGATGAGATTAGGGTTAGGTGTGTGTTGGGGTTAGGGTTGGAGTTAGAATTGGGGGGTTTCCACTGTTTAGGTACATCAGAGGCTCTCCAAAGGCAACATGACAACCGCAGAGCATTCCATCAAAGTCTGCCTTCCAAAACGTCACTACTTCCCTTCCGAGCCCCGACGTGTGCCCATACAGTAGTTTTCTCCCACATATTGGGTATCAGTGTACTCAGGACAAATTGGACAACAACTTTTGGGGTCCATTTTCTTCTGGTACCCTTAGGAAAATAAAAAAAAATGGGGACTAAATGATCATGTTTGTGGAAAAAATACGATTTTTTTATTTTCACGCCCGGGCGTTATAAACTTCTGTGAAGCACTGGGGGAGTTCAAAGTGCTCACCACACATCTAGATAAGTTCCTTAGGGGGACTAGTTTCCAAAATGGGGTCACTTGTGGAGGGATTCCACTGTTTAGGTACATCAGGGGCTTTCCAAACGCGACATGGTGTCCGATCTCAATTCCAGCCAAAAAAGTCAAATGGCGCTGTTTCCCTTCCGAGCTCTGCCATGCGCCCAAATAGTCGTTTACACCCACATATGGGGTATCAGCGTACTCAGGACAAATTGCACAATAACTTTTAGGGTCCTGTTACTCCTGGGAAAATAAAAATTGGGGGTGAAAATATAATTTTTGTGGAAAAAATATGATTTTTTAATTATACCGCTGTACGTTATAAACTTCTGTGAAGCCCTTGTGGGTTCAAAGTTCTCACCACATATCTAGATAAGTTCCTTGGGGGGTCTAGTTTCCAAAATGTGGTCACTTGTGGGGGTTTACACTGTTTAGGAACATCAGGGGCTCTCCAAATGTGACATGGCGTCCGATCAGAATTCCAGCCAATTTTGCATTGAAAAAGTCAAACGGCGCTCCTTCCCTTCTGAGCTCTGTCATGCGCCGAAACAGTGGTTCCCCCCCACATATCAGGTATCAGCGTACTCAGGACAAATTGCACAATAACATTTGGAGTCCATTTTCTCCTGTAACCCTTGGTAAAATAAAAAAAATTGAACCTGAATTATTTTTTTGTGAAAAAAAGTTAAATGTTAATTTTTTCTTAAATATTCAAAAAATTCCTGTGAAGCACCTGAAGGGTTAATAAACTTCTTGATTGTGGTTTTGAGCACCTTGAAGGGTGCAGTTTTTAGAATGTTGTCACTTTTGGGTATTTTCTATCATATAGACCCCTCAAAGTGGCTTCAAATTTGATGTGGTCCGTAAAAATAAAATGGTGTTGTAAAAATGAGAAATCGCTGGTCAACTTTTAACCCTTATAACTTCCTAACAAAAAAAAATTTTGGTTCCAAAATTGTGCTGATGTAAAGTAAACATGTGGGAAATGTTACTTAAGTTTTTTGTGTACCGTATCTCTGTGATTTAAGGGCATAAAAATTCAAAGTTGGAAAATTGCAAAATTTTCAAAATTTTCGCCAAATTTCCATTTTTTTCACAAATAAACGTAAGTTATATGAATGAAATTTTACCACTATCATGAAGTACAATATGTCACGAGAAAACAGTGTCAGAATCACCGGGATCCATGGAAGCGTTTCAGATTTATTACCTCATAAAAGGACAGTGGTCAGAATTGTAAAAATTAGCCCAGTCATGAACGTGCAAACCACCCTTGGGGGTGAAGGGGTTAAAGAGATGATAAAGAACCAAAGGATTAGGCCAATAGCACCTCTGACAATTTAAAAAAACAGCAAAAATCTCTAACAAGTTAACCATTTGAAAAAAAACACTTAATAAGAATAGTGTTCATGGAAAGACACCACAGAAGAAACTTCTGCTATCCAAAGAAATATTTTGGGATATCTCATATTTGACAATTCCATTTTTTAAAAAGTAAAATTTCATAAATTTGGCTTAAACCTGAGTTGCATGCTAATCACACCACTTAACAAGTATTGAGAATGGCAATTTGTCACAAATTTTCATGTAAATTTAGTATACTTCAATTTTTTATATGTTTTAAAAATAAATAAAATCCAGTAGAAAATGCCTTGATAAATCTCCCTTTATACTGGGAGAGGAAATACACTGCACCCCAACAATAAAACTTCATCTTGACAGGGAAGCATTATGGAGAGAGCATCATTGTTTCAGGCGACTATCGTGCTTAATTATCTGGGCAGAAATCGAGATTCTGTGACAGACCTGAGGGGAGATGAACAAAGTATCACAGAAATATTGACACATTGAAACATATTTGTAAGGAAAATGGTCAGAAATTCCAGCTCAACATTGTTGTAACAGCCATGTCAGAACACGCTCCTGCCACATCTGCCCGTATCTCTAGGCAGTGTGGCACTAATACTATGGCTGCCACTTGGCACTGGAAGGGCTTCTTGATAAGCCAAAGTGAGGAGATGCATGAACCGGCACTTGAGCCAGGACAGGTGAGTATAGTAACAGTTTGTCTACAACTATGACCCACCTAATTATATCTACATGTATTTCTTAGTAGGCAATGCAAAAATGAATCACTTTTTCATGCAGCTGTAGATTTGAAAGGTATCCATGCTCTGAGGACGTGGATAAATTTGAGTTGGGTTCCTTAGAAGATCTAAAGCATCAGTTCAAAAGTCTATAGCAACAATTATATTTTTTCAGTCCTTAACTTCAGACCAAAAATGTTGACAGTTAAATATGATTGATGAGATCAGATGAAATAACTCTGGGCTGCACTGGCAACAGAAATTGAGTGCAGAGTACTAGTCAACAATTAATACAAAAATAGTTATTTGCAAATGGAGTGCCTGCCAGGGCCGTGGGGATACTCGGTACCAGGCCAGTTCTTAAGGGGATGTGTTACAACAGCAGTGACCCAGTCTGTGGCCCTGGATGTCCAATGAAAAATGATGATTAAAGGGGAAATAAAGTTTATAAGAGATGGTTCATGACTAGTGTTGAGCATTCTGATACCGCAAGTATCGGGTATCTGCCGATATTCGCTGTATCGGAATTCCGATACTTAGTTCCGATACTTTTTTCATATCGAATACCGGAACCGGAAGTTCCCATAATGCTAGGAGCCCGCTCGATTTGATTCAGCCAATGGGGATCCTCAGAAGTGTGGGCACATCCTGTTAGGCATGTAGGCATGTTAACTAGTGGCATGGCTGTGATTGACTGCTGAAATGATGTCATGATGCACTATAAAAACCGCTGCAGCCGCCATTTCTGGTCACTCTGCTGTGAATTCAGTTAGGGACAGGCTGCTGTTGAAGACTGTGAGGGACAGTTAGAAATAGCGATCATCTAAAATATCTATTGCTCTACCCAGGCTACATAATCCACCACTGTAGCATTTTTGTAGCCCAGCAGCGCTGTTTTAATATCTGTCTGCAAGGGCTGTGTGAGTGCAGACCCACGCTGTGTAGTGTGTCCTGCAGGCACATCTGCTTGTAGGCCGCCCAGCGTGTATCTGTGCCTCATACACATTTTTCTTTTATTGCTGCTCTTTTTTTCTCCTCTATAGTGTGCTTCCATACGTATCCATATACGTTGGTTGCAAACACTAAAGGAGTGGACAGCGGAGCTTTTCAGCAGCCTTTCAGTGCTATAGCCCATTTCTCTGCACTGTTTTTGGCTGTCTGATAGGTCTCTGTTTGTGAGTGCAGCTCACATTGCAGTGTGTTCTACAGCCACCGCTAGCTGTAGTCCGCTCAGCGTGCGTCACCGCCTCATACATAGTCCTTTTTTTGCAGCTAATTTATCCAGATTTTTGTTCCTATATTAGTGTGCTTCCATCCGCATCCATTGTCATTGGTTGGTTGCAAACACTATATAGGATTAGATAGAGGAGCCTTTGTGCTGGCTTGTGCCCTTCAGGGCCAGCCAGGCTAGTATCACCCTATTTTTGGAGCCTCATCAATTGCATTGTAGGTTAGCTTCCTGCATTGTAATTGCTCCAAAAAGTTTGTGATACTATAGCTTTCAAACTTTGGTCACATCCTTTTCTTTCCCCCCCCCCAAAAAAAAAGGAAATAAAGTTCACCAAACACTCCACTTTACAGTTGTGTAGGACACATTAGATCATATTAAAGTGTAGTACACACACTCTTAGCCAAATTAGTGTTTCTTATACTGGTTAGCAGATGTTCAGGAATAAGAACACTAAGCCACCCCTTTTTTACTTTTCTGCCTATCTTTATCAGTCTACCAAGATGAAGAAGGCAGGGAGTAAGGCATGTGGTCGTGGCCGTGGAGTTTCAGCAGGGAGAGGACGGGGGGATTCAGCAGGGAGAGGACGTGGGGATTCCGTGTCTGCTGCGGCCACCAGTGACCCGGCATCCCCCACTTTTACCAGGCAACAGTCCTTCATGCGCAGTGTTATGAATGAGTCACCGTAGGAGGCAAAAGCAGAAATACAAGCTAAGTCCAGAAAACCAGAGAAGTTGGCAATTATCAGATTGCAGACCCCTGAACCTATCAACACAACTAGCAGTAGCCGTGGGGGGTTCCTACGATGCCCTAGACCCCTCGATCACAGCCGGAGAATTACATAGGCCTAAAGAAAGAAAGGGGAAATCTAAACTGCCCCAGAGCAGACCCCAAAGCAATAGGCAGCCCCCAACATATAATGACGGTGAAGCAAGATGAAAACACTAACAAAGACAGAAAGATAGACTGAGCAAAGACGGGGCCCAAAACTACCTAGATAGGAAAGGACAGGAAGGCTGCTGTCTGCAATCTGCCAAAACCCTATCAAAGACATAAGCCAACAAGCTGATATGAAAAAGGCCCTGAAGCAGCTAGGCTTCAAAAACTAAATCAGCACTCAGGTATTTTCAGAAGACAGAGCTAAAGGAATTCAGCACACCCCAGCAGGGAATGGCAGAAATCCAGAAAAACAAAGCAAAACAAAGTCAAAGCACCAATGCAAAAGGCCGAGCAGCAAACTTAGCTTAAGAGGAGCAGGAATTCAGACTGGTCTCCAAGGATCCCACAGAGAAATCACCCGCAGGGCAGAAGGGCGTCGGCAGCCTTATATCCAGTCAGTAACTCCACTCAGCCAGTCATCATCATCAGCCTCAGGTGTTTGATAATCAGGCTCACTACCTTTCTTTACCAGAAGAGGGAGTTCCTCGGGCCTCAGTAATGAAGGGGAAAATGAACTCACAACAGTACCTCCCCCTTGAGGAGGGGTCACCGAACCCTCAACCACGCCACCAGGGCGATCAGGGTGAGCCCGATGAAAGGCACGCACCAATCTTTTGGCATGAATATCAGAGGCAGAGACCCAGGAATTATCCTCCTGACCATAACCCTTCCACTTAACCAAATACTGGAGTCTCCGTCTAGCCAGACGGTAATCCAGTACTTTCTCTACCTCATATTCCATGTTACCTTCAACCAATACAGGGTCTGGAGGTGCCACCCCCAGAACAACAGGTTCAACAAACCTCTTCAACAAGGACTTATGGAACACATTATGGATTTTAAATGTGACAGGAAGAGCCAAACGAAAAGAGACCGGATTAATAATCTCCACAATCTTGTAAGGTCCAATAAATCTAGGCTTAAACTTAGGAGAAGCCACCTTCATAGCAATATTTTTTGATGATAACCACACCATATCACCAACCTTAAACTGGGGACCAATGGTCCTATGTCGGTTGGAAAACCTCTGGGCCTTTTCCTGGGAGAGAGATAACTTATCCACCACTTGGTCCCAGATCTGGTGCATTCTCTCCACCACAGTGTCAACACCTGGGCAGGCAGAGGGCTCCACCTGCCCTGAAGAAAATCGAGGATGAAACCCAAAGTTACAAAAAAAAAGGTGACATCAAAGTGGCAGAACTAGCTCTATTATTTAAAGCAAATTCGGCCAAGGGCAAAAATGAAACCCAATCATCCTGATCAGCAGAAATAAAACATCTCAAATATGACTCCAAGGTCTGGTTTGTTCTCTCTGTCTGCCCATTGGTCTGAGGGTGAAAAGCAGAGGAGAAGGACAACTGAATTCCCAGCCTGGAACAGAAAGTTCTCCAAAATCTAGACACAAACTGGACTCCTCTGTCAGATACAATGTTCTCAGGAATCCCGTGCAAACGAACCACCTGTTGTTAAAACAGGGGCACCAACTCAGAGGAAGACGGCAACTTAGGGAGTGGTACAAGATGAACCATCTTAGAGAACCTATCACAAATCACCCAAATAACAGTCATCCTTTGAGAGACAGGCATATCAGAGATGAAATCCATTGAAATATGGGTCCATGGCCTCTTGGGGACAGGCAAAGGCATCAACAACCCACTAGAGCGAGAACACGATTTAGACCGGGAGCACGTCCCACAGGACTGCACAAAATTCCTGACATCACGAGACAAGGAGGGCCACCAAAAAAACCGACTCACCAGATCTCTAGTACCAAAAATACCTGGATGACCAGCCAAGGCAGAGCAATGAACTTCAGACATCACTCTCTTCTTCCACTGGTCAGGAACATACAACTTTCCACTGGGACAACGCTCAGGTTGTCCTCCTGGAACTCTTCCAGAGCACGTCTCAAATCGGGCGAGATGGCAGAAAGAACTACCCCTTCGCCTAAGATGGTAGCAGGCTTGGTCACCACAGGAGAATCAGCAAAGAAGCTCCTAGAGAGGGCGTCTGCCTTGACATTCTTCGTTCCAGGAAGAAAAGAAACCACAAAATCAAAACGTGTAAAAAACAAGGCCCACCTAGCCTGTCTAGGGTTCAAGCGCTTAGCCGACTCTAGGTAAATCAAATTCTTGTGGTCAGTGAGGACCACGACTTGATGCTTAGCTCCCTCCAACCAATGTCTCCACTCCTCACATGCCCATTTCATGGCCAACAGTTCCCTATTCCCCACATCATAGTTACGTTCAGATGGAGAGAACTTTCGGGAAAAGAAAGCACAGGGATTCATTTTAGATGTTACAGGATCCTTTTGGGACAAAACAGCTCCTGCACCAATCTCAGAAGCATCCACCTCTACCTGGAATGGAATTGAGACATCAGGTTGCCGTAAAACCGGGGCGGAGGTGAATCTTCGCTTCAGCTCCTGAAAGGAAGAAACAGCCTCCGGAGACCAATTTAACACATCAGCACCCTTCTTAGTCAGATCAGTCAATGGCTTGGCAATACTAGAAAATTTTGCTATAAATTTCCGATAAAAATTAGCAAAACCCAAAAACTTCTGGAGGGCCTTCAAAGAAGTGGGCTGAACCCAATCATAAATGGCCTGTACCTTGGCCGGGTCCATTTCAATAGTTGACGGGGACAAAATAAATCCCAAAAAAGAAATCCTCTGCACTCCAAAGAGGAATTTAGATCCTTTGACATACAGGGAAATCTCCCTTAAGATCCGGAACACAGTCCGAATATGTTCCACATGAGAATCCCAATCCTTGGAGAAGATCAAAATATTATCCAGATAGATAATCAAAAATTTATCGACAAAATCTCGGAAAATATCGTTCATGAAGCACTGGAAGACAGAAGGGGCATTAGTGAGCCCAAAAGGCATCACCAGGTACTCAAAATGTCCCTCCGGAGTATTAAACGCCGTCTTCCATTCATCCCCCTGCTTAATGCAGATAAGATTATACGCCCCCCTGAGGTCAAGCTTGGTAAACCAGCAAGCACCTCTAACTCTGGAGAATAGATCAGAAATCAGGGGTAACGGATACTGATATTTAACAGTAATTTTGTTGAGGGCACGATAATCAATACAAGGTCTTAATGATCCATCCTTTTTGGCTACAAAAAAAAAAACGGCACCTAAGGGTGACGAGGATGGTCTAATATGACCCTTCTCCAACGCCTCCTTAATATAGGATCGCATAGCCTCGTGCTCGGGTACAGATAAATTGAAGAGCCGACCCTTGGGAAATTTACACCCCGGGCTCAGTTCAATTGCACAGTCATAACTCCTATGAGGAGGCAGAGACGCAGACTCATTCTCACTAAATACATTATAAAAGTCCGCCAAATAATCAGGAACATCATGCGACTGAGGAGAGGTGGAAAACACCGGAGCCTAACTAAAGGCACACCGACAACCCCAACTCACCACAGACGCAGATTTCCAATCCAAAACTGGATTATGAATTTGTAACCAGGGAAACCCCAGAACAATAGTATCATGCAGATTATGCAACACCAAAAATCTGCAATTTTCTTGATGGTCTGGGGCGACCCGCATTACCACCTGGGTCCAAAACTGAGGTTTATTTTTAGCCAAAGGAGTAGCATCAATCCCCCTCAAAGGGATAGGCGTCTGCAGAGGTGTCATCGGAAATCCACAACGTTTAGCAAAATCCAAGTCCATTAGGTTTAGGGCTGCTCCCGAATCCACAAAAGCCTTGGAGGAAAATGTGGACAGGGAGCAGATCAGAGTAATAGCCAGAAGAAACTTAGGTTGAACACCCCCAACAGAAAACGTGTGTGCAAAGCGTTTCTCTCGTTTAGGACAGACAGAAATAATATGCGAGGCATCTCCACAGAAAAAACACAACTTATTACGCCTTCTGAACTCCTGACGCTGCTCTCTGGAAAAAACTCTATCACATTGCATAGGTTCAGGGGGCGGGTGATTCTGTTATGAATGAGTCACCGTAGGAGGCAAAAGCAGAAATACAAGCTAAGTCCAGAAAACCAGAGAAGTTGGCAACTATCAGATTGCAGACCCCTGAACCTATCAACACAGCTAGCAGTAGCCGTGGGGGGTTCCTACGATGCCCTAGACCCCTCGATCACAGCCGGAGAATTACATAGGCCTAAAGAAAGAAAGGGGAAATCTAAACTGCCCCAGAGCAGACCCCAAAGCAATAGGCAGCCCCCAACATATAATGACGGTGAAGCAAGATGAAAACACTAACACAGACAGAAAGATAGACTGAGCAAAGACGGGGCCCAAAACTACCTAGATAGGAAAGGACAGGAAGGCTGCTGTCTGCAATCTGCCAAAACCCTATCAAAGACATAAGCCAACAAGCTGATATGAAAAAGGCCCTGAAGCAGCTAGGCTTCAAAAACTAAATCAGCACTCAGGTATTTTCAGAAGACAGAGCTAAAGGAATTCAGCACACCCCAGCAGGGAATGGCAGAAATCCAGAAAAACAAAGCAAAACAAAGTCAAAGCACCAATGCAAAAGGCCGAGCAGCAAACTTAGCTTTAGAGGAGCAGGAATTCAGACTGGTCTCCAAGGATCCCACAGAGAAATCACCCGCAGGGCAGAAGGGCGTCGGCAGCCTTTTATCCAGTCAGTAACTCCACTCAGCCAGTCATCATCAGCAGCCTCAGGTGTTTGATAATCAGGCTCACTACCTTTCTTTACCAGAAGAGGGAGTTCCTCAGGCCTCAGTAATGAAGGGGAAAATGAACTCACAACAGCGCAGCTTTGTAGGACCTCACCGTACCCCACTGCTGCGTGACAAACAAATTGAAGCCGTTGTTGGATGGATGGCAGCTAACGCATCCACTTCAATGACTTCCGCATCCTCCCAAGGCCAGAGCACTGAAGAGCAACCATCTGTCTCTTCACCACCTGCCAAATTGCCCAGGCAGTCAGAGCCCTGGACAGGAGCCATCTCAATCTTTACTTCTGTTCTCAGTATCTGTTGGCTTGGAAAGAGGTGGCCAACCAAGCAGCATTCTAGAGCGTGAAGAAGAGGGAGTATGCAGTGATGCGCAACTGCTTTGTCCCTCTGAATCTGAAGAGGCGGGTGGGCCAGTGCCTATTGTCAGCACACCTCAGTGCTCATCAGATGATGATGAGACTCAGTTGCCAATTTCTGGTGGGTACGGTGCTGGCGAGACAACCCAGGACCAGCCGGTGCTTGAAGAGGGGAGTGGAGATTATGAGGTCCTTGACCCATCATGGCATCAGCCACAGGAAGGTGTTGGGAGCAGCTCTGAGGAAGAGATTCCCCGAACGGCCAAAAGAGGAGGGAGAGGGCGGGGGCAGACTTTGTTGCCTGTAGCCTTCACTTTGGCAACCCGTGAGGAGCAATCCTCTTCCAAAACACAAAACGGGCGCTCCCAGGACTTGCAGTGCGTGGTCTTTTTTTGACACAGTTGCAGATGACATTTGCTTTGTCAAATGCAAGCTGTGTCATCAGAAAGTGAAACGAGGGAAAAATGTGCGCAACCTCAATATCACAAATATGTGGAAACATGTGCGTACCAAGCACGAGGTGGAGTTACACAGACACACTGAAGATGTAGGCCAACCTTCAGCAGCACCTACCACCTCTTCAGCTCGTGTTGGGGCCTCTTCCTCCAGCTCACACACAGCTGGTTCGGCCGGGTACAGATCTGGAGAGTGGCTCTGTACGTATTCTGCCAACTCCAAGGATTGCAGGAATGCAGTCTGTACATATTGAGTCCTCCTCCTAATCTAGTTCCTCGGAATCAGCACTGCATGAGCCTGTTAGGCCAGATATGAGCACAGGTGTGGCCAAACGTCAACAGGCCATCCTTAAATTAATTTCTTTGGGGAATCGGAGCCACACAGCACAGGAGCTCTGGAATGCCATCAAGCAGGAGAGCGATGTGTGGTTTGTGCCAGCGAATCTCCAGCCAGGTTTGGTAGTGAGTGACAATGGCCGAAATCTAGTGGCAGCTCTGGGCCTAGGCAAACTCACTCACATACCATGTCTGGCACACGTGCTCAATTTGGTCGTGCAGAGCTTTCTGAGGGACTATCCGGATTTTGATGCACTGCTGCACAAGGTTCGCTAGAGTGTGCTCACTTGCGGCGTTCCAGCATGGCAAGATCGCGCATTGCATCTCTGCAATGCCGATTCTGCCTGCCAGAACATCGCATCATATGTGACCTCCCCACCAGGTGGAATTCAACGTTACATATGTTGGAGCGGTTGTGTGAGCAGCAGGCAGCAGTAATGGAGTACCAGCTGCATCAGGCGCAAACAAGTCGCACTGTGCGCCGGACACACTTCACCACCACTGAGTGGGCCACTATGAGGGACATCTGCCAAGTTTTGCGTGCTTTCGATGACTCCACGCGGATGGCCAGTGCAGATGATGCACTAATCAGCATGACTGTCCCCCTCATCTGTCTGCTTCAAAAAACCTTACAAGCACTAAGTGAGGAGGTTTTTGAAGAGGTGGAGGATGAGGAGTCAGAAATGCTATCTGCTTCTGGCAAGTCTGCGCAACGTGCTTCCACACAAAGGCCCAGGCAGGGGACACTTAGTGAGGAGGATGACGAGGAGTCAATGGAGGAGGAGGAACACATCTCTCCAGAGGAGGGAGGTACACAAGGCTCTAGTAGTCAGTGTGTACAGCGAGGGTGGGGTGATGCTGAGCAGGCAGAGATGCTGCCTCAAGCTGGGGACAGCGTTTCCGGTCCAGTTGGCAGTCTGCAGCACATGGTTGATTTCATGCTGCAGTGCTTGTTAAATGACCACCGCATCGCCAACATTCTCCACACGGCTGATTATTGGGTGTACACCCTCCTAGATCCTCGCTACCGGGACAACTTACAAAGCCTCATACCACAGTTGAACCGGGAGCGAAAAATGCGGGAGTACCAAGAAACACTTGTGCAGGCCATCATGTTCTCCATTCCCCCCCGCAAGTGTTGCTGGTAGTGCTTTTCAAAGCAGCCATGTGGGTAGAGGCAGTGGAGGAAGCTCTGCACAAAGAGGTAGCAGAGGCAGTGCCGCAGGACAAGGCAAGGCCAGTATGGCCCAAATGTGGAAAAGTTTTGTGGGACCGCCACAAACGGCTACACCATCACAGACGGCTCCAGTCAGCAGGAGGCAACGTTTCCGTCAGATGGTGACAGACTACTTGTCTTGCCCTGTTAGTGTACTCCCAAACGGCTCTTCCCCGTTCAAATTATTGGGTCTCTAAGCTGGATACATGGCCAGAGCTTAGCCAGTATGCATTGGAGGTGCTGGCTTGCCCTGCTGCCAGTGTATTATTGGAACGTGTCTTTAGTGCTGCAGGTGGTGTGGTAACAGACCGTCGCACGCGACTATCCGCCGAAAATGTTGACCGGCTTACTTTTCTGAAAATGAACAAGGCCTTGATCTCACCTGAATTTGCCAGTCCTCTTCCAGAATAAATAATTGGCTGGCAACAGGACCCAGGTCTCCTGTTGTGTTCATGTTTCTATGACCTGAACTTTATTTCCTTGGCTACAGCAACGCCCGTTGTTGCTTAGAAGTGCTGTCCACACAGACAAAACACTCGCTCATGTATAAGTGGGGTTCGGTAACGTCAGCTGATCCCCTGCTGTGTGTGTGGCAAAGTGTCCTGCTCCCTCCACAGTCAAACAACCTCAGATTTACACCTGGCTCCAAGTAGGCCTCGGCCTACTACCTGATTTTCCCTGGGCTCCGACACTGCCAGTTGGTGCTCAGAAGTGCTGTCCGCACAGACAAAACACTGGCTCATGTGTAAGTGGGGTTCGGTAACGTCAGCTGATCCCCTGCTGTGTGTACGGCAAACTCTCCTGCTGCCTACAACTTCTGACTACCTCTGATTTAATATGTTCTCTGATTTGCCCTCTGTCTCCACTCTGTTTTGAGTATTTCCTCCGGCCTACAACACCGCCTGTTTCTGCTCTCAAGTGCCGTCTGCACAATCCACACTTGCTCCTGTGTTACCTGGGTCCTGTAACATCTGCTCATCTCCAGAGGTGAGCACGGCAATGTCTCCTGCTTTGTCTACATTCCCACTACTTGTAGTGGAAATGTGGACAGAGCAGGAGACATTGCCTGACTCACCTCTAGGGAGAAGCTGCTGTTACAGAACCCCAGTAACACAGGAACAAGTGTGGGTTGTGCAGACGGCATTTCAGAGCAGCAACTGGCGTGGTTGGAAGCCAGAGGAAATACTAGAAACAGAGTGAAGACATAGGCCTAATTGGAGTACTTTGACAGTTAGTAGTAGTCTAGATACAATCGCAAACTGCCACCAAGTAGGCCTTGGCCTACTACCCGATTTTCCCTGGGCTCCGACACCGCCAGTTGGTGCTCAGAAGTGCTGTCCGCACAGACAAAACACTCGCTCATGTGTAAGTGGGTTTCGGTAGCGTCAGCTGGTCCCCTGCTGTGTGTATGGCAAAGTGTCCTGCTCCCTCCACAGTCAAACAACCTCAGATTTACACCTGGCTCCAAGTAGGCCTCGGCTTACTACCTGATTTTCCCTGGGCTCCGACACCGCCAGTTGGTGCTCAGAACTGCTGTCCGCACAGACAAAACACTCGCTCATATGTAAGTGGGGTTCGGTAACGTCAGCTGATCCCCTGCTGTGTGTACGGCAAACTCTCCTGCTGCCTCCAAATTCAAACAACGTCTTATCTTAAACTGCCTCCAAGTAGGCCTCAGCCTACAAAATGACTATCCCTGGGCTCCAACATCGTCAGTTGTTGCTCGGAAGTGCTGTCCACACAGAAAAAAAACACTCGTTCATGTGAAAGTGGGGGTCAGTAACATCAGCTGATCGCCTGCTGTGTGGAGGGCAAAGTGCTGCTGCCTCCAAATTGTAACTATTTCAGATTTAAACATTCTCTGATTTGGCCTCTGTCTCCACTCTGTCTCTAGTATTTCTCCTGACCTCCAACACCGCCAGTTCCTGCTCACAGTTGCCGTCCACGCATTACACACTTGTTCCTGTGTTCCTGGTGTTCTGTTACGTGAGCAGATCCCCCAATGTGGGTCCGGCACTGTTTCCTGCGCTGCCAACCTTCCCACTACAAGCGGTGGGAATGTGGACAGAGCAGGAGACATTGGCAGACACACATCAGGGGATCTGCTGACATTACAGAACCCCAGTAACCCAGGAACACGTGTGTATTGGGCAGACGGCTGCTGTACGCATAAACTGGCGGTGTTGGTGGTCACGTGATATCCTGGAAACAGAGTGGAGACAGATGCCTAATTGGAGCACGTTGACAGTCTGTTGTAGCCTACAAACAATCTAAAACTGCCACCAAGTAGGCCTCGGCCTGCACTCTGATTGTCCCTGGGCTCCAACAACGCCAGTTAGTGCTCGGAAGTGCTGTCCACACAGAAAAACACTCGTTCATGTGAAAGTGGGGTTCGGTAACGTCAGCTGATCCCCTGCTGTGTGGAGGGCAAACTGCTGCTGCCTCCAAATTCAAACAACGTCTTATCTTAAACTGCCTCCAAGTAGGCCTCGGCCTACAAAATGACTATCCCTGGGCTCCAACATCGTCAATTGTTGCTCGGAAGTGCTGTCCACACAGAAAAAAACACTCGTTCATGTGAAAGTGGGGGTCAGTAACGACAGCTGATCCCCTGCTGTGTGGAGGGAAAAGTGTCCTGCTCTCTCCAAAGTCAAAATACCTCAGCTTTACACCTAGCTCCTAGTAGGCCTCGGCCTGCACCCTGATTGTCCCTGGGCTGCAACAACACTAGTTGGTGCTCGGAAGTGCTGTCCACACAGAAAAAAACACTCGTTCATGTGAAAGTGGGGTTCGGTAACGTCAGCTGATCCCCGGCTGTGTGGAGGGCAAACTGCTGCTGCCTCCAAATTGTAACTACTTCAGATTTAAACATTCTCTGATTTGGCCTCTGTCTCCACTCTGTCTCTAGTATTTCCCCTGACCTCCAACACCGCCAGTTCCTGCTCACAGTTGCCGTCCACGCATTCCACATGTGTTCCTGTGTTCCTGGTGTTCTGTTACGTGGGCAGATCCCCCAATGTGTGTCCGGCACTGTCTCCTGCACTGTCCACCTTCCCACTACAAGTGGTGGGAATGTGGACAGAGCAGGAGACATTGGCAGACACACATCAGGGGATCTGCTGACATTACAGAACCCCAGTAACCCAGGAACACGTGTGGATTGGGCAGACGGCTGCTGTATGCATAAACTGGCGGTGTTGGTGGTCACGTGAAATCCTGGAAACAGAGTGGAGACAGATGCCTAATTGGAGCACGTTGACAGTCTGTTGTAGCCTACAAACAATCTCAAACTGCCACCAAGTAGGCCTCGGCCTGCACCCTGATTGTCCCTGGGCTCCAACAATGCTAGTTGGTGCTCGGCAGTGTCTTTGGCACGGGTACTCCCTGTTGCCCAGCCTGGTTCCAGCACGCCAGCTGTTTCCGGGTAGTGTCAAGGTCACTATGCCACCAATCCGTTGTCCCGTCATGCTGCGGCCGGGTTAGCCGACTCTACGGTGCCTGCAGTTTAGGTGACTCCTATGTGGGCTGCGGGAACTGGCACTGAAGGCTGGATCCGTAGTGCCAATGGGACACAGACCCCCTGTAGGACTGTGGGTTTCGGTAACTGCGGCCGGCTTGCGGCCTGGCTACTTTGCTTTGGATGGGTACCTTCTGCTACCCACCCGGGTTCAAGCACTGTCAGCTGGTTCTCGCCAGAGCCTTTGGCCTAGGTGCCTCCATCTCGGTATCCGAAGTCCAGCACCGTCAGCTGGTCCTTGGTAGTGCTTTTTAGCACAGGTACCTTCTGCTTAGTAACCGTGGTCCAGCACCGTCAGTTGGTCCTCGGTAGTGCCATTGGCTCTTGTTCCTTCTGCTACCCATCCGGGTTCCAGCACTGTCTGCTGGTTCTCGCCAGAGCCTTTGGCCTAGGTGCCTCCATCTCGGTATCCGAAGTCCAGCACCGTCAGCTGGTCCTTGGTAGTGCTTTTTAGCACAGGTACCTTCTGCTTAGTAACCGTGGTCCAGCACCGTCAGTTGGTCCTCGGTAGTGCCATTGGCTCTTGTTCCTTCTGCTACCCATCCGGATTCCAGCACTGTCTACTGGTTCTCGCCAGAGCCTTTGGCCTAGGTGCCTCCTTCTCGGTATCCGTGGTCCAGCACCGTCAGCTGGTCCTTGGTAGTGCTTTTTAGCACAGGTACCTTCTGCTTAGTAACCGTGGTCCAGCACCGTCAGTTGGTCCTCGGTAGTGCCATTGGCTCTTGTTCCTTCTGCTACCCATCCGGGTGCCAGCACTGTCTGCTGGTTCTCGCCAGAGCCTTTGGCCTAGGTGCCTCCATCTTGGTATTCGAGGTCCAGCAATGTCAGCTGGTCCTTGGTAGTGGTTTCTAGCACAGGTACCTCCTGCATAGTAACCGGGGTCCAGCACCATCAGCTGTTCCTCAGTAGTGCCATTGGCTATTGTTCCTTCTGCTGCCACTATGGGTTCCAGTACTGTCAGCTGGTTCTCGCCAGTTTCTCAGCCTTCTTGTACCTTCTGCTACATTTCCAAGATCAAGCTTTTTGAAATTGTCTTTGGTAATCCTTATTGATCTCCATGATGACGACCCTGATGACGACGACCCTGAAGACCACACCAAAGAAGACCAGAAATATGACCCTAAATAATAAGACCAAGAGGACAAAGAACATGAAGACAACCACCAAGATACAGAACAAAAGACAGAAGAACAAGAAGCAGAAGAAGCAAAAGCAGAAGAACAGAAAGCAGAAGAACATTAAGCATAAGACTAAAAATCAGCATAGAAGAAATCAAAATTATAAGCAGAAGAAGACTAAGCAGTAAATGGGGGTGAGTCCGTTCCTCCTCGTGGTGCTTCTTGAAAATGCCTGCTGCTGCAGGCCAAACTGAACGCGGACAAATCCTGTTGTAAATCTTTAGTGACAGGCAGAACGTAAGGTGTAATCTTATAACTTTTATAGATAAGTACTACAGGAATGCCTGTCACCATAAGAAAATGAAGAAAAAGAAGAATAGGAAGAAGATGAAGAAATAGCATATGAAAATTAATAATAGCTGAATAAGAAGAATATGAAGAATGGAAAAAAAAATTAATGGGAAGAAGATGAAGAAGAAGAAGATGAATAAGGTGAAGAAAAAGTTGATGAAAAAAATGCTACTGCTGCGGATCATGAAGGAGAAAGTGTTGGAGAAGTACAAAAGAAGGTGAAGAGCATGGAAGTTGTGAAACATGCATATCTGACAAAATATAAAATAGTCAATATCTTTTTAACTCCGAACGTCTTGAAAAAAAAAATTGGAATTAATGCTATGCCATTTGATTTGAATAAACCACTATGCCTTTAATGTCTCCTCCACCTCCCACAATACATTCTACATGATTCTTATTTGTTTTCAATTATGTAGAATTAGCCAACAAGGAAATAAAGGGCTTTTTTAAATTCCGATACCGGAAGTCCCATTGACTTGAATGGGACTTCCGGTATCGGAATCGGCGATACCCGATATTTTTTTCGTATCGGGCGATACCATCCGATATGATATTTTTGGGTATCAAATGGTATCGCTCAACACTATTCATGACGCCACCTTTGGTATTTAGCCAAGAATGGCTGACACTGCTTAACCCCTTTCTGACCTTTTACACAGCGTATGCGACTTGAAAGTCGGTGCCAATCCAACCTGAGACGCATATGCTGTGTCATGGGGAGATCGCGTTTGCTGCGGGTCGGGTGATTGGGGTCACTGAAAGGTCACCCGACCTGCACCCAACAGGAGGCTTTGTACTTCACCCCAGGGAGGGTGGCTTTGCCCCCCTGTTGCTGCGATCGCTCTGATTGGCTGTTTCACTTTCAACAGCCAATCAGAGCAATTGTAATATTTCACCAATGAAATTTGGTGAAATATTACAATCCAGCCATGGCCGATGCTGCAATAGCATCGACCATGGCTGGAGACCGTGATCGGACCCACCCATCGACTGACGGGGGCAATTTGCCCCCGCCACGACTGACAGCGGTGATCTGCCGCCACCGTCAGTATTTGCTCCCCCTCCCCTGCCCTCTGCTCCCCGCCTTCCAATCCCCCCTCACCCCCCCGGTAACTCCTGAGTCCCGATGTCCCTCCTGGATCCTTCATGGGCACTGCCATCTTCCAAAATGACGGGCACATGCGCAGTGCACTCCAAGAATCAGCCAGCCAGCAGATTCATTCCTTCCAGGTACATTTTGATCACTGTCATAGTTTATCACAGTGATAAAAAGAAAAAAATGAAAATAAACCCCCGTTTATCACCCCCATAGGTAGGGACAAATATTGAAATAAAGAAAATATATTTATTTTTATTTTTTTGTTAGGGTTAGCGTTACAATTAGGGCTAGGGTTAGAATTAGGGTTGGAATTAGGGTTAGGGTTGGAATTAGGGTGGGGGTTGGAATTAGGGTTGGGATTAGGGTTGGGTTGGAATTAGGGCTAGGGTTAGTGTTGGAATTAGGGTTAGGGTTGGAATTGGGTTAGGGGTGTGTTGGGGTTGGGATTAGGGTTAGGCTTGTGGTTAGGGTTGGGATTAGGATTAAGGGTGTGTTGGGGTTAGGGGTGTGGTTAGGGTTGTGGTTATGGATAGGGGTGTATAGTGGTTAGGGTAGAGTTAGAATTGAGGAATTTCCACTATTTAGGCACATCATGGGGTCTCCAAACACGATATGGCGCCACCATTGATTCCAGACAATTTTGCGTTCAAAAAGTCAAACGGTGCTCCCTCCCTTCCGAGCCCCAACATGTGCCCAAATAGTAGTTTACCCCAACATATGGGGTACCAGCGTACTCAGGACAAACTGGACAACAACTTTTGGGGTCCAATTTCTTCCGTTACCCTTTTGAAAATAAAATATTGTCGGTTAAAAAAAATGATTTTTTAAGGAAAAATAATGATTTTTTTATTTTCATGGCTCTGTGTTATAAACTTTAGTGAAGCACTTGGGGGTTCAAAGTGCTCACCACACATCTAGATAAGTTCTTTGGGGGGTCTAGTTTCCAAAATAGGGTCACTTGTGGGGGTTCATACTGTTTAGGCACATCAGGGGCTCTGCAAACATAACATGACACCCACAGACCATTCCATCAAGTTGGCATTTCAAAGCGTCACTACTTCACTTCCGAGCCCCGACGTGTGCCCAAACAGTGACCCCCCCACATTTGGGGTGCCAGCATACTCAGGACCAACTGTGCAACAAGTTATGGGGTCCAATTTCTCCTGTTATCCTTGTGAAAATAAAAAAATTGAGGGCTAAAAAATCATTTTTTGAGGAAAAAAAATGATTTTTTATTTTCATGACTCTGCGTTATAATCTTCTGTGAAGCACTTGGTGGTTTATAGTGCTCATCACACATCTAGATAAGTTGCTTGGGGGGGGTCTAGTCTCCAAAATGGGGTTACTTGTGGGGGAGCTCCAATGTTTAGGCACACAGGGGATCTCCATATGTGACATGGTGTCCGCTAATGATTGGAGCTAATTTTCCATTCAAAAAGTCAAATGGTACTCCTTCCCTTCCGAGGCCTGCCGTGCGCCCAAACAGTGGTTTATGACTACATATGAGGTATCGGTGTAGTCAGGAGCAATTGCACAACAAATTTTAGGATCCATCCATCATGCGAAAATGAAAAAATTTAGGCTAAAAGAAAATTTTTGTGAAAAAAAAATATACTTTTTCATTTTTGCGGATTTGTGAAGCACGTGGGGGTCCAAAATGCTCACTATGCATCTAGATAAGTTCCGTAGGGAGTCTAATTTCCAAAATGGGGTCATTTGTGGGGGTGCTCCACAGTTTAGACTCTAAGGGGCTCTCCAAACACAACATGATGTCTACTAACGATTGGAGCTCCTTCCCATCTGAGTCCTGCCATGCGCCCAAACAGTGGTTCCCCCACATACGGGATTTCAGCATACTCAGGACAAATTTGACAACAACTTTTGGAGTCCACTTTCCCCTTTTAACCTTTGGGAAAATAAAAAAAATTGTTGCTAAAAGTTCATTTTTGTGACTAAAAAATTAAATGTTCATTTTTTCCTTCCATGTTGCTTCTGCTGCTGTGAAACACCTGATGGGTTAATAAAGTTATTGAATGTGATTTTGATCAGCTTGAGGGGTGCAATTTTTAGAATGGTGTCAGTTTTGGGTATTTTCAGCCATATAGACCCCTCAAATTGACTTCAAATGTGAGGTGGTCCCTAAAAAAATGGTTTTGTAAATTTTGTTGTAAAAATGAGAAATTGCTGGTCAACTTTTAACCCTTCCTAACAAAAAAAAATGTTTCCAAAATTGTGCTGATGTAAAGTAGACATGTGGGAAATGTTATTTATAAACTATTTTGTGTCACATAACTCTCTGGTTTTGAAAATTGCGAAATTTTCAAAATTTTCGTCAAATTTCTGATTTTTTCACAAATAAACGCAAAAATTATTGACCTAAATTTACCACCAACATGAAGCCCAATATGTCACGAAAAAACAACCTCAGAACCGCTAGGATCTGTTGAAGCATTCCTGAGTTATTACCTCATAAAGGGACACTGGTCAAAAATGCAAAAAATGGCCAGGTCATTAAGGTCAAAATAGGCTGGGTCATGAAGGGGTTAAAGAGACTGCTGGGGCTGATGGTGATTGCGGTAGAGTTGATACAGCTCTCCACCGGTAGAGCTTAGGCTAGTTTCACACTTGCTTTTTTTTGCAGCGCGTTTTTCCCGCAAAAAAACGCATTGAAAAAACGCATACAAATGCATACAAACGCTGCGTTTTTTTCAAAGCATTTTTATGCGCATGCAGGAAAAAAACGCAGCGTTTTTGTGCTTTTGTATGCGTTTTTTGTGCGTTTGCGTTTTTTTACAGATTTTGGAAAAACCCCACAAAAAAGAAAAAAACAACCATTCAACAACACACAAGACCAATGGGACTTCATTGTGGGTGTGGTATGTTAATATATAGACCCTGTCTACAGTATTCTTCACATTTGCTTGATTCTTCTCGTGACCATGGATCTACGCTGGAAGAGTTTTCACTTCAACTTGGATTTGGACATCGCGATGGCTCAGGCGTATGCAGTTGCTTGCCATGAACAAAGGAAGAGAGAGAGGCAGCGAAGACGGCGGCGTATGTGGATACATCCGATTGTTGAACTCCGGGAGAGCCGTGGGGCATACCACACCCTCTACAGCGAGCTCCAGTCAAACCCGGAGAAATTTACAGATTATATCCGGATGTCCCACGAAAGTTTCATGGATTTGCTTGCTCATGTCCAACAATCCATCCGGAGACAGGACACACAGCTCCGTCGTGCGATTCCTCCTGAGGAACGGCTACTGGTGACATTACGGTATGTTTTAAAAACCAAGGGGTGCGGTCTGATGTTTTTTTTTTAAATTTAGTATTCAAAACCTTGGGTAATTAGTTTTCATGAATGTACTAATATTTTATTTTATAGTTTTTTAAAATAATATACATAAATATTAATTTTACTTCTTTGTCTGTTCACAGATTCCTGGCGACTGGAGAAACCCTATCTTCACTACACTTCCAGTACCGTATTGGAATCTCTACCTTGTCTGGAATTGTTGCTGACACCTGCCGGGCTCTCTGGAATGTTCTTTGTCCAGAATTTATGCCCCTTCCCACCGCCGAAAAGTGGATGGAAATTGCTGACAAATTCTGGACAGTATGCAATTTTCCCAACTGTTTGGGAGCTGTTGATGGTAAACACATACGGATCATCAAACCCCAAAGAACGGGATCTGAGTACTATAATTACAAAAAGTACTTTTCAATAGTACTCATGGCGATTGCGGATGCCGGATGTATGTTTGTAGCAGTGGACATTGGAGCATTTGGCCGTGGTAATGACTCACAGGCTTTTAAAAACTCAGACATGGGCCGGAGGTTGTATGGCAACCAATTTAATTTCCCTATGCCACGGCCTCTTCCTCACACCGAAGCTCCGCCACTGCCCTTTGTAATGGTTGGCGATGAGGCTTTTCAAATGTGCAGAAACTTACTGAAACCCTACTCCAGCCGGGACTTGGACCACACCAAAAAAATATTTAATTACAGGCTGACCAGGGCCAGAAGAACTGTCGAGTGTGCTTTTGGGATTCTTGTCTCCAGATGGCGAATTCTGGGCACGGCCATTAATCTTAAACTTGAAACAGTCGATGAGGTGGTGAAGGCCTGTGTGGTTCTACATAACTTTGTGATGGCTAAAGAGCACCCGACCTTTGAACTGGACGATGATGCTCCTAACCCATTGCCTGAATTCACTCAGCACACTCTCAAGTCATCCGTTGAAGTTGGCCAAATGAGGGACCAATTTGCGGCCTACTTTATTTCTGATGTAGGACGGGTGCACTGGCAAGATGAAATGGTGTAATGTTTTTGTTTGTTTATGGTAATAAAAAACCTTATTTGATACCATTACTGAGTGCACTATATTTTTTAAACTCCAATTAAATAAAAAACTTCCCATGTATAACTTAATTTTTTGATGTTCACACACCTGGGCAGGTAAATACACATATGAGTTAAAATGCAGCATTGCTAGTCTGCGTGAAATATATTGGAACGAGCAAAGCTGCAGGCCATGAATCAGGA
Organism: Dendrobates tinctorius; assembly: GCF_039654945.1. Classification (NCBI taxonomy): domain Eukaryota; kingdom Metazoa; phylum Chordata; class Amphibia; order Anura; family Dendrobatidae; genus Dendrobates; species Dendrobates tinctorius. Next base: position 58,627,225 of record NW_027361679.1, read on the forward strand.
AACCAATTTTTTTCAAGAGAAAATTGTGCAACTAGTTGAAAAAAAAGTATGTGATTTTCTCAAAACACAACCCTCAAAACCCAACCCCAATGAAAGTCCATGGGGAATACAAGTCAGCATTGAGTGGATGAATGTAATCTGCTCCATTCCAACTTACAAGTTATTACACTAGGCCTTGGAATGACTATACTAGGCCGTGGTATTTCAAATATGAGTATATATTACGCCTTGTGCCTACTATTATAGTCATATGTGAAATACCACGGCCTAGTATAGTCATACCAAGGCCTACTCGATTTTTGCCAACTACGATCTTGTTTCACGAAAAACAAACTGGTGAAACTTGACAAGTTTCAACAGTTTGTTTTTCATGAAACCAGATTCTAGTTGGTAAAACTAGAGTTATTACACTAGGCTTTGTAATGACTACACTAGGCCGTGGTATTTCAAATATGAGTATAGTAGGCCTTGGGGCTAGTAGTATAGTAATATGTGAAATACCACGGCCTAGTATAGTCATACCAAGGCCTACTGTAATAACTCGATTTTTAACAACTAGCATCTTGTTTCACAAAAAACAAACTGGTGAAACTAGAAAGAAACTTATTTTTTAGACAAGTTTCAACAGTTTGTTTTTCATGAAACCAGATTCTAGTTGGTAAAACTAGAGTTATTACACTAGGCCTTGGAATGACTACACTAGGCCGTGGTATTTCAAATATGAGTATAGTAGGCCTTGGGCCTACTAGTATAGTCATATGTGAAATACCACGGCCTAGTATAGTCATACCAAGGCCTACTCGATTTTTGCCAACTAGGATCTTGTTTCACGAAAAACAAACTGGTGAAACTTGACAAGTTTCAACAGTTTGTTTTTCATGAAACCAGATTCTAGTTGGTAAAACTAGAGTTATTACACTAGGCCTTGTAATGACTACACTAGGCCGTGGTATTTCAAATATGAGTATAGTAGGCCTTGGGGCTAGTAGTATAGTAATATGTGAAATACCACGGCCTAGTATAGTCATACCAAGGCCTACTGTAATAACTCGATTTTTAACAACTAGCATCTTGTTTCACAAAAAACAAACTGGTGAAACTAGAAAGAAACTTATTTTTTAGACAAGTTTCAACAGTTTGTTTTTCATGAAACCAGATCCAAGTTGGTAAAACTCGAGTTATTACACTAGGCCTTGGTATGACTATACTAGTCCGTGTTATTTCACATATGACTATACTAGGCCTTGGGTTGGTTTTTAACATGTATTTACCCATCAGTGTGTGTGAGCGGCGCAAACAACATTAATGAAACTTTGTAATGGTGAACCACAAATGTAAATTTATTTTTAATCACAAAAATAAACCAAAAAATTATTTTTTCCGGCGTTTGGGGGCAGATGGTTTCAATTTGGGGGTGTGGAGGGAATATGCAACACTTGCAGTTGAAGACGGTGTTTGAGGGGAAGGGGCAACAAAACTTGTGGGGGAAGGTAGTCCAGTTAAGGGAATTAAACTAGGAACACTTGGAGGAGAGGAAATCTGTTCAGGTACATTAGTTGTAATGGCATGTCGCCGTAGGCTTGTGTGCCTGGACCGACTTTGGCCCAATGCCCGCCTTGATAGATTTCGCCTTGAACTAGGGGCAAATATTGAGTGTAGGTCCCCCGTCTGCTGGTGTGGCTGCTGCTGCTGCTGAGGTGGCTGCTGCTGCTGAGGTGGCGGCTGCTGCTGAGGTGGCTGCTGCTGCTGCTGAGGTGGCTGCTGCTGCTGCTGAGGTGGTTGCTGCTGCTGCTGAGGTGGCTGCTGCTGCTGCTGAGGTGGCTGCTGCTGCTGCTGAGGTGGCTGCTGCTGAGGTGGCTGCTGCTGCTGAGGTGGCTGCTGCTGCTGCTCTTCGTTGGCAGTGCTCGTCCTTGCAGGAGGACTGGTGGCGGCAGTGATGGTCCAGGTTTGCAGAGTGGTGGTGGCAGGGCTACTACATGTTGTTGTAGCGGCAGGGCTGTTCCATGTTTGCCTAGTGGTGGCTGAGCTCCACGCATGCATGGGAGTGGCGGTGGTGCTCCAGACAGGAGCAGCGCTTGCCATGGTGGTGTCGGTGAAGTGACCAGCTGCACTCAGACTTGTGGTGGTGTAACGGTGGGTGTCCTGGCTTTGAATAGAGGTGTCCATGCAGTGGTATGCAGCACAAGTCGGTAGTGAGGTGAAGCGAGTCAATGGTGGCACAGGTGGAAATGACACCACTGACTGCTGACCGTACCGATTATGCTGCATAGCCTGCAAGAAAGCATTGTTGCAGGCCTGCAGCACATTCAGCTGTTGCTCAGGACTAAGGTGTTCCGCCATGCCCTTTTCAATCTTACTAAAAAAATGGTGTGCTGGTCTGTTGAGGTCGGCCTCCAGACGGTCAAGGCGCTGTTCTACAGAATTGAAGCGGTGTTCAAAGTGGTTAAAACCACGTTCCATGAGTGCAAAACCGCTTTCAACTCTGTCGGACAGTGACTTGAGGCTGGAATTAAAGGCCTCGCTCAAATGCATAAACTCGGGCAAGACATTCCTGTCCAAGGCCCTCTGCCGCTGGTGGGTAGTGCCCGCATAACCAGTGGCAGAGACCTGGGACAGGGGAACACCTGATGGCCCAGCTTCCTGGTCACCAGCTGTGTGTGTGGCTGACCTGCAAGGTGCTTCCTGGCTGTCGGATGGCTGGGACGGGTCAGAGGACGTCCGAGGAAGGACCGCTCCAGGGCCAGGTTGCAGGGTGCTGCTCCAGGTGCTGTGGAATAAAGGAAAATCATTACTACCATGCCTTTACAAGAAGCATCAGCTGTGGATTAGAAAAACACAGATTAATAAAAATAAAAACCCAAAATTTATAATACTTACGATCTCGTGGCAAGGACCGGTCTTAGGAACTGCAACGCGTGATAGTGACGGTATCTAGTTCTGGTCCTTGACGCAGATCCACTGCGAACCTGGCCCTCAGCACGAACATCACTGTTGAAGCGGTCCTTGATCGAACGCCAACGTGTTCGGACTTTGTCCACTGTTGTTAAAAAAAAAACAGTGCCGTCAAGGACAACAGTCACTGCAGCACAATATAGCAATACAATACTCAAAGCAGTCACTGTAGACCCCGATGACACTGTTGGGTTTCCTGCTAGAATACACCTAGCACGAAACCCAACAGTGCCGTCAAGGACAACAGTCACTGCGGCACAATGTAGCAATACAATACTCAAAGCAGTCACTGTAGACCCCGATGACACTGTTGGGTTTCCTGCTAGAATACACCTAGCACGAAACCCAACAGTGCCGTCAAGGACAACAGTCACTGCGGCACAATGTAGCAATACAATACTCAAAGCAGTCACTGTAGACCCCGATGACACAGTTGGGTTTCCTGCTAGAATACACCTAGCACGAAACCCAACAGTGCCGTCAAGGACAACAGTCACTGCGGCACAATGTAGCAATACAATACTCAAAGCAGTCACTGTAGACCCCGATGACACTGTTGGGTTTCCTGCTAGAATACACCTAGCACGAAACCCAACAGTGCCGTCAAGGACAACAGTCACTGCGGCACAATGTAGCAATACAATACTCAAAGCAGTCACTGTAGACCCCGATGACACTGTTGGGTTTCCTGCTAGAATATGCCTAGCACGAAACCCAACAGTGCCGTCAAGGACAACAGTCACTGCGGCACAATACAGAGCAGGGAAATACTCACTAAACGCCTTTTTGGAGGATGCTGTGGCGCTGTCCCAGCCATCCATCAACGCTGCGGCCACCTCATTCCATAGCCGCCGGGTCACCACAATGTCCTTGTGCAGCCGGTCACGGCTGTCCCACAACGGCGAACGCTCCTGGACCAGGCTGATGAGCTGCTCATTATCCAGGTAGACATCTTCATCCCGTTGTGGAACCTAGACAAAACACATTCATTAGAATAATCAAATTTAAATTGAATAAAAAGTTACAAAAAAAGAAACATAAAAAAGAGTAAAAATAGAAGATAAAAAATAAAGAACATTACAAATCATTTGATACATACATTCCGTATCACCACCGGGACTTGGCTTCGCTGCTCCTGCTCTTCGCCCTCACTAGTCCCGTCCGCAGAAGAAGATGATGATGACGATGTCTTAAAAAAGTTGAAAAAAAGTAAGAGATTTGGAGAAGCAGCAGATATACTTACCAGATGCACGAAAATAATCACCTCACGGTCTGCTTGCGCCAATTCCTGCCGCGATGGGGAATACTCGGATTCTGAAGACATACTGCATGTAAAAATAATAAAAATCATTAGTACATACATAATTTAAAAGGACAGGCATATAATGTAATATACTCACATTCTTCGCTGATAGAAGATGGTTTCCTTGTTGACTGTCTGCTCTCCAATCTGTCAGTGTAGTAGTGGCAGAGTTTTGGCAGGCACCTCCTTTATATAGACTTTTTTTTTTTGACTTTAGAAGATTATAACTAGTACAACAAGTGGACACTACCAAAAAAACGCAGCGCTAAAAAAACGCATACATGAGCATGCCAGTGCGCACGTATGCGCATCCATAGGCTATAATGGCCATTTTTAGCGCAAAACGTGCGCATACGTGCGCATGCGCTTTTTTGCAGGGCCAAAAAATGCAACATGCTGCGTCTGTAAAATACAAACGCACACCCCAAAAAAACGCAGCGCATGAAAATCGCATACGTGCGCTTGCCAGCGCGCAGGTATGCGCACCCATGTTAAATATAGGGGAAAAAACGCATGCGCACGTATGCGTTTTTTTCCAGCGCAAAAAAACGCAAATGTGAAACCAGCCTTAGTCCCAGGGAAATTACATTGTTAAAGATGGTGATGATGGATGTACTGCAGGGTGGATTGCGCAGTAAATAACTCCGAGGACACAACAGGGTGCAGCTTCCACACTTTTACTCACAGTTTGAAGTGCAGGCTGGGGCACTGGTTACAGATGGCAACGAAGGTTCGGGCAGCCTGGAAACAACTTAGGATCCACTAAGTAAAGATGGGTTTTGAGGCCTCCTTACTGTGCTGTCCTCTGAGGTCCTTGCTGCCTAAAGCTATGCTCAGTCCTCTGTTCCTTATTGTTATGAAGTACTTGCCTGTGTGGCAGGCAGCTTGAGCCTATTGCAGGTGTCACTCCTTTATGGAGGCTCTGGGCTCTTGTCTGCTGCTGTGCCTTCGGTTGTTTGATGGGCAAGGAGACCTGCAATCCCCTGCACTCCGGATATAGCTGCTGGGACTGTTGTAGCCGTCAGCCACGGACTCCGTGCACTGTACTCTGGGGTGAGCTTGGTCACAGCTCCACTCCCTAGGTTCTCTTTCACTTCTCCTCTCTTCACTCAGACGCTGTCTCTCTGTCACGTGGACCCGTCCTGTGTAACGCGACCAGAAGGCCGGTAACTGAAACAACAAGACACGGCACGTGAAACTGTCCTGTGTGACACGGCCCGCAGGCCGGTAACTAAAGCAACAAGGCATGGGGGAAGGGGAAACAGTTACAACGGTGGGCCCTGCGATAGGGAACGGGGACGTGGAGACCTCCTGCACTCCCCTGAGTCAGTGTCCCTCATACTCCTAACGTTCCCTAGGCTGGTTCTGCACCGGGCGCCGATCAGGATACCTGTCACCCTAGCACACCCTACACCTATCCCTTGCTAGGGAGCTGGGTGATGCAGGCACTGGCCCCACCTCTGTACTAATACACACCAGGGAAAAATACAAACAGGGAAACACCACTTAGCTTTGCTCTGTTGCTATTGCTCCCAGCAACAGAGTCCACCACCAGAATGCAGCTTTCCTCCTGAATAGCTGCCACCAAGCTCTGTCAGAGCTGCAAGGAAATCCCCTCTGACTCCTTCCACAACAGGGCTCTGACTGAGCTGCCAGGACCTTTCTCTAGATCCTTCCTCCACCAAGGATGGTTGAAATGAACACTATCACGAACAGTGATTGCAACACCTGACACTCTTTTAAAGCAGAGCCAGAGCAGTCACCTGATTTATAATCACATGCACTAAAGAAACCAGAGTGCAATGACGCTCACCACCACCGGGGGCAAACTAGAACAAAAGACACCACTGTGTAATAATCCTAGTGGCCACCGGGGCAATACCAAACTTAATCACACAGCTTAAGGAAAAAAAAAGGTTACATGTGCTTTTATCTGTCATGATCCAGCATGGATCATGACAGTACCCTCCCCTTAATGAGGGGCCTCTGGACCCTAAAGACCGCTCCTCATCAGGGAACCACCTACAGCGGGGACGCCTAGGTCCAGAGTTCACCCCAGCAACTACCTGCACTTCAGGTTTATGACAAACGAGCACCGCTGGTATTGGCAATGTATGTTCCGGAGGCACCACACATCTCCGAAGCGCCGACCTGGGGAACGATTTGTGCATGTGCATGTTTGGGAGTAACTCGAGCTCTCAGGGCCCTGGATAGCCAACACCAGATACGGCCCGATCACCTGAGAATTCCAGACCCCCGCAACACACTTCCACTGGATGTTTTTGGTGGCCACCCATACATGTTCGTTCACACACAGGTCCGGACCTGAACGTTTATTGCCACACATTTGTTTGTCAAAATAGGGTGAACTCTTTCTGGAACTGACAACAGAGGCATCCCCGTGTCACCACACTCACACCACCGCAATTCACCAAGGGAAACACCACCCTCCAACCCCTCCTACTACGAGGTCTGCGGTTCTCAGGGTTGGCTAATGGTGAGGGTTGAACCTTGCCCCTACTCTCCTGCAGCACCTCAGCTGCTACCACTGGAGAGGAAAGGGACCTTTGTAGAGAGATGGCAGAAACAGTAGCCCCTAGGCAGCAGCCCTCACACGACTGCTCCCAGCTGACTCCTTCCCTAGTCCGCCAATCTAAGACCGGGTTGTGTTTTTTAGACCAAGGGGGGCCCACAACGATAGGTGCTGGATTTCCCTCTAAGACGTAGTATGGCTGGGACACATCCTGATGTCCGCTATGCAGAGCTCAATGTCTTCTACGACTTGGTTTAACCCCCCTGTCTCAGTGGGGCAGAGTTAATGGCCTGGATGCTTATGGGTTTGTCCAGCGTCTTACACCTCAGACTATGAGTCTGGACAACCTGAGCATCCACCAGACTGACTTCTGCTCCACTGTCCACAAGCACCGGTATGCCCTCAGGTACCTCGTCAGCCATCACCTCTGTTGTCATAGTACCTTCTGAGGGCGAGGAGGAAATATACTCTCCCAGGTTGTCCTCCTCCACAGGACCAGGGGGCACGGCTTCTCTGACAGTACAGAATTTTCGGCGTCAGTGCCCAGGACTAAATCATTAGTCTGCTCACTACAGGGACGTACCTCTTCACCTTGGGGAACACCAGGCAGCACCATGGGGACACCAACTCCACCCACCTGCCTGGGTACGTCCGCCTGTATAAGCAAGTCCTGCTCCCCAGCAGGGACTCCACGGCACATCCTCGCCAAAGCCGTATATGGACCCTCTAGTTGAGGCAGAGGATAGGCCTCAGACCCATAATTCCGCAGCAGGTGCTGCTGAACCGTATCATTCAACTCCTCACTAATCTCAGTGAGGGCCAGCAACAACTGCTCACTGGTCTGAACTTGGCCCATGGCTCACCAGAGGGAAAAAAATGTTATGGTTGGTGATAATGTCACGTGGACTCGTCCTGTGTGACGCGCCCAGCAGGCCGGTAACTGAAACAACAAGACACGGCACGTGAAACTGTCCTGTGTGACATGGCCCGCAGGCCGGTAACTAAAACAACAAGACACAGGGGAAGGGGAAACAGTTACAACGGTGGGATCTGTGATAGGTAGCGGGGACATGGAGACCTCCTGCACTCCCCTGAGTCAGTGTCCCTCACACTCCTAAAGATCCCTAGGCCGGTTCCGCACCGGGCGCCGATCTCAGGATACCTGTCACCCTAGCACACCCTACACCTATCTCTTGCTAGGGAGCTGGGTGATGCAGGCACTGGCCCTACCGCTGTACTAATACACACCAGGGAAAAATACAAACAGGGAAACACCACTTAGCTTTGCTCTGTTGCTATTGCTCCCAGCAACAGAGTCCACCACCAGAATGCAGCTTTCCTCCTGAATAGCTGCCACCATGCTCTGTCAGAGCTGCAAGGAAATCCCCTCTGACTCCTTCCACAACAGGGCTCTTACTGAGCTGCCAGGACCTCTCTCTAGATCCTTCCTCCACCAAGGATGGTTGAAATGAACACTATCACCAACAGTGATTGCAACACCTGACACTCTTTCATAGCAGAGCAAGAGCAATCACCTGCTTTATAATCTCATGCACTAAAGAAACCAGAGTGCAATGACGCTCACCACCACCGGGGGCAAACTAGAACAAAAGACACCACTGTGCAATAATCCTAGTGGCCACCGGGGCAAAACCAAACTTAAGCACACAGCCTAAGGAAAAAAAAAGTTACATGTTAGTTTGTGAGTGGAGAAAGAGAAACCAATCACAAACTAAAATGTTTCTATACTAATGCATAAAGCATGGGCAACAAACAAGGAGAATTGGAACTACTAACACAGGAAAAGAAATATGATGTCATTGGAATCACTGAAACTTGGTGGGACAATACACATGATAGGAATACAAGACTAGAAGGATACAACTTATTTGCAAGAAACAGACTTGATAAACGAGGAGGAGGTGTCGCATTGTATGCTAGAAACGCATATATCTGCACAGAGATTGAAGCTTCAGAGACTGGGAGTTCTGTGGAAACTGTTTGGGTAAGAATACAAGGACAGAACAATGGAAAGGACATCATTGTAGGCATTTACTACAGGCCGCCTGTGCAAGCTGAAGATATGGATGAACTCTTTATGCATCAAATGGCCAAGTTATCCAAAAAATATGACATAGTTGTCATGGGAGATTTCAACTATCCAAACATTTGTTGGGAATCTCTCTCAGGCAAAACTAACAGGTCAAGGAAATTCTTATCCTCTCTTGCTGACAACTTTATCTTCCAAAAGGTAGGGGAGAAAACACGGGGAACTGCTACCTTGGATCTAATCCTTATAAACAGGGAAGAAATGGTTGAGGAGGTAAAAGTGGCTGGGATCCTAGGAGGTAGCGACCATGCTATTTTAGAATTTTGGATAACTATAGGAGGAAGACCTGTGAAGACTCAGACGTCAAGGTTAGATTATAGAAAGGCAGATTTTAAGGGATTCAGAAAGAGAATTGGAGGGATCCAATGGCTGGATATCCTTAAAGACAAAAATGTCCAGGAAGGATGGGAAATATTGAAAAATGAAATTCTCAAAGCACAATTGTTAACAATTCCAAAAAGAGGGAAGAATAGGAAGCATTTAAGGAAACCAGGATGGATGAACAAGAACTTAAGCACATGCTAAAAAGGAAGAAAAAAATGTTTATAAAATGGAAAGAGGGAGGCATATCTAAAGAAGAATATAATGCTGTCTGCAGAACCTGCAGGGCACAAATCAGATTACCAAAGCTGACAATTAATTGAGGCTTGCAAGAGATGTCAAAAGCAATAATAAAGGATTTTGGGGATGTATCAAAAGTAAAAGAAAAGTCAAAGATGCTATAGGATTTTTACAGGATGAAAATGATGAAATGGTAAGACAGGATGTTGAGAAGGCCGAACTTTTAAATTCCTATTTTGCATCTGTTTTCTCTCAGAAAGGAAATGTAACATCAACTGTTCTTCACTGTCCTATTAAGGGAATAGAAGAATCCAGGATATATATAAACAGAAATATATTGAGGAAACACTTAGCTAACCTAAATGAATTCAAGTCTCCAGGTCCAGATGAATTACACCCCAGAGTACTGAAGGAGATAGCAGAAGAAATTTTTGAACCCCTTTCCATAATCTTTGAGAATTCGTGGAGAACAGGAGACATCCCAGAAGACAGGAGAAGAGCAAATGTTGTTCCCATCTTCAAAAAGGGGAAGAAGGTGGACCCAGGCAACTATAGGCTGGTGAGTCTGACTTCTATACCAGGAAAGATCTTTGAACAAATAATTAAACAATGTGTATGTCAGTACCTGGATAAGAATGAAGTGATTAAACAGAGTCAGCATGGGTTTGTAACTAATAAGTCAAGTCAGACTAACTTAATTTCCTTGTATGACAGAATCACTGATTGGGTGGATCAAGGAAATGCTATAGATACAGTATATCTTGACTTCAGCAAAGCATTTGACAAAGTATCTCATGCAATCCTTATTGAAAAAATGACTAAGTGTGGAATGGACAAGGCAACTGTTAGGTGGATTAATAGCTGGCTTAGTGATCGGACCCAAAGTGTGGTCGTAAATGGCTGGACATTCAGTTGGAAGAATGTCTCAAGTGGGGTACCACAGGGCTCTGTCCTTGGCCCTGTATTGTTCAACATCTTTATCAATGATTTAGATGAAGGAATTGAGGGTAAACAGATTAAATTTGCTGTTGACACAAAGCTAGGAGGGATAGCTAATACTAGAGAAGAGAGAGAGAGAGGATTCAAAAAAATATAAATAAACTGGAGCAGTGGGCAGCAACTAACAGAATGGTTTTTAACAGGGAAAAATGCAAAGTACTACATCTGGGCAATAAAAATGAAAAAAGCATATACAGAATGGGAGGAATAGGGCTAAGCAACAGCACATGTGAAAAAGACTTGGGTAAACTCATAGATCACAGACTGAATATGAGTCAACAGTGTGATGCAGCAGCCAAAAAGGCAAATGCAATTCTAGGATGTATTAACAGAAGCATACAGTCTAGATCATGTGACGTCATTATTTCCCTCTACTCCTCTTTGGTCAGACCTCATCTGGAATATTGTGTCCAGTTTTGGGCACCACATTTTAAAAAAGACATCAACAAACTGGAACAAGTTTAGAAAAGAGCGACCAGAATGGTGACCGGTCTGCAAACCCTGTCTTATGAGGAAAGGTTGCAGGATTTGGGAATGTTTAGTTTGCAAAAGAGAAGACTGAGAGGAGACTTAATAGCGGTCTACAAATATATAAAGGGCTGTCACATTGTAGAAGGATCATCTTTATTCTCATTTGCACAAGGAAAGACTAGAAGCAATGGGATGAAACTGAATGGGAGGAGACACAGATTAGATATTAGAAAAAACTTTTTGACAGTTAGAGTGATCAATGAGTGGAACAGGCTGCCTCGAGAAGTGTTGAGTTCTCATCCAATGGAAGTCTTCAAACAGATGCTGGACAGACATCTGACTGGGATGATTTAGCGACTCCTGCTTTAAGCAGGGGGTTGGACCAGATGGCCCAGGAGGGCCCTTCCAACTCTATGATTCTATGTGCTTTTATCTGTCATGATCCAGCATGGATCATGACACTCTCTCAGTCCCAGACACTGACTGACTCACCCCCCCTCCAGGCCAGAACTAATAGAGAAGCTCCCCTGAAACCTGGTGTAGAGCTCCCCCTTCTGGTCTGGAGTCAGGAAAAGTGTTGGATGTAAGTGTTATCTGGTCAGGGAACCCCTCCTTGTTTCCAGGCATGTCATCACCCCCCTGAGAGGGAGGCAATGCCACTGTGGCAACTGGACTCCTGGGGTGCCACACAATCACCCATTAATTTAACATCTGCAGCTCCCACCACTGAGGTCACCACCACTTGTGACTCTACATTTTTAAAAGGGGTCTAGATATTACAACCTTTTCCATTGTCTATGTTGGTTTATACACTTGAGTGTTAGAAGGTTTTTCCAAAATCCTACTCTAACTACTGGACTTAAAGAAACTATCGTATTGAGACAGTTGTAATTAAATAGATTTGCATTATTGTAGGTTAATTATAATTATATGTTCTATTAACTATTGTTATGAATGCTCTTACACTGCTCATTTAGCCAGCTTTTTTTCTTAGCATTTGAATCCTAATATTCCATTTTTTTTCCAGCTCATTGTTCTTTCTGCTATTGTTCCCCTTCGCTATCAGAGTTACAAACAAGATAGATGTTGTCCTTTTGCATTTAACATGAAAATACCTTTGTCTCCATTAAACGTACAGGACTGCTCCCTACGTAGTGATGTTCAGAAGCCTTGCAATCACTGTGAAGTTTAATGAAACCAGTCCGTTATACTGTTCACCTCCTGTCTTTTCTATAAGATAAATTACAAATATGAAGGATAAGCCACAATAAATCTACTGTAGACTAAAAGAGAAGAAATGCTGTTGAAAAAAATATATTTTCACGATAGAAATCAGGATACAATAAAATTGACATCACAAATAGTACAAAATACTCGTTAAAAACTGCGCTAAAAATAATGCAGAGAATGCACATCTGTCCACACCATCCTTTTTTGGACAGTACATTCTATGCTGAACGCCTTTTTAATTGTAAGAGCTGTATTTTGTGATACATAGCTTCAAATCCTCTTTGTAGAACCAGTTCTATATGGACAGTAAAGAGGGACTCTGGGAACAGAAAACAAATATAATTATAAATTCATTCCTAAATTGTTTTGTCTACAAAGGGAATCACTATAGAACATGTCTTTTAAGGCTGGAGTCACACTAAACACATGAAAAATCGGTCCGAGTCTCCCTGCCGAGAGTCACAGGAGTGTAATGCGAGTGTCATGCAAGTACAATCCAATTTTGCACACCTAGCATCTGATTTACATCTGAATGCAGTGAGATTGCTATCCGATTGCAACGCAATTTTAACATGAGCTTTTACATAGAGCAATTCTCTGTCATTTACACATCGTTTTCAAAGGAAATATTTGTCAAAACACACACATACATACCGTATATACTCGAGTATAAGTCGATCCGAGTATAAGTCGACCCCCCTAATTTTGCCACAAAAAACTGGGGGAACTTATTGACTCGAGTATAAGTCTAGGGTGGGAAATGCTCCATAGATTATTCCCCCATATGGTGTCCTCAGAAGAAACTCCATAGATTATTCCCCCATATGCTGCTCCCATAAGAAGCTCCATAGATTGTTCCCTCATATGCTGCCCCCACAAGAAGCTCCAGATTATTCCCCCATATGCTGCCCCCACAAGAAGCTCCAGATTATTCCCCCATATGCTGCCCCCATAAGAAGCTCCATACTGTTCCCTCATATGCTGCCCCCACAAGAAGCTCCATATTGTTCCCCCATATGCTGCCCCCATAAGAAGCTCCTTAGATTATTCCCCCATATACTGCCCCCATAAGAAGCTCCTTAGATTATTCCCCCATGTGCTGCCGCTGCTGCATATAAAAATAAAAAAAATGACATACTCACCTCTCCGTCGCTGGGTGTCAGATACTCACCTGTCCTGCGTCCATGGCTGCTCACCGCTATCTGCACGTCATCAGTCAGTGACGTTCACACTGCAGGGGGCGCGGCGTGCACTAACCACGTCACCGCGCCCCCTGCTGTCTGAAGTCACTGGCCGATGACAGACAGCAGCAAGCAGCCATGGACGCAGGACAGGTGAGTATCGCTATACTTACCCGTCCTGACGCTGTGTCTTGAGCCCCCAGCTTCTCCGCGCTCTCTCTTCCTGCCTTCAGCGGTCACGTGGTGCCGCTTATTAAAACTCATCAATATGCGCATATTGATGAGTTTTAATGAGCGGCACCACGTGACCGCTGAAGGCAGGAAGAGAGAGCACGGGGAGAAGCTGGGGGCTCAAGACAGCGTCAGGACGGGTAAGTATGACCTGAAACATCCGCCCCCTCCGACCCCTTTGTATATGACTCGAATATAAGTCGAGAGGGGGACTTTCAGCCCAATTTTTTGGGCTGAAAATCTCGACTTATATTCGAGTATATACGGTATATATATACACATACAGTGGGGCAAAAAAGTATTTAGTCAGTCAGCAATAGTGCAAGTTCCACCACTTAAAAAGATGAGAGGCGTCTGTAATTTACATCATAGGTAGACCTCAACTATGGGAGACAAACTGAGAAAAAAAAATCCAGAAAATCACATTGTCTGTTTTTTTTTCATTTTATTTGCATATTATGGTGGAAAATAAGTATTTGGTCAGAAACAAAATTTCATCTCAATACTTTGTGATATATCCTTTGTTGGCAATGACAGAGGTCAAACGTTTTCTGTAAGTCTTCACAAGGTTGCCACACACTGTTGTTGGTATGTTGGCCCATTCCTCCATGCAGATCTCCTCTAGAGCAGTGATGTTTTTGGCTTTTCGCTTGGCAACACGGACTTTCAACTCCCTCCAAAGGTTTTCTATAGGGTTGAGATCTGGAGACTGGCTAGGCCACTCCAGGGCCTTGAAATGCTTCTTACGAAGCCACTCCTTCGTTGCCCTGGCAGTGTGCTTTGGATCATTGTCATGTTGAAAGACCCAGCCACGTTTCATCTTCAATGCCCTTGCTGATGGAAGGAGGTTTGCACTCAAAATCTCACGATACATGGCCCCATTCATTCTTTCATGTACCCGGATCAGTCGTCCTGGCCCCTTTGCAGAGAAACAGCCCCAAAGCATGATGTTTCCACCACCATGCTTTACAGTAGGTATGGTGTTTGATGGATGCAACTCAGTATTCTTTTTCCTCCAAACACGACAAGTTGTGTTTCTACCAAACAGTTCCAGTTTGGTTTCATCAGACCATAGGACATTCTCCCAAAACTCCTCTGGATCATCCAAATGCTCTCTAGCAAACTTCAGACGGGCCCGGACATGTACAGGCTTAAGCAGTGGGACACGTCTGGCACTGCAGGATCTGAGTCCATGGTGGCGTAGTGTGTTACTTATGGTAGGCCTTGTTACATTGGTCCCAGCTCTCTGCAGTTCATTCACTAGGTCCCCCCGCGTGGTTCTGGGATTTTTGCTCACCGTTCTTGTGATCATTTTGACCCCACGGGGTGGGATTTTGCGTGGAGCACCAGATCGAGGGAGATTATCAGTGGTCTTGTATGTCTTCCATTTTCTAATTATTGCTCCCACAGTTGATTTCTTCACTCCAAGCTGGCTGGCTATTGCAGATTCAGTCTTCCCAGCCTGGTGCAGGGCTACAATTTTGTTTCTGGTGTCCTTTGACAGCTCTTTGATCTTCACCATAGTGGAGTTTGGAGTCAGACTGTTTGAGGGTGTGCACAGGTGTCTTTTTATACTGATAACAAGTTTAAACAGGTGCCATTACTACAGGTAATGAGTGGAGGAAAGAGGAGACTCTTAAAGAAGAAGTTAAAGGTCTGTGAGAGCCAGAAATCTTGATTGCTTGTTTCTGACCAAATACTTATTTTCCACCATAATATGCAAATAAAATGAAAAAAAAACAAACAATGTGATTTTCTGGATTTTTTTTTCTCAGTTTGTCTCCCATAGTTGAGGTCTACCTATGATGTAAATTACAGACGCCTCTCATCTTTTTAAGTGCTGGAACTTGCACTATTGCTGACTGACTAAATACTTTTTTGCCCCACTGTATATATACTGTATATAGATAGATAACATAGATAGCTAGATAGAATAAAAGCAGGCAATTCATGTGCTGCATACAGTAAAATCACAGCATGACAAGTTAGAATGGAATAGATATAATAGATATATACACATAGAATACATAGATACAGGTGCATCTCACAAAATTAGAATGTCAAAAAGTTAGTTTCAGTTCTTCAATACAAAAAGTAAAACTCATATTATATAGAATCATTACAGAGTGATCTATTTCATGTGTTTATTTCTGTTAATGTTGATGATTATGGCTTACAGCCAATGAAAACCCAAAAGTCATTATCTCAGTAAATTAGAATACTTTTTAACACCTACTGAAATGTATATTATGTAAATGCACTCAATACTTGGTCGGGACTCGTTTGGCTTCAATTACTGCATCAGTGCGGTGTGGCATGAAGGCGATCAGCCTGTGGCACTGCTGAGGTGTTATGGAAGCCAAGGTTGCTTTGATAGCAGCCTTCAGCTCGTCTGCATTGTGGGTTCTGGTGTCTCATCTTCCTCTTTACAATACCCCATGGATTCTCTATGGGGTTAAGGATAGGTGAGTTTGCTGGCCAATCATGCAATGATACAGTTGTTTTTAAAACAGGTATTGGTACTTTTTACAGTGTGGACAGGTGCCAAGTCCTGATAGAGAATTACATTTCCATCTCCAAAAAGCTTCTTGATAGAGGGAATCATGAAGTACTCCAAAATTTCCTGGTAGACGCCAGTGCTGACTATGGTCTTGATAAAACACAGTGGACCTACACCAGCAGATGACATGGCTCCCCAAAACATCACCGATTGTGGAAATTTCACACTAGACCTTTAGCAGCTTGGATTGTCTGTCTCTCCACTCATCCTCCAGACTCTGAGACCTTGATTTCCAAGGTCTAGTGTGAAGTATCCACAATGAATGATGGTTTCGGGAGCTATGTCATCTGCTGGTGTAAGTCCACTGCGTTTTATCAAGGCCAAAGTCAGCACAGGGGAATCCCCCAGAATCCCCCAGCAAATTTTAGAGCACTTCAGGCTTCCCTCTGCCAACAAGCTTATTGGAGATATAAATTTCATTCTCCAGCAGGACTTGGCACCTGTCCACACTGCCAAAAGTACCAATTCCTGGTTTAAAAACAACAGTATCACTGTGCTTGATTCGCCAGCAGACTCACCTGACCCTTAACCCCATAGAGAATCTATGGGGTATTATCAAGAGGAAGATGAGAGATACCAGACCCCACAATGCAGACGAGCTAAAGGCTGCTATCAAAGCAACCTGGGCTTCCATAACACCTCAGCAGTGCCACAGACTGATCGCCTCCATGCCACGCCGCATTTATGCAGTAATTGATGCAAAAATAGCCCTAACCAAGTATTGAGTGCATTTACTTAATATACATTTCTGTAGGCCAACATTTTAAAATCACTTTTTCAAGCTGGTGTTATAAAGTATTCTAATTTACTGAGATAATGACTTTTGTGTTTTTATTGGCTGTAAGCCATAATCATCAACATTAACAGAAATAAACACTTGAATAAGATCACTCTGTTTGTAATGACTCTATATAATATGTTTCACTTTTTGTATTGAAGAACTGAAATAAATTACCGTATATACTCGTGTATAAGCCGAGATTGTCAGCCCATTTTTTTGGGCTGAAAGTCCCCCTCTTGGCTTATACACGAGTCATATACCTGGGGGTCAGCGGGGGAGGGGAGGCGGGGGTGTCACAGATCATACTCACCCATCCTGGCACTCTCTGCAGCCCCCTTGCTTCTCCACTGTCTCCCTTCCTGCCTTCAGCGGTTACTTGGTACCGCTCATTAAAGTCATGAATATGCGCATACTGGCTATGTCGATGGTGCCGTCAGCAAAGATTTGGATTTCTGGATCACGGAGTGAATTACTTATATGATGGACTACTTGCTAGAGATGGGGTGCACCTTACAAAGACTGGAAAGCATGTATTTGGAAGTCGCTTGCTACACTTGTAAGGAGAGCTTTAAACTAGAACAACATGGGAAGGGAAGCAAAGGACCAGAAAAAGCCATACACCTGACAAATGCTATTGAGAACTCTGCTATTAGAAGTGGAAAGGAAGAACAAAGACAAAATAATCTAATTAATAAAAATATTGGAGAAAGAGAAACCTATCACAAACTAAAATGTTTCTATACTAATGCACAAAGCATGGGCAACAAACAAGGAGAATTGAAACTACTAACACAGGAAAAGAAATATGATGTCATTGAAATCACTGAAACTTGGTGGGACAATACACATGATTGGAATACAAGACTAGAAGGATACAACTTATTTGCAAGAAACAGACTTGATAAACGAGGAGGAGGTGTCGTATTGTATGTTAGAAACGCGTATATCTGCACAGAGATTGAAGCTTCAGAGACTGGGATTTCTGTGGAAACTGTTTGGGTACGAATACAAGGACAGAACAATGGAAAGGACACCATTGTAGGCATTTACTACAGGCCGCCTGTGCAAGCTGAAGATATGGATGAACTCTTTATGCATCAAATGGCCAAGTTATCCAAAAAATATGACATAGTTGTAATGGGAGATTTCAACTATCCAGACATTTGTTGGGAATCTCTCTCAGGCAAAACTAACAGGTCAAGGAAATTCTTATCCTCTCTTGCTGACAACTTTATCTTCCAAAAGGTAGGGGAGAAAACACGGGGAACTGATACCTTGGATCTAATCCTTATAAACAGGGAGAAAATGGTTGAGGAGGTAAAAGTGGCTGGGACCCTAAAAGGTAGCGACCATGCTATTTTAGAATTTTGGATAACTAGAGGCTGAAGACCTGTGAAGACTCAGACGTCAAGGTTAGATTTAAGAAAGGCAGATTTTAAGGGATTCAGAAAGAGAATTGGAGGGATCCTATGGCTGGATATCCTTAAAGACAAAACTGTCCAGGAAGGATGGGAAATCTTGAAAAATGAAATTCTCAAAGCACAGTTGTTAACAATTCCGAAAAGAGGGAAGAATAGGAAGCATTTAAGGAAACCAGGATGGATGAACAAGAACTTAAGCACATGCTAAAAAGGAAGAAAAAAAATGTTTATAAAATGGAAAGAGGGAGGCATATCTAAAGAAGAATATAATGCTGTCTGCAGAACCTGCAGGGCACAAATCAAATTATCTAAAGCTGACAATGAATTGAGGCTTGCAAGAGATGTCAAAAGCAATAATAAAGGATTTTGGGGATATGTCAAAAGTAAAAGAAAAGTCAAAGATGCTATAGGATTTTTACAGGATGAAAATGATGAAATGGTAAGACAGGATGTTGAGAAGGCCGAACTTTTAAATTCCTATTTTGCATCTGTTTTCTCTCAGAAAGGAAATGGAACATCAACTGTTCTTCACTGTCCTATTAAGGGAATAGAAGAATCCAGGATATCTATAAACAGAAAGATAGTGAGGAAACACTTAGCTAACCTAAATGAATTCAAGTCTCCAGGTCCAGATGAATTACACCCCAGAGTACTGAAGGAGATAGCAGAAGAAATTTTTGAACCCCTCTCCATAATCTTTGAAAATTCTTGGAGAACAGGAGAAGTGGCAGAAGACTGGAGAAGAGCAAATGTTATTCCTATCTTCCAAAAGAGGAAGAAGGTGGACCCAGGCAACTATAGGCTGGTGAGTCTGACTTCTATACCAGGAAAGATCTTTGAACAAATTATTAAACAACATGTATGTCAGTACCTGGATAAGAATGAAGTGATTAAACAGAGTCAGCATGGGTTTGTAACTAATAAGTCATGTCAGACTAACTTAATTTCCTTCTATGACGGAATCACTGATTGTGTGGATCAAGGAAATGCTGTAGATATAGTATATCTTGACTTTAGCAAAGCATTTGACAAAGTATCTCATACAATCCTTATTGAAAAAATGACTAAGTATGGAATGGACAAGGCAACTGTTAGGTGGATTCATAACTGGCTTAGTGATCGGACCCAAAGAGTGGTCGTAAATGGCTGCACATCCAGTTGGAAGAATGTCTCAAGTGGGGTACCACAGGGCTCTGTCCTTGGCCCTTAATTGTTCAACATCTTTATCAACGATTTAGATGAATGAATTGAGGGTAAACTGATTAAATTTGCTGAAGACACAAAGCTAGGAGGGTGTTATGAATGAGTCACCGTAGGAGGCAAAAACAGGAATGCTAGCTAAGTCCAGAAAACCAGAGAAGTTGGCAGCTATCGGATTGCAGACCCCTGAACCTATCAACACAACTAGCAGTAGCCGTGGGAGGTTCCTACGATGCCCTAGACCCCTCGATCACAGCCGGAGGACTATATAGCCTAAAGACAGAAAGGGAAATCTAAACTGCCCCAGAGCAGACCCCAAAGCAAAAGGCAGCCCCCAACATAATGACGGTGAAGAAAGAAGAAAGAACACTAACACAGACAGAAAGATAGACTGAGCAAAGACGGGTCCCAAGCTAACTAGATAGGAAAGGACAGAAGGCTGCTGTCTGCAATCCGTGAAAAACCCTATGAAAATAAGAGCCAACAGACTGACAGTGAAAAAGGCCCTGAAGACGCTAGGCTTCAAAAAAGCTATGTCAGTACTCAGGAATATTCTGAAGACAGAGCAACCGGCAAAAGGAGATTCAGCTCACCCCAGCAGGGAATGGCAGAATCCAGAAAAGCAAGGCAAACAAAAACAAAACACAAATGCTAATAGGCAAAGCAGAAAGCTTAGCTTTAGAGGAGCAGGAATCAGACTGGTCTCCTAGAAGTCCACAGAGAAATCACCCACAGGGCAGAAGGGCGTCGGCAGCCTTATATCCAGTCTGTGACTCCACTCAGCCAGTCATCATCATTAGGCTCAGGTGCCTGATAATCAGGCTCATTACCTTCCTTTACCAGAATAGGGAGTTCACCAGACCTCAGTGACGAAGGGGAAAATGAACTCACAACAGAGGGATAGCTAATACTAGAGAAGAGAGAGGATCCAAAAAGATATAAATAAACTGGAGAAGAAGGCAGCAACTAACAGAATGGTTTTTAACAGGGAGAAATGCAAAGTACTACATCTGGGCAAAAGAAAGGTTGCAGGATTTGGGAATGTTTAGTTTGCAAAAGAGAAGACTGAGAGGAGACTTAATAGCTGTCTACAAATATCTAAAGGGCTGTCACATTGTAGAAGGATCAACTTTATTCTCATTTGCACAAGGAATGACTAGAAGCAATGGGATGAAACTGAATGGGAGGAGACAGATCAGATATTAGAAAAAACTTTTTGACAGTTAGAGTGATCAATGAGTGGAACAGGCTGCCACGAGAAGTGGTGAGTTCTCCTTCAATGGAAGTCTTCAAACAGAGGCTGGACAGACATCTGACTGGGATGATTTAGCGAATCCTGCTTTGAGCAGGGGGTTGGACCAGATGGCCCAGGAGGTCCCTTCCAACTCTACGATTCTATGATTCTATGAATGGTAATGAGCGGTATCACATGACCGGGCTGCAGAGACGTTCCAGAACGGGTGAGTATAGCAATATTCACCTGTCCTCGTTCCCACGCTGCTCACCGCCGTCTGCTGCTTCCTGTGTCCGTGATGTTTAGCCAGCAGGGGGCGCGGTGACGTGGTTAGTGCACGCCGCGCCCTCTGCTGGCTAAACAGTCACTGACAGAGGAGAGGACGTGCAGACAGTGGTGAGCAGCGATGGACCCTGGACAGGTGAATATCACAGGTACCGGGTCCTGAGCAGGAGAGGTGAGTATGGCATTTTTTTTTGCAGCAGCAGCAGCATATGGGGGCATAATATATGGGGCAGCATATGGGGCATATTCTATGGAGCAGCACATGTGGGCATATTCTATGGAGCAGCACATGGGGGCATATTCTATGGAGCAGCACATGGGGGCATATTATATGGAGCAGCATATGGGGGCATATTATATGGAGCAGCATATGGGGGCATATTCTATGGAGTAGCATATGGGGGCATAATATATGGGGCATCATATGGGGCATATTCTATGGAGCAGCATATGGGGGCATATTCTATGGAGCAGCATATGGGGGCATATTCCATAGAGAATAAAGCAGAGAAATACCATGCATATAGTGAGGATCACCAGAGAAAAATAAATAATAAATATATCACAAAATATAATGCAAATAAATATTTTCTGGTTCACCAAACAGAAATAGGATACACTACACTAAAGTAAAAACACTTAAAAAGGGACAGACACGTTGATCAATACAAAAAACACCCACTGACTGCTAATACTGGATTAAAGAAACAATAAACACAGTAAATATGGAGATGCTGCTAATATAGCCCTTACTGAAACAGGCAGATATAAACCATTTCCACAGGGTGGTTTTGATTCCCCAACATTCCTGTTCTATCCTATATTCCTAAACACCACAAGGGTGAGTGATATAATGAAGCTGGAGTCATAATATCCCAGCAGAAATAAACCAGGATTCAGAGTATACTTTACAGGCAAATATAGAGCCAGGAGAAACAAAAGAGCATGCAATATTTCAGATATAAAAGTATCAAAATTCTTTATTAAATCACAATATTACAACATAGATAATAATGAGGTGCTCATGAAAAGTGTGGGCAATAAATCCCAGGAGTCTCCCAAACCTCCCCAACTAAGATGGAAAACCCAGTAAGTAGAAAAATGGGAGTATAGCACATGTCTTATTACATATAGAAATACTATTACAACATCCAGGAACTAAATCACTAAAGCTAGTACAATTCCAGTGCTGCCTGCTAAAAGGGTATGGTGAGGTACAACCATAAAAAATGCCCACAAAAGATTGCAGGAAACCCATGTGACGACTTACCGGGGAGGAGAGGAAGGGGAGCGCCCAGCTGTGGAACCCCCGACGCGCGTTTTGCGACGTCCCCCGCCGCTTTATCAAGGAGGAGATCGCTCAGGATGTCCCGATAGGGCCTTAAAATAGCCCTTGACCCCGGTCATGTGACCGATATCCACCAATGGCATCAGCACTTGTGGCGCATGCGCCATGGCATCTGCAGGTCCTTCACCGCGGAAAGGCGACTAACACAGTGCGCTCGTGCCGGGACCCCGGGGCAGAGCGCACCGTGCATACAGACGCCGACCGCGGCGTGGAGCCACAGATGGAATGGTGATGCGCACGGCCATAAAGCAGTGGATCAAAGTAGCATCAACATAGAGCCAAAGTTCTAAACTGGGGGCCAGGGCAATATGTATAATAGCCCTCTGAGGTCATATATGAATATGCATAAAAATAGAGGACCACCTTAATAGGAATAATACAAATATATAAATTAACCCTTCTAACATCATGTGGAACAATGCATGGGTAAAAAGACCGTCTCAATAGAGAATACATATATATATGCAATAAAGTCAGAGATAAGTGATCTCAATAAGTATGTAACAATACAATAGGTATAAACAACAATAAGTACATCAAATGAGCATATAATTAGTTCCATGAAGCATGCTAATCAAAGTACACCAATAATAGAGAAGACTATATCCCCACATATATACATAGAACATCAATAAAGCATAATGGCCACTGATGGAATATATGGTAAGTTCCATAAGACGCTTGATTGTAGAAGGGAGTATCTCAGGTCCCCAATGTAATGCAAATCCAAGGCCATACAGGGACACACTGTGTGATAACTAAAGAAATAAAGAATAAAAACCAGTAAATACAGATTAAAAACAAGGAAATAAAAGCAACCACTGCCAAGCAGCATGGGAGATATACGGGCATGCGAATACACCAAGGAAAAAAGGAAAAGAAGAAGGGACATACTAGTATATTAGCATGTATACCCTCATAACAGTTCCAAATACATCAAGGAAGAAATTTTGCGAAAAAATGGGGGGGAGGGAAGCATGGGTCAGATATCAATTGGCATGATAATTATAAAAATGGAGTAAAGCTTAGAAACTCATTAAGGCCTTTCGGGCTCATGGTGTCAAGCTGGACAATCCACTTGACCTCCATTTGCCCGAGGACCTTTTTATAATCACCTCCCCTTATTCCCATGTGTAGGACATCAATCCCCCTAACCTTCAACAATCACGCATCACAGTTGTGATGTGCCCAAAAATGTCGCGGGATAGTTTTATCAGTTAGATTATCCGATCTCCAACGAGGGGACAATTTCTTAAAGTCCTCACTTACTAACTTAGTAAAAATGTCTACAGAGGGACTGATAGCCAAGGGGGAATCTAGTGGATTTGGGCCAAATTGAAGATGGAAACTTACTTACAGGCGGGCCATTCTGTTCGGCGAGCAAATCCTCCAAGTCATGGATTGCCTCCCTCTCAGTATCACTCAGGGACCCGGGAACATGGCTTGCAGTATTATGCCGAATGGAGATGGACCTATACAATTCATCTCTACATTCAACCACGAATGGCGCAATATGCGCGCCATCTTACAAAAACATTGGCCCATTTTAGAGACGGATTCATCCCTGAGGTCTGTCCTGGGGCATTTCCCATCCATGGCGCCACGTCGCTCTAAGAATTTGGGCGACTTTTTGGTACAAAGCTACTATGTACCTACCCCTAAGAACTTCTTTGGATCCAGTGGTCCGTTATGTGGATCCTTCTCATGTGGACATTGTCTGGCTTGCGCCAATGTCCTGCGATGCTCCACCTTCAGCTCCTCGGATGGTGGGAGGGAATTTAAGATCAAGAAACGGATATCGTGTGGCACGACAAATGTTATATATTATGCCACATATCCGTGTCCTAAAATTTATATTGGACTTACAACCAGGGAGCTGAGGGTGCAAGTACGGGAACATGTGCGGGACATTGGCGCAGCCAGGACTGTATCTGACCCCTCAGAACGTAAAACTATCCCGCAACATTTTCGGGCACATCACAATTGCTATGTGGGATTGTTGAAGGTTAGGGGGATTGATGTCCTACACATGGGAATAAGGGGAGGTGATTATAAAAAGGTCCTCGGGCAAATGGAGGTCAAGTGGATTGTCCAGCTTGACACCATGAGCCCGAAAGGCCTTAATGAGTTTCTAAGCTTTACTCCAGTTTTATAATTATCATGCCAATTGATATCTGACCCATGCTTCCCTCCCCCCCATTTTTTCGCAAAATTTCTTCCTTGATGTATTTGGAACTGTTATGAGGGTATACATGCTTATATACTAGTATGTCCCTTCTTTTCCTTTTTACCTTGGTGTATTCGCATGCCCGTATATCTCCCATGCTGCTTGGCAGTGGTTGCTTTTATTTCCTTGTTTTTAATCTGTATTTACTGGTTTTTATTCTTTATTTCTTTAGTTATCACACAGTGTGTCCCTGTATGGCCTTGGATTTGCATTACATTGGGGACCTGAGATACTCCCTTCTACAATCAAGCGTCTTATGGAACTTACCATATATTCCATCAGTGGCCATTATGCTTTATTGATGTTCTATGTATATATGTGGGGATATAATCTTCTCTATTATTGGTCTACTTTGATTAGCATGCTTCATTGAACTAATTATACGCTCATTTGATGTACTTATTGTTGTTTATACCTATTGTATTGTTACATACTTATTGAGATCACTTATCTCTGACTTTATTGCATATATATATGTATTCTCTATTGAGACGGTCTTTTTACCCATGCATTGTTCCACATGATGTTAGAAGGGTTAATTTATACATTTGTATTATTCCTATTAAGGTGGTCCTCTATTTTTATGCATATTCATATATGACCTCAGAGGGCTATTATACATATTGCCCTGGCCCGCAGTTTAGAACTTTGGCTCTATGTTGATGCTACTTTGATCCACTGCTTTACGGCCGTGCGCATCGCCATTCCATCTGTGGCTCCACGCCGCGGTCGGCGTCTGTATGCACGGTGCGCTCTGCCCCGGGGTCCCGGCGCGTGCGCACTGTGTTAGACGTCTTTCCGCGGTGAAGGACCTGCAGATGCCATGGCGCATGCGCCACAAGTGTTGATGCCATTGGTGGATATCAGTCACATGACCGGGGTCAAGGGCAATTTTAAGGCCCTATCGGGACATCCTGAGCGATCTCCTCCTTGATAAAGCGTCGGGGGACGTCGCGAAACGCACATTGGGGGTTCCACAGCTGGGCGCTCCCCTTCCTCTCCTCCCCGGTAAGTCGTCACATGGGTTTCCTGCAATCTTTTGTGGGCATTTTTTATGGTTGTACCTCACCATACCCTTTTAGCAGGCAGCACTGGAATTGTACTTAGCCACTGAGCTTTAGTGATTTAGTTCCTGGATGTTGTAATGGTATTTCTATATGTGATAAGACATGTGCTATACTCCCATTTTTCTACTTACTGGGTTTTCCATCTTAGTTGGGGAGGTTTGGGAGACTCCTGGGATTTATTGCCCACACTTTTCATGAGCACCTCATTATTATCTATGTTGTAATATTGTGATTTAATAAAGAATTTTGATATAAAAGTATCTAAAATATTGCATGCTCTTTTGTTTCTCCTGGCTCTATATTAGTTTTTTGAGCTTTTGCACTTGGTGTTGGAGCAGGGTTTTCCCTTGTCTCCATTTCACCTTTTATTTATGGGACTTTTGTTGTTATTGAACAGGGAAATAGCCTGAAATCAATGAGGTGGAAAAAACCATACATCACCACAGACCAGTCCTGTCAGAAAAAAGGAATCAGTCGCCCCGTCATGTAAGTGCAGCAGCGCAGCCAGAGTGGTGAATGATGTGGAAATGGTTTATATCTGCCTGTTTCAGTAAGGGCTATATTAGCAGCATCTCCATATTTACTGTGTTTATTGTTTCTTTAATCCAGTATTAGCAGTCAGTGGGTGTTTTTTGTATTGATCAACTTGCATTGATCTACAGGGGCTGTGTCTGTCCCTTTTTAAGTGTTTTTACTTTTGTGTAGTGTATCCTATTTATGTTTTGTGAACAATAAAATGTTTATTTGCATTATATTTTGTGATATATTTATTATTTATTTTCCTCTGGTGATCCTCACTATATGCATGGTCTTTCTCTGCTTTATTCTCTATTTATCCAAACATGCATTTAAGTGATCCCTGAGTTATTATTGGGTTTTTTTCTTGTTATTATATGATGGTGACCACTTGATATACACTTTTTGCTCTGGGGGCATATTTCATGGAGCAGCATATGGGGGCATAATCTATGGAGCAGCATATGGGGCAGCATATGGGGGCATATTCCATGGAGCAGCACATGGGGGCATATTCTATGGAGTAGCATATGGGGGCATATTCCATGGAGCAGCATATGGGGGCATATTCTATGGGGCAGCATATGGGGGCATATTCTATGGGGCAGCATATGGGGGCATATTCTATGGGGCAGCATATGGGGGCATATTCTATGGAGCATTTTATGGGGTCAAAATCTATGGAGCATCTTATGGGGCATAATCTATGGAGCATCTTATGGGGGCATAATCTATGGAGCATCTTATGGGGGCATAACCTTTATGGAGCATTAAATGGGGCATATTATTCTATGGAGCATCTTAGGCTGGTTTCACACTTGCGTTTTTTTTTCACGGTATTTTAGCGCTAAATAGCGCATGCGTTTTTTTCCCTATACTTTGCATGGGATGCGCTTATGTGCGCATACACATGCGTTTGTACGCGTTTTTCCGCGCATGCGTTTTTTTGCGGTATGCGCTCGGGCGCACAAAATGCATCCTGTTGCAATTTTTGGGCGTCCGACTTGCCTCAAAAAAACGCATGCGCGCGCAATGCGTTTTTTTACAGCAAGACACCCATTATAAGTCTATGGGTGCGCATATGTGCGCATTGGCATGCTTATGTATGCGTTTTTTTGCACATGCATTTTTTTTGTTAACCATGGAATTTAGGGGTTTGGGTTAGAGTTAGGGTTAGTTAAGGGGGTTTAGGGTTAGGGTTAGGGTCAGGGTCAGGGTTAGGGTCAGGGTCAGGGTTAGTTAGGGTTTAGGGTTTGGGTTAGGGTTAAGTATGGTTTGGTTAAGGGTTAGGGTCAGGGTCAGGGTTAGGGTCAGGGTTAGGGTCAGGGTTAGGGTTAGGGTTAGGTTTAGGGTCAGGGTTAGGGTTAGTTAGGGTTTAGGGTTTGGGTTAGGGTTAAGTATGGTTTGGTTAAGGGTTAGGGTCAGGGTTAGGGTTAGGGTTAGGGTCAGGGTCAGGGTTAGGGTCAGGGTTAGTTAGGGTTTAGGGTTTGGGTTAGGGTTAAGTATGGTTTGGTTAAGGGTTAGGGTTAGGGTCAGGGTTAGGGTCAGGGTTAGGGTCAGGGTTAGGGTTAGGTTTAGGGTCAGGGTTAGGGTTAGTTAGGGTTTAGGGGTTGGGTTAGGGTTAAGTATGGTTTGGTTAAGGGTTAGTGTCAGGGTTAGGGTTAGGGTCAGGGTTAGGGTTAGGTTTAGGGTCAGGGTTAGGGTTAGTTAGGGTGTAGGGTTTGGGTTAGGGTTAAGTATGGTTTGGTTAAGGGTTAGGGTCAGGGTTAGGGTCAGGGTTAGGGTCAGGGTTAGGGTCAGGGTCAGGGTTAGGGTTAGTAAAGTCATGGTTTGGGTTAGTGTGAGGGGCCACCTAATGTTTGGAAAAAACGCAAACGCGGTAAAAACGCACTAAAAACGCATACAAACGCATAAAAACGCTGCGTTTTTTTCATGCATGCTCATAAAAATGCTTGAAAAAAACGCAGCAGTTGTATGCTTTTGTATGCGTTTTTTCAATGCGTTTTTTTGCGGGAAAAACACGCTGCAAAAAAAAGCAAGTGTGAAATTAGCCTTATGGGGCCATTATTAACCTTTGTGCAGCATTATACGGGGTGTATTTTGTATGGAGCATTATATGGGGCTCCAGATTCAATATGGATATTCAAAAACATTTAACCTACTGATGTCTCAAATAACTTTACATTTATTGGCATCTATTTTTATTTCTGAAATTTACCAGTAGCTGCTGCATTTTCCACCCTAGGCTTATACACGAGTCAATAATTTTCCCCAATTTTGGGGGGCAAAATTAGGGGGGCGGCTTATACACGGGTCGGCTTATACACGAGTATATACAGTAACTTTTTGATGATATTATAATTTTGCGAGATACATCTATATATAGATGTCATTGACACATATATGTATATATTACATAGATAGGCAGAAAAAAAGCCGGCAATTCATCTGCTGTGTACTGTAAAATCACTGCAGGAGACGACAAAATAGAAGAGATGGATTATATACAGTAAATACAAATAGAATAGGTAGATATATAGATGTCAGTTACAAATACAATTAGTGCAGTGTGTGTGCAAATGTATGTACATGTGTGTACATGTATTTAATTAATAAAAATATTATTTTTCAGAAAAAAATGGCATGGGCTTCTGGCCCCCACAATTTTCGTAACCAGCAGAGGGAAAGCCGACGGCTGGGGGCCAATGATTATAGCCTGGAAAGGGGGTAATTCCCATAGAGCTTCCCAGTCTATTAATCTCAGCTCATAACTGTATGCAGCTGTGCTGAAAAGTTTACATACCCCAACAGAATTTTTGCTTTCTTGGCCTTTTTTCAGAGAATATGAATGATAACACCAAAACTTTTTCTCCACTCATGGTTAGTGGTTGGGATAAGCCATTTATTGTCAAACTACTGTGTTTTCTCTTTTTAAGTTATAATGACAACCCAATACATCCAAATGACCTTGATCAAAAGTTCACATATCCCATTTCATAATACCGTGTATTGCCCCTTCTAACATCAATGACAGCTTGAAGTATTTTGAGGTATTTGTGGATGAGGTTCTTTATTTTCTCAGATGGTAAAGCTGCCCACTCTTCTTGGCAAACAGTCTCTAGTTCCTGTAAATTTCTGGGCTGTCTAGCATGAACTGCACGCTTGAGATCTCCCCAGAGTGGCTCAATGATATTGAGGTCAGGAGAATGAGTTGGCCAGGTCGGTAACTGAAGCAACAAAACAATGTCATGTATACCTGTCCTGTGAGACACGACCCGCAGGTCGGTAACTGAATCAACAAGTGTAAAATAATGCATATCCTGTAAAATACTCAGGACTAGTTACCAGATAAAAATATAGTGGTTTATTTGGTTTCTTCCATCAAAGAAAGGTTATTACAGAAAAACAGGTGAATAAAAATAGGTGAAAGAGAAATTGTCCATTGTTCATAGCAAAGCAGCATGTATTCTTCTTCTCTCCGAGATCCTGAATAGCAAATGGCTGCTGTGTCTCAGTTCGGCTTCTCACATCCCCGTCAAGTAATATACCAGCTGTTATGTCGTGTCATGGCCCAACACAGGCGACATCTTCGTGTCCGTCTCTCATGATGGTGAGGGAAGAAGACAGCACCCTCTACAGTTAGCCATGAATTATATACGTCTCTTGAAACACGTGATCTCTACATATATGGAGCTGTCTTTCTACCATGAGCCAAGCTTAAAAATAGCCTATGTCGTGTAAGCTAAAGCATTCTACAGAACTGGGTCTTATAAGAAATTAACGGATTATTAATATTTAACAATTCCCCCTTTTGAGGGAGACAGACATTAATTGGAACCCTCAAATATAACAAGATCTTCTTTCTTCTTTTCTTCTTCTTTGACAAAATAATTTAATATCAATAATAATAATAATAATAATAATAATATTAGATTACCGTTATAAGTACTCAATGACATAATTGATGTGAATTCATGTTATGGTAAGTCGTGAACAATATTCATATAAAATATGTATAATTATACTTCCCTAAGTCTAAATTGAAGCATCTCAGGTCCAGTCATCATCATCTGATGTCATCTGGTCTTCATTTTGATGTCTTCTGTCTTCTTCTTGGTTCTTTTAAAAATACAGTTTTCTTATAGCATATAGATGTGTTGTGTATCAAATCAAAGTCCATAATTTCAAATGTTAATACGAAAACAAAGTCTATGCAGCTTTAATATCTGTGCAGTGTTATCTTTAAAAACCTGGGCTTACATTGGCTCGCCTTGGATATTCTGGAATCCTCCATCGGTACTGGTCTTTGAACAGGTGTGACGTCTTTGGTCAGCAAAGCAAGGGTTAAAATGACTCTTCCTTGCTAAACATAGCACCATAACCAGTCCTTGTCCTAATGCACAGGACATATGTCAGGGTTGTAGCTTCCTGATAATTACCTTCATTGTTCACCAGCTTTCATCGAAGCTTTTCAGGTGATTGAAAACCTCTGGAACTTGATAAGAACGTGATAACACCGTTCATCTCAGCATCATAGGATCATCGTCCTCTGGTTGTCAGGTTAGACACTTTAATCGTGACTGTCGGTGGTGGATACTGCACTTGTGACTGTCAGTGGTGGATACTGCACTTGTAATTAACACAGTCTATTACTCAGTAATCACAGCTTTGTTACCTTCTGGGATTTCTGGATCGCGGCATTCTTCTTCTTGCAACTGATAAAAATCAATGAAGTTTAGAAATGTGAAAAGTCTTTATTAACATAATTTCAGTATCTTGCTTGAAGTCTTCATTCCCTATTCTATACCAAATCTGGTAATTTCCCTATCCCATAATATCACAGCGTACCATAGCAATCAGTAATATCCATATAATTATTATCAGAATTTGTACTGTATATGGATTTCAATATTTGAAATAATAAACCAATAATAAGTGATAATACATTATTATCCATTTTTTTCATGTGATAGAACATTTTTATGTCATAGGTGTAATTACCTTTTTCAACCCATAGGTGTCACTGTGTTTTATGTAACCAGTGTTTTCATCTTTATTAATAAGGAATATATTTATTATACTAATAATATGTAGGAATGTATAGCCATGAACCAAAATAAGAATATATGAGTGAGCGAATGAATGAATAAAAGAATTGTTGCATATAACTCAGAAGTGAAACATTTTCCTTAGTAATAGAACCATATAATTGCTATATTTAATGAAGCAATATTCTCAGTAGATATTACTTTACTAAATATTGGTGAAAGAATTAAAAATAATGAAAAATAAGAATAAAAATAAAAATAAGAATAAGGCCTTTATGTTGATGCAGAGTAGTTATGTCTTCAGTAACATATACCCTTAATATTTCCATGATCTGGATTATTTCATAATTGTCATAAACTTGTGTTACCAAAATATTCAAATCATGCAACTTTGCATATAATTCCTCTTAGTGTAA
Organism: Dendrobates tinctorius; assembly: GCF_039654945.1. Lineage (NCBI taxonomy): Eukaryota > Metazoa > Chordata > Amphibia > Anura > Dendrobatidae > Dendrobates > Dendrobates tinctorius. The sequence goes on from NW_027361679.1 coordinate 58,658,899, forward strand.
AGAAATGACTCTTTATAATACTTGTTATTATACCCAATACTTATACCATTGTACCTTATTAATATTTTTTTTTCCTATTAAAATGTGTGAAGAAGAGGTATTAATCAAATGTGATTATGTAGTCAGGATAAAAAACATATTTCCCCCTTAATACCAAAAAATATTGTTTCATGAAATAATTCATTTATCAAAACCAAAATTAAAAATAATTAATGTATAAATTATGTGAATTTATACTTGCTTATACCATTATTTGTCTGAAGATGTGTAACCATCAAAATTAATTTGAATATCATAAAATTATCCTTTGGAAAAATTAATTTAAATGTAGTTTAAGATTAACACACTTGGACAGAGAAGGAAGGTCCACTATTCCCAGATGCAGCTGGTGAATACCAGGCTCTGTGCTGGTGCCTGTTTAAAAGAGCTAAAGCTGATAAGGAAAGAATAGATTTTCTTCCTAAACTATTTTCTATTTTGTTGTGCGATTGCACTTATCCACAATTAACTAAATCAAGAAATAATTACTATAGAAATACAGAAATATATGTTTGTATAGATAATATTTCATTATGTATCTTAATATTCTAATAATTTCCTAAAGATAAAAGCTTTGGGGGTTTTTTTTTTCTTTCTCTCATGCATTCAGGATCCTGAGGTCTCACAAACGTATCACATTACTCGCTCAGCAGCTGCTCATACACTCAGTCACTGTCACTCAGAGTCACATATTAAGTTTCACATATGAAAGTGTGATGAATACACGTATTTTAACCCAAATTATCCTAATTATCAATGCATTGTAAACTATTTCAATTTAGTCTCTTAATATTTCTTTGAATATTCCCCAAATACACATGACATAAATATATATGTATAGCTATACTTGACATTTAGGCCTGGAAAAAATTCCATTGCTTTGCAAAAGTTGAGACCCCCTTTAAAATTTTTTTCCTAAGGAACAGGGACATAGTATACTGGTATGGTATACTTATTATTAGAACAAGGTTGAAATTTTCACCTGTTGAGGTTGTCATTCAAACCATGCAGTAAAAAAACACACACCCAGAACATTTTAAAAAGCAATTAGTTATTTCCTTTTAAGGGTTAGATATATAAAATCATGCAATTATTGCAACATCCTGTGTAAATAAAGGCATAAATCCTTGGAAGAGAATTTTTCTCGATTAAGTCCTGCTTTGAAATGAAAATTCTAAGGAAACATAAAAAATAAGATTAATATCATATTCATATTCTAAATATTATTACTGATGTAGATTTTAATTTTCATTAAAAAATACAGTTCTACTATTTCTACTTCTACAAACACTCTATATATACTGTATGACTATGTATATATCCACAAACCATAAAACTACAGGATTATACTCTATAAAATAATTACATATAACTCACTAATTGTATAACACTGTTACACAATATATATATTACTTTTTCTAACCAATTCCTACACCCATACTTATTTCTCTGCAAAAAATATCCTGAAAGGTTCTTGCCATTTTAAAGCTGATAGATTCTTGGAGCAGAGTATTCAGTTTACAGGCCATGATGTCACTCACCACCTGTTTCTGTCTGTTAAATTCGGCCATCTTTGTTACAGAAAGAAAATCAGAACTCATCATTTTTCTTAATTCAATTTGTGTCTTTTCGGTGTTCTTTTGCATCATTCCATATGGTTTATAACAAACATGTGATTTTCTTTTTCTTTCTTCGTAGATTTGATTTTGGGGAAAACTCATTTTAGAAGGTTTTGCTAATACAGGCTTCTGATAAGATTTTACTCTGCCTGTCTTTCCAAAATTAGCACAATTTATTTTCCTTTCACGATTCTCGTGTTTCCTGGCAAAATCAAGAAATTGCGCACATTCAAACAAAGAATCTTTTTGTGACGCAATAACACGAGATGCAGGATTTAGAAACCAAAATTTGCTTACAAAACTCCTTATGAGGGACGGTGTTTTGACATTCTCACTCAGCATTTTGTACAAACGTTCATATATGGACATGAACGTAAAAATACATTCCTTCCGACCAATCCTTAATTTTTGAAGAATATCAATATCTGGATGATTTTCATTTGATGAACAAAAAATGAGAATTTTTAATCTGTCCTTATCAGTTAAATTCTCATGTGTTTCACCAGATAACTTTAAAGACAATCTCCTTGCAAAATTTACAGGGATCCACATTTTGAACAACTGATTCTTCTCCTCGTTAGATAAATCAAAGTTATCAGAACAACTTTCAAAGATCTCAGAGTTTCTATAAACATCTATTTTGTTGTCATAAGCAGGAATTATTTGGCATATTTTTATCAAATTCTTCCTCACGCTACTTCGGGTTTGGGCCTGTGAGTCTTCTATTTTTAGTGGTACGTCTTTCCCTTGTACGTCCTCTACGTCAGTTCTGAAGTCTCCTCCTACTTCTCCATCTTGTTCCACGTCTGCAAGGTCACCTTCAATGACTGCTACTTGTAACTGTTTCTCCACATTACAGTGAATCTCGGGAATATCACTATCCTCTACACAATCATTTTTAGATTTCTCTGACACAGATCTATGAAATATATCTACCATCTGTAGAATATTTTTTAATCTCTCTTTCTCTATTGAAAAACTTAGAATCTAACCTCTGATTCTCGAGTTCACACTCGGCATATAAACTTAACCATAAAACTTCTGAATTAGAATTGTCTACAGACTTAAATTTCAATTTACTCTGCTTAGCAAGACAATTAATGACATCCATTTTATCTTACCTTGAAATGTCTCAGCTCCTTTGATGGACAACGCTGGGTTCCTGTCTTCACACGTCTGGCTTAGGTCTGGTACTTTTGGCACTTGTAGTACTTCTCAATCTATCTGGTACTTCTTACTTCTAGGTTCCATGTGATTCTTGTAAGTAGTGGAATTCCCGATAACTTGCACATATGATTTGACGTTAGCAAAGTCCAATCCCCCGTGTGTGCAAGTTGAAGGAAATCCGCAAAAAAGTACAAAAATTCAGATCTGGCTGGCTCTCCAATGTAAAATAATGCATATCCTGTAAAATACTCAGGACTAGTTACCAGATAAAAATATAGTGGTTTATTTGGTTTCTTCCATCAAAGAAAGGTTATTACAGAAAAACAGGTGAATAAAAATAGGTGAAAGAGAAATTGTCCATTGTTCATAGCAAAGCAGCATGTATTCTTCTTCTCTCCGAGATCCTGAATAGCAAATGGCTGCTGTGTCTCAGTTCGGCTTCTCACATCCCCGTCAAGTAATATACCAGCTGTTATGTCGTGTCATGGCCCAACACAGGCGACATCTTCGTGTCCGTCTCTCATGATGGTGAGGGAAGAAGACAGCACCCTCTACAGTTAGCCATGAATTATATACGTCTCTTGAAACACGTGATCTCTACATATATGGAGCTGTCTTTCTACCATGAGCCAAGCTTAAAAATAGCCTATGTCGTGTAAGCTAAAGCATTCTACAGAACTGGGTCTTATAAGAAATTAACGGATTATTAATATTTAACAACAAGACAAAAGGGGAACCCCGTTGAAACAGTTACAACGGTGGGCACTGCAATAGGGAATGGGGACGTGGCAAACTCCTGCATTCCCCTGAGGCAGTGTCCCTGAACACTCCTAACATTCTCTATACAGGCTCTTCACCTGTCACCAAGCAGGATACCTGAATCCCTCACTATCCCTGCACCTATCCCTTGCTAGGGAACTGAATAGTGCGGACACTGGTCCCACCACTGCACTAATACACACGAAGGAAAAAGGGGAAAACACCAAAACCCTTATCTTTCTCTGCTGCAGTCACCAGGCAGCAGAGTGCAGCACCAGATCAGCTTTCAGCAGTGGCTCGACACCTCAGAGGCAGCTGCTACATTCACCATCTTTCTCTGCTGCAATCACCAGGCAGCAACGTTCATCACCGGATTAACTTTCAGCAGTGGCTCGACACCTCAGAGCCAGCTGCTACCTTTACCATCTTTCTCTGCTGCAGACAGCGGGCAGCCAGATTTCAGCACCAGTTTCAGCAGTGGCTTAACACCTCAGAGCCCACTGCTAACTTCACCAGGTTTCAGCAGTGGCTCAACACCTCAGAGCCAGCTGCTCACTTCACCATGGTTGGAATCCAAAAAGGACCTGCTATTACCAACACCTGCTGATACACCATGTGACCTTATATAGCCAAGGGAGTGGTCACATCAGTAGGGAAACCAAAACAGACAAGTAATTACACCTATGGCCATCGGGGGCAAAAACCCATATTAAGTCCCCAAAGGCCTTTAAAAGGAAAAAAAGGGTTTAAATGAGGGAATCCTGAATCTGACACAGATCCAAGAATTGGACTGTGACACCTTGTTGACCTCTCCCCAAATGTAACGTTTATGGTTGTGCCCAAAAAGTTCAATTTTGGTCTCATCCAAATTACCTTGTTCCAGAACGTTTGAGGCTTGCTTCTGTGCTGTTTTGCATATTGTAGGCGAGATACTTTGTGGCATTTGCGCAGTAATGGCTTTCTTCTGGCAACTCGACCATACACCCCATTTTTCTTCAAGTGCCTCCTTATTGTGTATCTTGAAGCAGCCACACCGCTAGTTTTCACAGAGTCCAGTATTTCAGCTGTTCACTGATCAGCACTCATGCTTGCTGTTTTACACTTTTTTTTCACTGACTTTTTTTCTCCCGGGTTGCTGCTTTTTTATTTTATCTTTTTATTTAAAAAAAAAAGTTTACACTAAGCACTCTGTTACCCACTACTGAATAAAGTACTGACACAAACACCACATATATAAAAAAAAAAGTTGTTCCGCTCCTTTCAAAAATGCTATTCAGTGGAGGAGGCATACCATTTCCTTGCCTCTAACACTGACAGTGAGGTAGAGAATCCCACCTTTCTTTATTTTTCAAACTCTGACTCCTTGTCCTCCTCCTTCTACACTTCCTCATCCTCTTCTTCTTCAGGTGCTGCTGAACTGCACTGAAGACATCCAGGACAGTAGGTGAACCAGCACAAAGATGCCCCAAGACAGAAGGTGAACCAGCACAAACCAACACCCCCATTACTGACCCCATATGGACGTAGCCCCTGAAAATTATGAACCACTGATTCCTGATTTTGTGACACAATCTGGAATCAAATTTGACACCATCGGTCTCAAATAAAGTGACTTTTTGAAAGTCTTTTTCTCTGAGGATTTTTTTAACCTGTTGGTGGGCTAAACTAATTTGTACACTCATCAATTTTTGGCACAAAACACCAATTCATCATTTTTTAACCGGACTACTTTAGACGTAGTTGAAATGATGAAGTTTTGGGGCCATATATCATGTTTATGCTTTTACAGTTGTTTAATAAAATGTGATTTTAACTTGTATTATGGTCTAAAAAACAAATCTGAACTGAGAAAGTAAGTTCATGTGTATGCACAATGTAAGTGCATATTAACACATGACCATTAACCATAGAAAACAAAAAGCAAAAAACACAAATATCCTGAACTAAAAAGTAAAACATATACTGCAAATAATGCATAAAGGTAGTAATAATAATAAGGGTATTTAGTAAACATAATTTTGATCATAATTTTGATTATTATTACTACCTTTATGCATTATTTGCAGTATATTTTTTACTTTTTAGTTCAGGATATTTGTGTTTTTGCTTTTTGTTTTCTCTGGTTAATGGTCATGTGTTAATATGCACTTACATTGTGCATACACATTAACTTACTTTCTCAGTTCAGATTTGTTTTTTATTCATTTCTTTGTGCATTCAGTGCATATATGGGTGTGACCGCCCTTTTTCTGAGCTGGGAAAGCCATCCAGTCTGGCCTAAGCTGTTACTAGTGGTTCAGCCGCTCGATCCTTATTCACACTCACGTCACTTGGCAAGTGAAAAGGTTTTAAACACTAGAGTAGGGACTGTCCCACAAGGGTTGGGGTGACGTGGCGGGATGGCTTGTACATTATTTTGATCAAAATTATGTTTACTAAATACCCTTATTATTATTACTACCTTTATGCATTATTTGCAGTATATTTTTTACTTTTTTGTTCAGGATATTTGTGTTTTTTGCTTTTTGTTTTCTCTGGTTAATGGTCATGAGTTAATATGCACTTACATTGTGCATACACATTAACTTACTTTCTCAGTTCAGATTTGTTTTTTATTCATTTCATTGTGCATTCAGTGCATATATGGGTGTGACCGCCCTTTTTCTGAGCTGGGAAAGCCATCCAGTCTGGCCTAAGCTGTTACTAGTGGTTCAGCCGCTCGATCCTTATTCACATTCACGTCACTTGGCAAGTGAAAAGGTTTTAAATACTAGAGTAGGGACTGTCCCACAAGAGTTGGGGTGACGTGGCGGGATGGCTTGCACATTATTTTGATCAAAATTATGTTTACTAAATACCCTTATTATTATTACTACCTTTATGCATTATTTGCAGTATATTTTTTACTTTTTTGTTCAGGATATTTGTGTTTTTTGCTTTTTGTTTTCTCTGGTTAATGGTCATGAGTTAATATGCACTTACATTGTGCATACACATTAACTTACTTTCTCAGTTCAGATTTGTTTTTTATTCATTTCATTGTGCATTCAGTGCATATATGGGTGTGACCGCCCTTTTTCTGAGCTGGGAAAGCCATCCAGTCTGGCCTAAGCTGTTACTAGTGGTTCAGCCGCTCGATCCTTATTCACATTCACGTCACTTGGCAAGTGAAAAGGTTTTAAATACTAGAGTAGGGACTGTCCCACAAGGGTTGGGGTGACATGGCGGGATAGCTTGTACATTATTTTGATCAAAATTATGTTTACTAAATACCCTTATTATTATTACTACCTTTATGCATTATTTGCAGTATATTTTTTACTTTTTAGTTCAGGATATTTGTGTGTTTTGCTTTTTGTTTTCTCTGGTTAATGGTCATGTGTTAATATGCACTTACATTGTGCATACACATTAACTTACTTTCTCAGTTCAGATTTGTTTTTTATTCATTTCATTGTGCATTCAGTGCATATATGGGTGTGACCGCCCTTTTTCTGAGCTGGGAAAGCCATCCAGTCTGGCCTAAGCTGTTACTAGTGGTTCAGCCGCTCGATCCTTATTCACATTCACGTCACTTGGCAAGTGAAAAGGTTTTAAATACTAGAGTAGGGACTGTCCCACAAGGGTTGGGGTGACGTGGCGGGATGGCTTGTACATTATTTTGATCAAAATTATGTTTACTAAATACCCTTATTATTATTACTACCTTTATGCATTATTTGCAGTATATTTTTTACTTTTTTGTTCAGGATATTTGTGTTTTTTGCTTTTTGTTTTCTCTGGTTAATGGTCATGAGTTAATATGCACTTACATTGTGCATACACATTAACTTACTTTCTCAGTTCAGATTTGTTTTTTATTCATTTCATTGTGCATTCAGTGCATATATGGGTGTGACCGCCCTTTTTCTGAGCTGGGAAAGCCATCCAGTCTGGCCTAAGCTGTTACTAGTGGTTCAGCCGCTCGATCCTTATTCACATTCACGTCACTTGGCAAGTGAAAAGGTTTTAAATACTAGAGTAGGGACTGTCCCACAAGGGTTGGGGTGACGTGGCGGGATAGCTTGTACATTATTTTGATCAAAATTATGTTTACTAAATACCCTTATTATTACTACCTTTATGCATTATTTGCAGTATATTTTTTACTTTTTAGTTCAGGATATTTGTGTGTTTTGCTTTTTATTTTCTCTGGTTAATGGTCATGTGTTAATATGCACTTACATTGTGCATACACATTAACTTACTTTCTCAGTTCAGATTTGTTTTTTATTCATTTCATTGTGCATTCAGTGCATATATGGGTGTGACCGCCCTTTTTCTGAGCTGGGAAAGCCATCCAGTCTGGCCTAAGCTGTTACTAGTGGTTCAGCCGCTCCATCCTTATTCACATTCACGTCACTTGGCAAGTGAAAAGGTTTTAAATACTAGAGTAGGGACTGTCCCACAAGAGTTGGGGTGACGTGGCGGGATGGCTTGCACATTATTTTGATCAAAATTATGTTTACTAAATACCCTTATTATTATTACTACCTTTATGCATTATTTGCAGTATATTTTTTACTTTTTAGTTCAGGATATTTGTGTTTTTTGCTTTTTGTTTTCTCTGGTTAATGGTCATGTGTTAATATGCACTTACATTGTGCATACACATTAACTTACTTTCTCAGTTCAGATTTGTTTTTTATTCATTTCATTGTGCATTCAGTGCATATATGGGTGTGACCGCCCTTTTTCTGAGCTGGGAAAGCCATCCAGTCTGGCCTAAGCTGTTACTAGTGGTTCAGCCGCTCCATCCTTATTCACATTCACGTCACTTGGCAAGTGAAAAGGTTTTAAATACTAGAGTAGGGACTGTCCCACAAGGGTTGGGGTGACATGGCGGGATAGCTTGTACATTATTTTGATCAAAATTATGTTTACTAAATACCCTTATTATTATTACTACCTTTATGCATTATTTGCAGTATATTTTTTACTTTTTAGTTCAGGATATTTGTGTGTTTTGCTTTTTGTTTTCTCTTGTATTATGGTCTGTATTTAAAGTATGTTCTTTTTTGCTGATAAGATATATAAATATAATTACATCCTCAGACGCATGTTCAGTTAGCCCCTTATGGACCAAGCCACTTTGTAGGTTAATGGTCAGGCATTAATTTTCTAATCTGACCAAGGTCAATTTATGTGCTTGTAACTCTAGAATGTTTCAACGTATCCAACTGATTCTGGGATTGTTTTTCATGACATATTGTAATTTATGATAAGCAGTAACATTTCTGCAAAATTTCTTGTGTTTATTTGTGAAAAAAAATGAAAATTTGGCAAAAATGTTGAAAATTTCACAATTTTCAAACTTTTAATATTCATACCCCTGAATCAGAGCATTATGTCACACAAAATAGTTAATATGTAACATTTCTCACATGTCTACTTTACATCAGCACAATTTTTGAAGCATAATTTTTTTGTTAGGAAGTTATAAGGGTTAAAATTTGACCAGCGATTTCTCATTTTTTCAACATAATTTACAAAAACATTTTTTTAGGGACCACTTCACATTTGAAGTCACTTTGGGGGGCCTATAGGACAGAAAATACCGAAAAGTGACACCATTATAAAAACTGCACCCCTCAAGGTGTTCAAAACCACATTCAAAAAGTTTATTAACCCTTCAGGTGCTTCACAAGAATTGAAGCAATGTGGAAGGAAAAAATGAACATTTAACTTTTTTTCACAAAAATTTTACTTCGGACACAATTTTTATTATTTTGTCAAGGGTATCAGGAAAAAACAAACCACAATATTTGTTGTGCAATTTCTACTGAGATTACCGATACCCCATGTGTGGGGGAAGACCACTCTTTAGGCACACGGCAGGGCTCAGAAGGGACAGAGCACCATTTGAGGTTTTGAATGTAAAACTGGCTGCAGACGCCATGTCGCATTTGGAGAACCCCTGATGTACCTAAACAGTGGAAACCCCCCACAAGTGACCCCATTTTGGAAACTAGACCCCCAAGGAACTTACCGAGATGGGTGGTGAGCACTTTGAATGCCCAAGTGCTTCACAGAAGTTAATAACGTAGAGCCGTAAAAATAAAAAATCATATTTTTTCAACAAAAATGATCTTTTTGCCCCCAATTTTTTTTTCCAAAGGCTAACAGGAGAAATTGGACCCTAAAAGTTGTGTAATTTGTTCTGAGTATGCTGATACCCCATATGTGGAGGTAAAAGACTGGTTGGGCGCATGGCAGAGCTCTAAAAGGAAGGAGCACCGTTTGACTTTTTCAACGCAAAATTGGCTGGAATTGAGATTGGATGCCATGACCCCATTTTTGAAAATTATACCCCTGCCAAATGTGAATGCTAAAGGTGATTTATGCACACTGGGACTCAGAAGGGAGGGGGCATTTGGATTTGGAAGCACAGTATTTTCTTAATTTCTTTTGGCTTTTCCAGAGCCTTTGTGCTACCAGTAACGTGGAAGCCGCCTATATTTCTGTTAACAGACGACAAACCTGTGGGGACTTTTTTTGTGGATTGAGCTAAAGCTTTTATTGGGAAATTTGTGATCACATTTATCTGGCACTCTATGCTGAGCACATACTTTGGGGTTACCATCAAAATCTCCGAGCTATGTGACAGATGAAACCATTCACTATAATGAGGCAGCAGAGTAAGGCTGTGTACCCAGGTAAGCGTTTTTTTCACATTTTTTAAGCATTTTTATCAGCAAAAACGCTTAAACGAAGCATCCCATTCATTTTAATGAATTCTGCACTTTTTGTGAGTCTGGTTTTCAGTCAGGAATTTTCTGCATACGTGGGTACAGAGCCTTACTCTGGAATCCATCTGGCTTCTGGTCAGCGTCGTCCTTCCTTTCAGAGGTGCACAAAACTATGGTGGACTTCATTTTATGCATGCCGAAAAAAATGGACACCGTCGGATCACAGATCCTATGCCATTCACAGTGCGTCCATCTGCCTCATTAAAGGGAATCTTCTGCCAGTGTCTGGTTTACGTGTTTCAGAGATTAACATGGAAACCCCGATGCAAGCGCTCAGCGTGGAGCACAGGATAAATGTGCGCCGAGCCTTACTGTGATCTTTGAGAGGCAGAATGAACAAATCCACAGCAGGTGGTTTTATTTTTTACGCCGTTCCTCGTGCAGTGTAAGTGATTAAGCGACCTTATTCTTTTAGTCGGTGCAATTACAGCGATACCAGATTTATATCTTTTGCCATATTTCGGTTGACAGAGTTATGTGAGGGCTTGTTTTTTGTGGGACGACTTGACGTTTTTATTGGTGCCATTTTAGGGCACATGACATTTTTTGATCGCTTTCTATTCTGATTTTTGTGGAGGCAGAATGAACAAAAACCAGAAATGCAGGAATTTTTTTTTTCCTCCGTTCTGCGTGTGGTAAAATTGATAAGGCAGTTTTATTCTTCGGTGCACTATGATTACAGTAATGCCACATTTATATCTTTTTTTATTTTTTGGCGTTTTTACACAATAAAAACTTTTATAGAAAAAATAATTATTTTAGCATTGCTTTATTCTGAGAGCTATAACTTTTTTATTTTTCCCATGATGGAGCTGTATGGCAGCTTGTTTTTTTGCGGGACAAGATGGCATTTTCAGTGGTACTATTTTTACTTACATTCATCTTTTTGATCGCATTTTATTCCATTTTTCCCAAACGGTATGATGATAAAGCATGATTTGCTACTTTTTGTTGTTTTTTTACGGCATTCACTGAAGGGGTTAACTAGTTGTGATTCTTACTGAACTGCTTGTTATAGTTTTGCTAGAATTCTTGTTTTCTCTGTTGCAGCACTGCTCAGAATGCTGATCTTTGTATAACCCCACCCACAACCTTTATTGGCCATTTTTTTGTGTATAAGCTGCCAATCAGTGGTGGGGGCAGGGTTACACATATTAGCCTGACTGCCTGCCATGGGACATCTAGTCCTGTAGTGATAATCTTCTGCTGATAAAACAATGATTGTATTGAAACTACAACATACAGACTAATATGTAGCACATCACTGTAATCAAGTCTTCCTGCCCTATATTATGCCGCTCTCCGATTACATAACAATAAGGAAGGAATAATATAATGAGGACTCTGGAGTATCCAGAAGAAATACCCACGTACTGTACATGAGGAGAACATACAAACTCCTTGCAGATATTTTCCATATTGAAACCAGGACCTCATGGCAGTAAAGTACTGATATTGAGATATTCTTTGCAAACAGGTTAATTAGCCTCGTAAGTCTGTCCTGACAATAAGGCCGGGGTCACACTAACCGACGCAAAATACGGTCCGTAGTTTACAGGCGTAATACGGATGAATGACCCCTAAATAGTGCTCCGTAGGTCATCCGTAAGCAAGGTGCGGTCGCGTATTTTGCGCATGTAAGCATCTGTATGTAATCCGTATGGCGAGATTTTCTCGCAGCCTTGCAAAATGGACATTTAACGGTTTTGAGGCCTGCTAACTATTTAAATCATTAGCCTGCACTCTATTTATTGGCTCAGGAACAGGTGTCAGCCTCCATTCTGTCCATTTGTTACCTTGCCTTCACTAGGTGTGTTGGTGTTGTATGTGCAACATGGCAAACAGTCTGACTTTCAACACAACTGAGCAGGTTCTCTTCAAATGACTTTTGTCACGCCGCTTTGGCCAACCATACCCAGTGATAGTAGATCCGCGGAGGAGGAGACGCATGTGGGTACATCCACTTTTGAGGCAACGACTCACAAGAGTTAATTTTCACCGCCTCTATTCTTCTCTGCGGGAGCATCCTGTCAAATTCTACCAATACTGTCGCATGAGCCTTGCAACATTTGATCGACTCTTGGAGACAGTGCGCCCTGGGATAACCTTTCAGGACACAAGGATGCGCAAAGCTATATCTGCAGAGGAGCGACTTCTACTAACAATACGGTATGTACTACACAACCATATTCTCTATGTTCATAATGTGTTGGGCAAAGTTTGAATTTTTGCCTTCTTGTAGTAAGTTTTAGGCCCTCATCTTAGTCCACATATGTTTCAACTTACAGACCCGAATGTTATGTGGAATATGTACTGAATATCACTTACTCATTGTGCAAAGCAAGATGTGTATGTTATTTGCACGGAAATCTTACCAAGTTTGGTATGCATGGACCTGTTTGTTTTGTAAATGTGTGCATTCGACAATCATCCTTTTCTGTTGTTCTTCAGCTTCCTGTCCACTGGCCTGTCTTATGCTGCCCTCCACCATGAGTTTCTGATTGGAAGATCAACCATATCTGGCATAGTCAGGTCAACATGTAGTGAAATATGGACAAGACTATATCAAGTCGTCATGCCCGAGGCCAGGATGGAAGACTGGTTGAGGATATCAAGGGACTTTGAGGAAGAATGCCAGTTTCCAAATTGTATTGGGGCCCTTGATGGCAAACATATCCGGGTGCGTAAGCCGCCGAACTCTATCTCCCAATTCTTCAATTATAAACAATACTTTTCTGTTGTATTGTTGGCTGTGGCCGACCCTCAATACAAGTTTATAATTGTTGACATTGGGGCCTATGGAAGGACGGGAGACTCTAGAGTCTTCAATACTTCCATTATTGCTCGCCGGCTACGCACCAACCAGTTGGATCTACCACCACCACGCCAGCTACCAGGCTCCACTCAAGAATATGTCCCTTAGGCCTCATCTGCCACAAGGACATTTCAGTTAACACACAATGTCACGAGGCCATATCCCCGGCGCAACTTTCACCACAGGCACAGGATATTTAACTTGCGCCTATCACGTGCTCGGCGACTGGTGGAGTGTTACTTTGGCATTCTTTGTGCCAAATGGCGGGTACTTCAGTCTGCCATTCAGCTGAGTGAACAAAATATTAATGAAGTAGTGAAAGCCTGTGTGGTTCTTCATAACTTCACCAGGATGCATGATTGTTCCTCCTCTGCTGGTGTTGTGCGTAGGTCGGACAATGTGCGTAGGGTGAGACCACCTATCAACCATCAATGTAGATGATCTCTGGCCTCAAAGTGCGTGATATTTTCACTAATTACTTTATGGCACCTCAGGGGGAACCTTCTTGGCAAGAGCATGCTGTATCTATGTTGGCAATGTTGGTTTGATGTGTGTCAAAATATATATATTTGTACCCCTTCTGAATCTATGACTTGAATTGATTTGGTAAGCATATTTTGATAGGGGTTTGGACAATTAAGACAGAGACATAAAGTGTAGTTGCCAAATTTTTACTTTTGCCTTTTTTTTGGTGTTTTTTTTTAGTTTGTAAGGCAATCATATTCTTGCCCTATGAAAAACTTGGGCAATGGCCCTAATTGGCCTTTTGGCATATTTCAACATTGTTGTTAAAACAAAATTACAAACATATCCAACAACATACATAATGCAATAACAACATTGCAACTTTACACATTTGTAATCCAAAGTAAAAAAGAGGAGTTATCCATCATCAAAATGAGCTACAAAAGATAATACTAACATTTATTCTGAAGGTTTTCAAATCATATTAATAAGCCACCATGACAGGCAAGGCTACCTTACGCGTTTCTGACACATATTACATGTCTGTAATAAACACAATATTTCACCGTACTATACTGGGAAAGTCAAAGGATCAAATTAGAAGACTGACTTGATAATACATAGAGTGAGCGTGATGTTGTTGAGGCTGTTTGCCTTGATTTTGGAATATAGTTAGCTGGCCTAAATTTTACTAAGTGAATATGGACAGCATGCCTTTTCTATGCATTATCAAGTGAGTAGTCTATTTTGATCCTTTGACTTTGCCAGTATAGCGCCGTGAAATCTTGTCTTTTTTACAGACATGTAATATGTCTCAGAAACGCATAAGGTAGCCTTGCCTGTCATGGTGTCTTAATCATATGATTTGAAAACCGTCATAAGAAATGTTAGTATCATCTGTTTTAGCTCATTTTGCTGATGGAGAAAACCTCTTTTTTACTTTGGATTGGGATTTTGAGCACCAGTTCAAACACACTGGACATCTCCTCCCATCAGACCGCTTAAGAACACTCATGTACAATATGGGTTTACAATTTCCATGTTTTTAGCCACTTATAAATTGTGGAATGTTGGGGAAGGAGAAGGCGGAGGAGCAGCCTGTGGTTGCTGCTGACTACTTTGAGCAACATCGCCCTGTGTGGGTGCATACTGTTGCCCATGGTGTTGGTACTGACCTTCCTCCTGTGCTTGTTGGGGGTAGTGGCCATTGTAATACTGCTGAGGGGCATCTTGTTGGGGCGGGTAGGCCCGTGTCTCATACCCACCAATATAGCCATGTCGTTCCCAATCAGGTTGGGACCAGCCTCCAACACTGGGTGGGAATAAGTGGCCATATTGGTGGGGTTGGCTAGAGCCAGAAATCTGTTGCTGCTGTTGGGAAGGTTGGGTAGGGGGAGGAAGGGGGTGAGGTGTAGGCCCACGTATTTGAGGATGTTCAGGCCCTGCTTGACCAAGCATCTGTGTGGGTGGTCTCATGCGCATTACATTTCTGGGGGAAAGCTGCCACCTCTCCAGATATTCAAAAAGCTCATATGGGGTATTGGAGGGGGTGCTTGCATCAAGCAGGATCTGAAAACATCCCCGAATACGGAGCCTGACCTCACGGGAAAGGCCACGGAGATAAAGGGCCAGGCTACGTGAGTAGGCCTCCTCCCCATCATCTGTAGTGACTCGAGATAAATAATTTAGGACCCCTGTGTCCACATTGGTCCTGCTATCTTGAACAGCGACCAGGCGCCTTCTTCGGCCTCACCGGGATGTGACAGCAGTCTGTGGGGAGCCCCGGATCTGGGCAGTTGGGCTTCTGCTGAAGTTGCCCTGCTCCTCCAGGATGGGTGATGGGGCAGCAGCAGACGTCCTAGTGGTGTGGTTTGTTAGGCAGCCAATGGGTTCTCCTGTGATGACTCATCTTCACCCATGCTTCTTGTAGGGGGAGAAGATGGGCAAGCCACCTCGTCCCCTGCAGGATCAATTATGGGCTCTGTCCCTGAGCCCGTTCCTCGATCCGTAAGGTTGGATTGAGTTCTGTTATGAAATAGAACAGAGGCAAAAATACATCAATATTTTGGCCCTGTAAAATATCGGTGTAATGTGGTGTGAGGTATGTACTTACGGTCTCAGATCCAGAATTGGGGTGAGGAAGGAGAGGCGGTCATAATACACATATTTGCATTTCACGTAGCCCGCATCCCCACTCCTGGACCGCTGCTGACGTTCCCGGCGGTATTGGTCCCGGATGCTTCGCCAGCGTTTCATCACATCTTCCACTGCAATGTGACAGGAAATATTCTCAATTTCACATACATATTTGATCAGTCACATTTGCTACCAGTAGTCTAGGCATGTGGCCTTCTGGGGTGTGCTTTCTAGCCAAGCTGGCATATCTAATTGGCCCATCCAGGCCAGATACACAGGGTCAGAATAGTTTATGTATCAAGTAACTACACTTAATAACTTGGTTGCCTAAGAGGAAGAGGAGCTTGTGGCCTGGGCAAAATTATGGCAGTGTGAAACTATGTGTCACATCAAAATCTACCAGCCTCATGAGGCAAAAAAGAGGACAGGAAGGGGAGGGGGGCAGAATCTGTAATCATTTTTGTTTGTGAGGTAATTTAAATCATTTTTGGGCCTTGTACTTACTCAGTTTCTGCTGCTCCTCACGTGGCCGATCACCAAAGTCATGGAACATCTGGCGACATATGCGCCTCCATGACGCCTCCTATCTTGCCCGGTTGGCATAATTGGCATCCCTTTGGTCCCAAAGTTCTGGCTGCTCCTGCACTAATACTATATAAGCATCTCCACATTAAGGAAATATGGCGACATGACGCGCTGTACTCTGTGGAGGCTGACTTCCTGGATGTCTGGAGCGCTTTTTGAGCTCATTTGCATGTCTAGGCTTCCTGATGATGGATTGGGGCATTTCCTGTCACCAGTCAAAAAGACATGTGTATTTCTCGCAAGTCACACGTGTGGTCCGTGTGTAATCGGTACTTTTTGCGCACCCATAGACTTGCATTGGCGTATTACGGGCGTAGTACGCTGACAATCGCAGCATGCTGCGATTGGCACGGACAGTAGAATATGGACGAGAAATATACGGCTGATGGGATCTGCCCCATAGAGAATCATTGGTCCGTGTGTAATGCGTGCTTTTAGCGCCTCTCACTCATCCATATTCCTCGCTAGTGTGACCCCGGCCTAAGAGTATGTTTCCACGGTCAGGAAACACTGCGTGTTTGACGCTGCGTACAGGAGCAGCGTCAAACACGCAGAGTCCAGTTGTTACAGCATAGTGGAGGGGATTTCATGAAATCCCATCTCCACTATGCATTAAAAGACACAGGCGGCAGACCCACGTAAATGGACATGCGGCGCGTCTTTCCAGAACGCAGCATGTCTGCTTACAATGCGGCGACGCTCCGTCACCGTACCAAAAATTTACCATAGACTATCATTAGATGCGGTAAAGCCACATCTAATGATTAGTCACATGCATAATAACTGAGTAAATGCAGCTTACTATGCATGTGTACTAATTTAAATAAGGTCTTACTTCCTCCCACCGCCGGAAGTCCCCGTCCACTTCAGTTCTCGCAATAACTTAGCTTACTGTGAGAACTGCCATGTTACCACGAGAACTGCCATGCACGTGACCGGGGTTTATCTCCGGTCACTAGGCTAGTTCTCACGGTCAGTTGTCTGCTTAGCCTTTCTGGCTATTAATTATAGGGGGACCCACATCATTTTTTTGAGGGGTCCCCTTATTTTAATAGTCAGTAAAGGCTATGCAGACAGCTGCAGGCTGATATTCATAGCCTGGGAAGATCCATGGGTATTAACCCCTTCCCAGGCTATAAACATTGGCCCCCAGTCGCTGACTTTCCCTCTCTGGAGCAGAAAATTGCACGGGAGCCCATGCCATTTTTTTTTTTTTAAATTATTTAGTAAAAAAAAAAAAAAGGAAAGGACATTACATATTAGGCCAGGGTCAGACATTCGAGAAACTCACATGAGTCTTGCACCTCAGCGTTCAGCTGGATAGAAATACATGCAGCCGCAAACTCCAGTCCTGAGTGCTGTCTACCTATACCATATCTAGCTATCCATCATTTATCTATTATCTCTCTATCTATCTGTCTATCTACCTATCCCATATATACAGTTAGGTCCATATATATTTGGATAGAGACAACATTTTTCTAATTTTGGTTCTAGACATTACCACAATGAATTTTAAACAAAACAATTCAGATGCAGTTGAAGTTCAGACTTTCAGCTTTCATTTGAGGGTATCCACATTAAAATTGGATGAAGGGTTTAGGAGTTTCAGCTCCGTAACATGTGCCACCCTGTTTTTAAAGAGACCAAAATTAATTGGACAATTGACTCCAAGGCTGTTTCATGGGCAGGTGTGGGCAATCCCTTCGTTATGTCATTCTCAATTGAGCAGATAAAAGGCCTGGAGTTGATTTGAGGTGTGGTGCTTGCATTTGGAAGGTTTTGCTGTAATGGAAACAGTGGTCAAAGGAGCTCTCCATGCAGGTGAAGCCATCCTTAAGCTGCAAAAACAGAAAAAACCCATCCGAGAAATTGCTACAACATTAGGTGTGGCAAAATCTACTGCAGACAAACTGATGAAAGAACTGATCTGCAGGTGTGGTGTCCCAGAAACCGTAGAAACCAACAGGGGTACACACTTCATGGGAGAAATAATGAGGGAAGTCATGCAGGCCCTGAGTGCACAGCAAGCCTTTCATACACCATATAGGCCACAAAGTAGTGGTAAAGTGGAATGGGACACAAACTTTTTATGCCTTTTTGATGCGGATTTGTTTGCGTTTTTTGTAAGCTAAATAAAGATATATTATTTAACAAAAAAAAGAATTGTGATGTCATTTCCTTGTCCAACCTCTTCTTTTACATACTCTATTGAAGAATGTTTACACACACAGATACATAGATATGGGATAGACAGATAGATAGAGAGATAATAGACAGACACAGTTAGGTCCACATATATTTGGACAGAGACAATATTTTTCTAATTTTGGTTCTAGACATTACCACAATGAATTTTAACCCCTTCACTACCAAGGGTGGTTTGCACATTAACTCCCGGGCCAATTTTTACAATTCTGACCACTGTCCCTTTATGAGGTCATAACTCTGAAAAGCTTCCATGGATCCCGGTGATTCTGACATTGTTTTCTCGTGACATATTGTACTTCATGTTAGTGGTAAAATTTCATTCAAATAACTTGGGTTTATTTGTGAAAAAAACGGAAATTTGGCGAAAATTTTGAAAATTTCGCAATTTTCCAAATTTGAATTTTTATGCCCTTAAATCACAGCGATACGGCACACAAAAAAACTTAATAAATAACATTTCCCACATGTTTACTTAACATCAGCACAATTTTGGAACCAAAATTTTTTTTTGTTAGGAAGTTATAAGGGTTAAAAATTGACCAGTGATTTCTCATTTTTGCAATACCATTTTATTTTTAGGGACCACATCACATTTGAAGCCACTTTGAGGGGTCTATATGATAGAAAATACCCAAAAGAGACACCATTCTAAAAACTGCACCCCTTAAGGTGCTTAAAACCACATTCAAGAAGTTTATTAATCCTTTAGGTGCATCACAGGAATTTTTTGAATATTTAAAAAAAATGAACATTTAACTTTTTTCACAAAAAAAATACTTCAGGTTCAATTTTCTTTATTTTACCAAGGGTAACAGGAGAAATTGGACTGAAAAAGTTATTGTGCAATTTGTCCTGAGTACGCTGATACCTGATCTGTGGGGGGGAACCACTGTTTCAGCGCATGGCAGACCTCAGTAGGGAAGGAGCACCGTTTGACTTTTTCAATGCAAAATTGGCTGGAATTCAGATCGGACGCCATGTCGCGTTTGGAGAGCCCTTGATGTACCCAAACAGTGGAAACCCCCCCAAGTGACCCCATTTTGGAAACTAGACCCCCCAAGGAACTTATCTAGATATGTGGTGAGAACTTTGAACCCACAAGGGCTTCACAGAAGTTTATAACGTACAGCGGTACAATTAAAAAATCATATTCTTTCCACAAAAATGATCTTTTCACCCCCAATTTTTATTTTTCCAAGGGTAACAGGACCCTAAACCCTAAAAGTTATTGTGCAATTTGTCCTGAGTACGCTGATACCCCATATGTGGGTGTAAATGACTATTTGGGCGCATAGCAGAGCTCGGAAGGGAAGCAGCGCCATTTGACGTTTTTGGCTAGAATTGAGATCGGACACCATGTCGCGATTGGAAAACCCCTGATGTACCAAAACAGTGGAAACCCCCCACAAATGACACCATTTTGGAATCTAGACCCCCCAAGGAACTTATCTAGATGTGTGGTGAGAACTTTGAACCCCCAAGGGCTTCACAGAAGTTTATAACATACAGCCGTACAATTAAAAAATCATATTTTTTCCACAAAAATGATCTTTTCACCCTCAATTCTTATTTTTCCAAGAGTAACAGGACCCTAAAATATATTGTGCAATTTATCCTGAGTGCGCTGATAACCCACATGTGGGGGTAAACCACTATTTGGGCGCATGGCAGAGCTCAGAAGGGAAGCAGCGCCATTTGACGTTTTTGGCTGGAATTGAGATTGGACACCATGTCGCGTTTGGAAAGCCCCTGATGTACCAAAACAGTAGAAACCCCCCACAAATGACACCATTTTGGAAACTAGACCCCCCAAGGAACTTATCTAGATGTGTGATGAGCACTTTGAACCCCCCAGTGCTTCACAGAAGTTTATAACGCGTGAAAATAAAAAAATCGTATTTTTTCCACAAACATCATCTTTTAGTCCCCATTTTTTTTATTTTCCCAAGGGTAACAGGAGAAATTGGACCCCAAAAGTTGTTGTCCAATTTGTCCTGAGTACGCTGACACCCCATATGTGGGAGAAAACTACTGTATGGGGACACGTCGGGGCTCGGAAGGGAAGTAGTGACGTTTTGGAATGCAGACTTTGATGGAATGGTCTGCGGGTGTCATGTTGCCTTTGGAGAGCCACTAATGTACCTAAACAGTGGAAACCCCCCACAAATGACCCCATTTTGGAAACTAGACCCCCTGAGGAACTTATCTAGATGTGTGGTGAGCACTTTGAACCCCCAAGTGCTTCACAGAAGTTTATAACGCCTGGGCGTGAAAATAAAAAAATCATTTTTTTCAGCAAAAATGATATTTTTGCCCCCAATTTTTTATTTTCCTAAGAGTAACAGGAGAAATTGGACCCCAAAAGTTGTTTTGTAATTTGTACTGAGTAGGCTGATACCCCATATGTGGGGGTAAAACACTGTTTGGGCGCATGGCAGAGCTTGGAAGGGAAGGAGCACCATTTGACTTTTTCAATGCAGAATTGGCTGGAATTGAGATCAGACGCCATGTTGCCTTTGGAGAGCACCTGATGTGCCCAAACAGTGGAAACCCCCAATTCTAACTCCAACCCTAACCCCAACACACCCCTAACACTAATCTCAGCCCTAGCCCTAACCCTAGTCCTAACCCTAACACTAACCCTAGCCCTAACCCTAACTGTAACCCTAATGGGAAAATGGAAATAAATACATTTTCTTTTAGTTTTATTATTTTTCCCTAACTAAGGGGGTGATAACGGGGGGTTTGATTTACTATTTATGGCGGGTTTTTATGTTTGGCGGCTGTCAGACGCTAAAAGACGCTTTTTATTGTAAAAATAGTTTTTGCATCACCACATATTGTGAGCTATAATTTTTCCGTATTTTGACCAACCGAGTCATTTGAGGTCTTATTTTTTGCGGGACGAGTTGTTGCTTTCATTGGTATCATTTTCGGGCACGTGACATTTTTTGATCGCTTTTTATTCCGATTTTTGGGACACAGAATAAACAAAAACCAGCGTTTCATGAATTTCTTTTGGGTGGTGCGTTTACGCCGTTCCGCGTGCGATAAAATTGATAAAGCGGCATTATTCTTTGGGTCAGTACGGTTACAGGGATACCTCATTTAGGTCGTTTTTTTATGTTTTGTCGGTTTTTTGCAATGAAAACAATTTTATATAAAAAATAATTATTTTTGCATCGCTTTATTCTGCGAGCTATAACTTTTTTATTTTTTTGCGGATGATGCTGTATGGTGGCTCGTTTTTTGCGGGACAAGATGACGTTTTCAGCGGTACCATGGATATTTATATGCGTCTTTTTGATCGCGCATTATTGCACTTTTTGTTCGGTGGTATGATAATAAATCTTTATTTTTTTTCTACGTTTTTTATTTTTATTTTTTAAGGGGTTCGCTAAAGGGGTTAACTAATGGGACAGTTTTATAGGGCGGGTCGCTACGGACGCGGCAATACCAAAAATGTGTACTTTTATTGTTTTGGTTTTTTTTATTTTGAAAAAATGGATTTATTGGGGAATATTTTTTTTTTTTTTACTAATTTATTTAGCGATTTTTTTTTTTTAATTATTTTTAACACTTTTTTTTTTTTTTTTTTACTTTATTACCTTGTCCCAGGTGGAACATCACTGTCCTGTGACAGATCGCTGATCTGTCACATCACAGATCACTGTGACAGATCAGCAATCTGTCACAGGCAGTTCTGCAGACTTCCTCATGCCTGCGCTTTGCAGGCAGTGAGGAAGTCAGCTCCCTACAGGCCTCCGAAGGCCCCCGTCGCCATCTTGGATCCGGGAGCTTGTAGGGAAAGAGACCCCCGCAGCAGCGCTGCACATTGCGCTGCCGTGGGGGGCTCAGGGAAGCAAGGAGGGAGCCCCCTCCCTGCCGCTGCTTCACTTTAACCCCCGGTACACCGCGATCGCGTTTGATCGCGGTGTACAAGGGGTTAACGTGTCGGGGGGCGGTCCGTGACTGCCCCTGACACATTGTGCCGGGTGTCAGCTGTGATAATCAGCTGACACCCGGCCGCGATCAGCGGCGCTCACCACGTGGGCGCCGCTGATCGCTGGGACGTAATATTCCGTCCATGGTAATTAGGTCCAGGGTCACATGGACGGAATATTACGTCCCTTGTAGGTAAGGGGTTAAACAAAACAATTCAGATGCAGTTGAAGTTCAAACTTTCAGCTTTCATTTGAGGGTATCCTTATTAAAATTGCAGTCGTTTTAGCATTTTCACATTTTACCGGATAGGCTTCCGGCCAACCAGAGAAGAGATCTACACATACTAGGACATTTGCATACACTCCTACCTTGGTAGCTGTATGTAGTCAATCTGCAGTCTCTGAAACGGGTAGAGAGGCCTAGGTGTCGCTTCTTAGGGACTTTTACTGTTTTACCTGGGTTGTGCTGTGCACAGATGAGGCATGATTGTATGAGTTTCGAGGCTGCGTAACTGAAACCAGGAGTGATCCAGAAGGCATCTACCATGTCACACATGTGACTTTTTGAGGCGTGAGTGGGGCCATGTGTTGCTTGCACCATGATTGGGAAAAGGGACTTCGGTAGGCACAATTTATTCTTATTCTCCCATACTCCGTTTGACTTCAGCTCAGCTCCCAGTCTCCCCCAGTGTTCCTTCTCTGTTTGGGCAGCCTGTTGCTGGAGAGATTTCAGGACATCTAGACTCAGTGTGGCTGGAATACGCTGACTCCCCGCCACCGTCCATTGCTCCCTAGGCCGCCTTGCTGCTACTTTAGCAGCCTCGTCCGCCCTTCTGTTGCCCTCTACCTCCACGGAGTCACCTTTTGTGTGTGCTTTTACCTTGACAATGCCAACCTGGACTGGTAACATCAATGCCTCCATCAATTGTTTCACCAGATCTGCATTTTTAATGGGCTTACCGGCTGATGTAAGGAACGCTCTGCTTCTCCAGATAGGACCATAATCATGGCCTATTCCCCATGCCTAATTCGAATCTGTGTAAATATTAGCAACTTTACCTGCAGCGGCTCTACACGCCTCAGTGAGTGCCTTCAACTCTGCCTCCTGTGCCGACATGTGAGGAGGGAGTGGTTCAGCTCGGAATACCTCATGGAAGGATACTACTGCATATCCAGTGTAGAATCGCCCATCCTGGTGGTATCTGGAGCCGTCTACAAAATAGAAAACTCAAAATCTGCATTAGGAACAGGTTTTTCATGAACGTGTGCAAAACCTACTGTCTCCTGACTCATCAGTTCTATGCAGTCATGTTCATGCGTCATGTCAAAGTATTCTTCCTCACTTGCTAATACGGTCACCAATTCCCCCTTTTCTGAATCCACAGGCAGGAGGGTGGCGGGATTCAGAACTTTACACCTTTTGAGGGTGAAATACTCAGGAATTATTAGAGCACATTCAAGTCGGAGCTGTCAGGCCATAGACAGATGTTTTGGTTGAACTTGTACGAGTATGGAATGGATGTCATGTGGGGATTAAATTGTCAAAGGAAATGTCAGTGTGATCTCACATGCCTTTCCTAGTAGTAGTGCAGCTGCTCCTACCGCATGGACACACATAGGTGACCCTCTGATCACTGGGTCTAATTGTGCTGAGTAGTAAGCTATTGGTCTCTGTTTCCCTCCATGTTGTTGTGTCAGTACTGCGGTAGCATGTCCTCCCTGCTCTGTGCAAAGCAAGAAAAATGGCTGGTCATAGTTTGGAATGCCTAAGGCCGGGGCTGACACAATGAGCAGTTTGAGAGAATGGAAGGAATCAATTGCTTCTTGAGTGAGATCATTAGGGGTCTGATGACAAGCAGTCATAAAGTGGTTGCATCAATTGTGAAGCAGACCTTATCCAAGGCCTACAGTAGGTCACCAAGCCTAGTAAAGTGCGTAGATGCTGATGTGACCTGGGTAGAGGGAGATTTTGAATTGCCTGTTTTCTGTCTTCAGTCAGGTGTCTCGTACCTTCGGAAATACAATGTCCCAAAAATGTCACCTTTTGTTTGCAATACTGCAATTTGTCACTAAAAAACATAGCAAGGAAACTAGCTTCCTTGCAGGACCACTGGTCCGGGCAGCAGAGCAAAAGGTCATCTACGTACTGCAAAAGTACAATCTGCAGATGAGGTGATTGCCACTACTCAAGGATCCCTGCCATCGCTGCTGAATAGGTGGCAGGGGATTTCTTTCCCCCTTTGTGGGAGGACTGTCCAACAATATTCTTTACCTTTATGAGTAAAGGAAAAGATACTGTCAGCCAGGGTGCAGGGGTACAGAGAAAAATGCATTAGCCAAATAAATGACTGTAAAACATGTTGACGTTGCTGGGATCTGTGACAGTAATGTGTGTGGGTTAGGGACAATTGAGGTCACACTTTCTGTAACATCATTAATAGCCCTCAAGTCATGAACCATTCTATAATTGTCAGGGGAACCCTTGGGTCCTTTTTTCTTAATGGGATACAAAGGGGTGTTGCAGGGGGAAGATCTTTGCACCAGAACCCCTGCCTTATCATACCCTTTAATATCCCTGCTCAGGGCCATTGATTTGGCTAGGCACAAGGGGTATTGCTTTAAACAAGGAGGAGTGTTTCCTCTTTTTTTTTTCCCCAATTTAATCTTGACAGTAAATTCATAGGGGTATTGTTACTAACAATAAGCTTTGTAAGCACCACAATTCCAGCACCTCACTGTTTCTAGGTCCCTTGGTCCCTTATTATGTCTCCACTGTTTTCCTTGTGCTCCAGCATACATGACAGATTGTCTTATCGTCCTTGTTTGCTCAACTACTTTAGCTACCTTAAGGAGGTCTTTCGGATCCACATATCTCCATTCAGGTCTGGCTGTCTGTACTGCGTCTCGTAAGTCTTTGTTCATACCGTCAATTAATGCATTCACCAGTATTCTAACATCAAGTGGGTTTATGCAAATGTACCCCATGTCTGCCCATTTCAAATGTAACCGTCCAAAGTACATTTCTACACTCTCTCCTCTTTGCTGTGTCACATTAGTCAGGGGTACGGACTGCTCTGATTGTTCCACTGTAGCCCATTGTCTTAGTGACTCACAGTACATCTCCCCAGACCGTGCAGATTTATCATCCATGCCCCAAGCCTGATTCTTTGCCACATCTGTGTGTGTCTTAATTATATGTCCTAGTGCGTAACCTGCCATTAAACTCACCAACCTCTCTAGGTCTGCCCAGGTACACTTATATGTCTCCTGTATTTCCTTTATGTGTCTGTAAAATGGGAATGGTTGGTTTTCACGATCAGGCAGCTGCTCCAGCAAAGCTAGCTGGTCAGAGGGGCTCCAGGGATAATACACCTGCATCTTTCTTATTCTAGTCTCCCTTCTAGGTCCTGATGTGGTTGGTCGTCTAATGTCTACTGTCAGCTTGCTCCTCAAAGGTCAATGTCCCCACTACCCACTAACCACACTAGTATGTCAGCTTCTTATGTCACTACATATGATCTTGTCTGGACAGCATTTAGCACAACTCGCTTAGGTCAGTAGCTCAGGTCACACAAGTAGCTATTCAGTCTGGGTTTGTCTGAGTCTGACCACAGTGTTTACAAGTCCATCTGTTTTGTCTGGGTCTCTGGTTAAACTTTGTCAATCAAAACATTCATAATACACCGTCCACACTGCTGCACATTCTCAAACATCATTTATTCACTTGCTATTTTCTTCCCTTGTCTGTGCCTTTTTGTTCATCCAAACATTCACACTTTTTTTCAGCATTGGTCCCACTTGTTTTACTGCTTCCTTTCTTCTCTGTCTTTTACAATCTGCATAGCTGTCTTGGATCCTATTGGGGGCAACGACTGTACACAGAAAAAGTTGCCCATGGCTTCAACCTTCTCTCCCGACAGCTCACCTTTCTTTTGAAATGCCCCTCTGTGTGCCTGGACCTTTGTCTTACAGGCCACACATAGTAAGTCAGAGAAAGCCTGCCAAAGTGTAGCAGGAAGGCTCCTTGCCTCTCACCCGGTAGACCTACAGGATGTAACAAGAAGGCTCTCTGCCTCTCACCCATTAGATCAGCTGGCTAGAATAAGAATAGGCCTTTTTCCTTCCAGCCCAGCTCCATGGAACGTGGGAAGGCTGCTTCAACTTAGACAGCTCATTTCTGTTCTGAAATGCCCTTCTGTGTGCCTGGACCTTTGTCTTACAGGCCACACATAGCAAGTCAGACTGAGCCTGCCAAGGTGTATCCAGAAGGCTCCTTGCCCTCGCCTCTCACCCACAACAAAAAAACCCACTGACTAAAGTAAGAAGTTCCAGGTGTGATAGGCTTCTAACCTACTTTATCAGCCATACAGTCGGTAACCTCCTTTGTTGATCCACAATTTGCTATAAATCAATCACACAACTAGAAGCAGGTTCAAACACATTAATGACCAAACAATCACTTACAATTTCTGTCTAAATTAGGCACCATATTTTACTTTCAACTTCCAACTTCAACTCACAAAATTTCATTCCACTTCAATTAAGTACTGTTGTTTAAAATGCACAAATCTCCTAGCGAGTATTTACGCCAAGGACAGAAACACAGAGAATCTTGAGCGCAGCTCCATGCCCCCTCCCATTAGACACTCAGCAGAGATAAGACGAGAGGAGAGGACAACCACAAACAACCGCGCAGCTCTTTCATTCCCCCCTCCCATCAGAATTTTAGAAAAGTAGTGTCCTTCACACTAACAGAATGCAGCAGTTCTTTAGACTTAACCAAAATCAATTTCTACAAACCCTCAAAATCACGGGATTTCACTGTAAGAGCAGGTAACTGTATAATGTGAGTAACCGAGACTTGCCCTTTTCTGGCCAAATGTATCCAGGAAACTTTACAATGTAATGCCACATATAACATGAGCTATATCATTACTCAATTCATTCAGTCTCAGATGTAGATTTGAAATATCTATAACGCATCTGTCCAGGATCTCCCACAAGAACTAGAAAGGTAACAATCTCTTGACACAAAATGATGTGTGATGATTCATTCATACGTACTCATTCAGGGATTTTTTTTCCTTTTCAGTGGTCATTTGATTTTACAAAGAGAAGATAACAAAAAATCCCTTATCTCTATCACTCTGCTTAATTCAACTCAAAGTGAGTTGAATAATGTCCTCTGTCACATACAGAGGACCATTCCTAATCGGAATCCCTCATCAATCAGGGATTTATGTATATCCCTTATACTCAATTACTTATCTCTCATCATATTCAAAGGTTCTCATAGACATACATACAAGGATTCACACAGCCTGCCTATCTTGCACTTTGGATTTGACACCTTAACCTACAGCAGTGTCCACTGACACTTTGAGAACACCAAAGCCAACTTCTTAAACAACAAGAATCAACAAAAACCAAAACAACAAAAAACCACAGCCCTATACAAATTTCAGCCTCATATGATTTACTGCCAATCCAAAATCAACACTGCACGGAGTTTATCCCAGCTCTGTGCTACACAATACACCAGTACACAACCAGTTAGTATATTAGTATATTGCCAGAACAGATATAATACAGATGATAATTATTATCTTATTACTCTATTATTCAACTCTCATATGGACATACTCACTGCTCACTGGTGATGTGGGTTCTTTTGAACCATGTTGTACAGCCTTACCCAGAGATATGTAGAGATCCTTAGAGAGGTTGCAAACGCAAAATCAATGTAAGAATAAATGTTCTCACCTGCTGCAGCCGGATTTTGCATGTCCAACCTCCCAGGAATCTCCCACATACGGATTCCGAATAGGCTGGTTTCCACGGTCCCCGTTGGGCGTCAAACTGTCATAGCTGTTTTCATTCTGACCCAGAGTCAGATATGCCAGATCACCAGTGAGTCCGAATTAGGAGTTTTACTCCCTTAATTTACAAGCGCTTGGAGACAAAAGAGACTGCTCACAGGGGCCGTGGGCAAATCACTTTATCTGACGTAATGAAATACAAGGCAATCTTTTATACCATTTACAACAATATGTAATTCTATGGAGCTCATGTGGCCCCCACCATCACCCACCATCACCTCAGGGTCAATACCTTGTTTTCAATGTACCCAGAACACGTTGTGGCTGACTACTGAGAACATACTGTATATGATAACAAGAATAGTCTCCTTGAAACAGAGACTAATAGTCTGCAGTGTCATAAGAATAATTCTAGCAATAATAGGCAAAAGCCAATTGAAGTATTAAAGGCAATTAAAGGGATATAAAGGCAAACTTTCTATATCAAAATATATATGGACCTAACTGTATATGTCTATTATCTCTCTATCTGTCTATCCCATATCTATCTTTCTGTGTGTGTAAACATTCTTCAATGGAGTATGTAAAAGAAGAGGTTGGACAAGGAAATGACATCACAATTCTTTTTTTTTGTTAAATAATATATCTTTATTTAGCTTACAAAAAACGCATACAAATCAGCATCAAAAAGGCATAAAAACGCATCAAAAATGCATGTAAAAAACACTTTTAGGCTATGTGCCCATGTAGCGATTCTGAAGCAGAATAAACCTGAGCAGAATCGCACACCTTGCTCCCGGAAAAACGCATGCGTTTTTTGACACGCTTTTGTAAGCATTTGTCAAGCGTATTTGCATGCGTTTTCCTAAGCATTTTTGCCAATATAATTGATGGTATGCGGAATCGCATGCGATTCCGCAAAATTAATGAACATGCTGTGTTTTTAATTGCTTAGGCTGGTTTCACATTTGCGTTTTTTAGCGCTGGAAAAAAACGCACATGTGCGCATGCGTTTTTCCCCCTATATTTAACATGGGTGCGCATACCTGCGCGCTTGTAAGCGCATGTATGCGATTTTCATGCGCTGCGTTTTTTTGGGGTGTGCGTTTGTATTTTCCAGACGCAGCATGTTGCATTTTTTGGCCCTGCAAAAAAGCGCATGCGCACATATGCGCACGTTTTGCGCTAAAAATGGCCATTATAGCCTATGGATGCGCATATGTGCGCACTGGCATGCTCATGTATGCGTTTTTTTGCATATGCGTTTTTTTTTTTAACCATGGAATTTAGGGGTTTGGGTTAGAGTTAGGGTTAGTTAAGGGGGTTTAGGGTTAGGGTTGGGGTTTGGGTCAGGGTTAGGGTTAAGTATGGTTTGGTTAAGGGTTAGGGTCAGGGTTAGGGTCAGGATTAGGGTTAAGTATGGTTTTGTTAAGGGTTAGGGTCAGGGTTAGGGTTAGGGTTAGGGTCAGGGTTAGGGTCAGGGTTAGGGTTAGGGTCAGGGTTAGGGTTAAGTATGGTTTTGTTAAGGATTAGGGTCAGGGTTAGGGTCAGGATTAGGGTTAAGTATGGTTTGGTTAAGGGTTAGGGTCAGGGTTAGGGTTAGGGTCAGGGTTAGGGTTAGGGTCAGGGTTAGGGTTAGGGTCAGGGTTAGGGTTAAGTATGGTTTTGTTAAGGGTTAGGGTCAGGGTTAGGGTCAGGATTAGGGTTAAGTATGGTTTTGTTAAGGGTTAGGGTCAGGGTTAGGGTTAGGGTCAGGGTTAGGGTTAGGGTTAGGGTCAGGGTTAGGGTTAGTAAAGTCATGGTTTGGGTAGTGTGAGGGGCCACCTAAAAATGTTGGAAAAAAATGCAAACGCGGTAAAAACGCACTAAAAACGCATACAAACGCATAAAAACGCTGCGTTTTTTTCATGCATGCTCATAAAAATGCTTGAAAAAAACGCAGCAGTTGTATACTTTTGTATGCGTTTTTTCAATGCGTTTTTTTGCGGGAAAAACGCGCTGCAAAAAAAAGCAAGTGTGAAACTAGCCTAAGCGTTTCCGCAGCGGTTAAAAACGCATCATTGGCATAACATGTGCGTTTTTCATTAAAAATCAATTGAATGCTTTTCTTAAGCGTTTCTGCAGCAGAATCGCTTGTCAAAAAGCGCTGCAGAAACGCTTAAAAAACGCTACGTGGGCACACAGCCTGATGCAGATTTCACCTGCGTCAAATCCTGAGCAAATACTGAGCCAATCCTGACCGTGGAAACACACCCTAACGAGCAGTACACTTCCCAAACATCCCAGATTTAGTAGAAGAAATCCTGCTATGTTAGGAAATAATGCTTCAGTCTTGGCAGTAGCGATCATTACGAAACACTGTACAGATGAAGAAATCCTCCTGTGGAGAGCTTCTTCTAACTTCACCTACTGTAGTAGAAAAAATTGAAGCTTGGAAAGGTAAGAGTAATTGATTGGGTTACAGATAAGATGTATAAATCCAATATCATTGGACAAATGGCAGCTTCTCAAGTGGGTATAGATAAAGTAATGAGCAAGTAGCTGACAGTCACTGGTGGGGCAAACTTTTATTGTGTGTATCTTCCTTAGCAAAGAGGTGCTGATACGTGCAAGAGGAGCTAATTGCCTCCAAAGCAGACTGAACATATCACGTGGCACAAATGAACATGCAATATTTTCCAAGCCATGCAGTATATGTCAAAACTATACAGAAATATATTTGTGTTCAGGGAACTTATTAGATCACATAGCTGCAAACAATATTTTTTTGGCAGTTGCAAATAACAAAAATACAATATAATCCCAAATTATGAATATATCAGTCATTTTTGGTGTGGCAAGGATGGTAAAAATATGATTGAAAATATTATTCCACTAGGAAGTTCCTGTTGTAAAAAAAGACAGAGTAGACCTTAACCCCTTTACCCCCAAGGGTGGTTTGCACGTTAATGACCAGGCCAATTTTTACAATTCTGACCACTGTCCCTTTATGAGGTAATGACTCTGGAACGCTTCCATGGATCCCGGTGATTCTAACATTGTTTTCTCGTGACAGATTGTACTTCATGATAGTGGTAAAATTTCTTTGATATGACTTGCGTTTATTTGTGAAAAAAATGGAAATTTGGTGAAAATTTTGCAATTTTCCAACTTTGAATTTTCATGCCCTTAAATCACAGATATGTCACATAAAATACTTAATAAGTAACATTTTCCACATGTTTACTTTACATTAGCACAATTTTGGAACATTTTTTTTTTTGGTAGGAAGTTATAAGGGTTAAATTTGACCAGCAATTTGTCATTTTTACAACACCATTTTTTTTTTAGGGACCACATCACATTTGAAGTCAGTTTGAGGGGGTCTATATCAGGGTCCCCAACCACCGGTCCGCGGCCCAGCACCGGGTCGTTGCAGTGCTCTTGCCAGTCCGCGGACACAAGGGGAGCCGGCGGCGGTGCAGCAGCTGATACTCACCCTGCATCCCTGTCGGCGCGGCGGCTTCATCCAGCACTGAGCGTCAAGTGTACCGCTCATTTAAGGTCATGAATATGGACGCCACTCCTCTCCCATAGGTGTGGCATCCATATTCATGGACCTTAATGAGCGGTAGCATGTGACCGCTCCGCACAGGAAGAAGCTGAAGCGTCGTAAGATGCAGGGAGGGAAGTTCAGCGACGGGAAGGAAGTTCAGCGACGTGAGGGGTAAGTATGATGGGGGAGGATGGTGGAGCCCAGCCATACATACACGGGTGGGAGCGGAGCCATATATACAAGGGAGGGAGAGTGGGAGCGGAGCCATATATACAAGGGAGGGAGAGTTTGAGTGGAGCCATAAATACAAGGGAGGGAGAGTGGAAGCAGAGCCACATATATAAGGGAGGGAGAGTGGAAGCAGAGCCATATATACAAGGGAGGGAGAGTTGGAGCAGAGCCATAAATGCATGGGAGGGAGAGTGGGAGCGGAGCCATAAATACAAGGGAGGGAGAGTGGGAACAGAGCCATAAAAACATGGGAAGGAGAGTGGGAGCGGAGCCAAAAACACGAGGGAGGGAGAGTGGGAACAGAGACATAAATACAAGGGAGGGAGAGTGGGAGCGGAGCCATAAATACAAGGGAGGGAGAGTGGAAGCAGAGCCACATATATAAGGGAGGGAGAGTGGAAGCAGAGCCATATATACAAGGGAGGGAGAGTTGGAGCAGAGCCATAAATGCATGGGAGGGAGAGTGGGAGCGGAGCCATAAATACAAGGGAGGGAGAGTGGGAACGGAGCCATAAATACAAGGGAGGGAGAGTGGGAGCGGAGCCATAAATACAAGGGAGGGAGAGTGGAAGCGGAGCCATATATACAAGGGAGGGAGAGTGGAAGCAGAGCCATAAATACAGTCATATGTTAAAGTTTGGGCACCCCTATTAATGTTAACCTTTTTTCTTTAGAACAATTTTGGTTTTTGCAACAGCTATTTCAGTTTCATATATCTAATAACTGATGGACTCAGTTATATTTCTGGATTCAAATGAGGTTTATTGCACTAACAGAAAATGTGCAATCTGCATTTAAACAAAATTTGACCGATGCAAAAGTATGGGCACCCTTATCATTTTCTTGATTTGAACACTCCTAACTACTTTTTACTGAGTCCTGAAGCACTAAATTGGTTTTGTAACCTCATTGAGCTTTGAACTTCATAGCCAGGTGTATCAAATCATGAGAAAACGTATTTAAGGTGGCCACTTGCAAGTAGTTCTCCTATTTGATTCTCCTATGAAGAGTGGCATCATAGGCTCCTCAAAACAACTCTCAAATGATCTGAAAACAAAGATTATTCAACATAGCTTTTCAGAGGAAGGATACAAAAAGTTGTCTCAGAGATTTAACCTGTCAGTTTCCACTGTGAGGAACATAGTAAGGAAATGGAAGAACACAGGTACAGTTCTTGTTAAGCCCAGAAGTGGCAGGCCAAGAAAAATATCAGAAAGGCAGAGATGAAGAATGGTGAGAACAGTCAAGGACAATCCACAGACCACCTCCAAAGACCTGCAGCATCATCTTGCTGCAGATGGTGTCACTGTGCATCGGTCAACAATACAGCGCACTTTGCACAAGGAGAAGCTGTATGGGAGAGTGATGCGAAAGAAGCCGTTTCTGCAAGCATGCCACAAACAGAGTCGCCTGAGGTATGCAAAAGCACATTTGGACAAGCCAGTTACATTTTGGAAGAAGGTCCTGTGGACTGATGAAACAAAGATTGAGTTGTTTGGTCACACAAAAAGGCGTTATGCATGGAGGCTAAAAAAACACAGCATTCCAAGAAAAACACTTGCTACCCACAGTAAAATTTGGTGGAGGATCCATCATGCTTTGGGGTTGTGTGGCCAATGCCGGTATCGGGAATCTTGTTAAAGTTGAGGGTCGCATGGATTCAACTAAGTATCAGCAGATTCTTGACAATAATGTGCAAGAATCCGTGACGAAGTTGAAGTTATGCAGGGGATGGTTATTTCAGCAAGACAATGATCCAAAACACCGCTCCAAATCTACTCAGGCATTCATGCAGAGGAACAATTACAAAGTTCTGGAATGGCCATCCCAGTCCCCAGACCTGAATATAATTGAACATCTGTGGGATGATTTGAAGCGGGCTGTCCATGCTCGGCTACCATCAAACTTAACTGAACTGGAATTGTTTTGTAAACAGGAATGGTCACAAATACCTTCATCCAGGATCCAGGAACTCATTAATAGCTACAGGAAGCGACTAGAGGCTGTTATTTTTGCAAAAGGAGGATCTACAAAATATTAATGTCACTTTTATGTTGAGGTGCCCATACTTTTGCGCCGGTCAAATTTTGTTTAAATGCAGATTGCACATTTTCTGTTAGTACAATAAACCTCATTTGAATCCAGAAATATAACTGAGTCCATCAGTTATTAGATATATGAAACTGAAATAGGTGTTGCAAAAACCAAAATTGTTATAAAGAAAAAAGGTTAACATTAATAGGGGTTCCCAAACTTTAACATATGACTGTACAAGGGAGGGAGAGTGGGAGCGGAGCCATATATACATGGGAGGGAGAGTGGAAGCAGAGCCATATATACAAGGGAGGGAGAGTGGGAGCGGAGCCATAAATACAAGGGAGGGAGAGTGGGAGCGGAGCTGTAAATACAAAGGAGGGAGAGTGGGAGCGGAGCCATATATACAAGGGGGGGAGAGTGGGAGCGGAGCCATATATACAAGGGAGGGAGAGTGGAAGCAGAGCCATATATACAAGGGAGGGAGGGTGGAAGTGGAGCCATGCATACAGGATGGGACAGAGGAGCCATGCATACAGGATGGGACAGGGGAGCCATGTATACAGGGTGGGAGCAGAGCCATGTATACAGGATGGGAGAGTGGGTGCGGAGCCATGTATACAGGATGGGAGGGTGGGAGCACAGTCATGTATACAGGATGGGAGGGTGGGAGCACAGCCATGTATACAGGATGGGAGGGTGGGAGCACAGCCATGTATACAGGATGGGAGGGTGGGAGCAGAGCCATGTATACAGGATGGGAGAGTGGGAGCAGAGCCATGCATACAGGATGGGAGAGTGGGAGCAGAGCCATGCTTACAGGATGGGAGAGTGGAAGCAGAGCCATGTATACAGGATGGGAGAGTGGGAGCAGAGCGATGTTTACAGGATGGGAGAGTGGAAGCAGAGCCATGTATACACAATGGGAGAGTGGGAGCAGAGCCATGCATGCAGGATGGGAGAGTGGGAGCAGAGCCATGTATACAGGATGGGAGGGTGGGAGCGGAGCCATGTATACAAGGGTGGGAGGATGGGAGCAGAGCCATGTATACAAGGATGGGACAGGGGAGCCATGCATACAACAGGGGGAGCCACACAGAGCTGGACAGGATGAGGGCAACGACACATACATTTTCTGATGATTAGAAACTAATCAGCACGTGCAGTACTCCAGTACAATTTTTCTTAAGTGCTCAATGCTCCATTTCCTTGTAGGTTCCAATCATCATTAGCAGTGACGGTCATCAGTAGAAGTAGCCCAGTGCTCCCACTGAAACAGAGAAACAAGCCAGGTGCTCCCACTCATTCAAAACCTATGGTGAGTTCAGTCACATTATAAATATTATAATTAAATGATAAGTATGCACTGCTAAACTACAACCGCGTCCATAGCCCCACCCCCTTATGATAAAAGCCCTGCCCCTGTCACACCTCCATCCCTGCCCTACCGGGCCTTGGAAGAATGGTCTTGCGTGAAGCCGATCCCTGGTGCAAAAAAGGTTGGGGACCACTGGTCTATATGATAGAAAATACCCAAAAGTGACATCATTCTAAAAACTGCACCCCTCAAGGTGCTCAAAACCTCATTCAAGAAGTTTATTAACCCTTCAGGTGCTTCACAGGAATTTTTGGAATGTTTAAAAAAAAATGAACATTTAACTTTTTTTCACAAATATCCAAGAAGTATCATTTCTCCTTGCGGAGAATGAAATGCTAAGCATGTCGAGATGAGGAGACTTAAAGCCGCAATGCTCCTCTGGGAAATATGCTAATTATGCAAATTGTCTCTTCAGAGAGGAAGAAGACTAGAAACTCTAGTACCACCTATTGGAAGTAGCAATCCTAAAAGTCAATGTCGACCCTTTAACGAGCCTTGTTACATGACTTAGGATAAAAGCGAAGCCAGAATCTCAATTTGCAGACACTGTGTTTTGAGCATTGCGGCTTTAAGTCTCCTCATCTCGACATGCTTAGCATGTCATTCTCCGCAAGGAGAAATTATACTTCTTGGATATCGGTCAGATGCCTCTCTCACAGCCAAACCAGATCTCACACTTTGCACTGATGAGGGGCAGTACCCCAAAACACAGTGTCTGCAAATTGAGATTCTGGCTTGGCTTTTATCCTAAGTCATGTAACAAGGCTCGTTAAAGGGTCGGCATTGATTTTTAGGATTGCTACTTCCAATAGGTGGCACTAGAGTTCTAGTCTTCTTCCTCTCTGAAGAGACAATTTGCATAATTAACTTTTTTTCACAAGACAATAACTTCAGGTCCAATTTTTTTTACAAAAAAACATACAAGTGACCCCATTTTGGAAGCTAAACCCCCCAGGAACTTATCTAGATATGTGGTGAGAACTTTGAACCCCCAAGTGCACCACAGACACTTATAACGTAGAGCCATAAAAATAAAAAATCTTTTTTTTTTCCACAAAAATTATATTTTTGCCCCCAATTTTTTATTTTTCCAACAGTAACGGGAGAAATTGGACCCCAGAAGTTATTGTGCAATTTGTCCTGAGTATGTTGATACCCCATATGTGGGGGTAAACCATTGTTTTGGGCACATGGCAGAGCTTGGAAGAGAAGGAGCACTGTTTGACTTTTTCAATGCAGAATTGGCTGGAATTGAGATCAGACGCCATGTCGTGTTTCGAGAGCCCCTGATGTGCCTAAACAGTGGAAACCCCCCTATTCTAACTCCAACCCTAACCCCAACACAACCCTAACCCTAATACCAACCTGTTGTGAATTCTCTCTCTGGCTTCCCTCTGGCGATTACTGAAGTTAGTGGATCTGGTCAGATTGACAGAGGGGTTGTGAGTTCTCTTTCTGGGCTGCCTCTGGTGGTTACTGGAGGTAGTGGAGCTGATCTGATTGACAGAGGCTTGCCACCTGATAATGAGGAAGACGATTGGAGATTTGGGGTTTCAGATTGGGATTTAAGGCAGCTGACTCCCTCTATCCCTGCTGGTGATTTTCTTCCTGTGTCTTCTGAGGTCTGATGTCTCCTGCTCTGTCCCTGCATGGTTCAGCTAAGTGGTTCATTTGCTATTCTGTTTGCATTTGATCTGGTTTTGTCTATCTCTGCTTTGTGCAGGTCAGCCAGCTCCGGTTGGGGTTGTGCTGAATCACCGCCCATATGTTCCTGCTTGTGCCAGTTTGTTTTGTCCCCTGTTATATTGGTCTGTTTTTGCATTGCTTTCAGAATATACCAGAGTGCTGATATAGTGGGGGCGAAGTCGTGCGACTTCAGTGTTTTTTGTGCATCAGACGTGTTGGACTTTTTGCAGGGTTTTTTGCGTGATTGCAGACAGTGTCTTTCCATTCCTGTCCTGTATAGTCAGTGTGGGCCCCATCATTTGCTCAGTCTATTTTCCTGCCTGCATTTGTGTTTTCATCTTGTCTCACTGACAATATATGTTTGGGGGCTATCTATTCCTTTGGGGTCTGCTCCGGGGCAGTTTAGATTTCTCCTTTCTTGCCCTTGGCTTAGTTAGCTCTCTGGCTGTGCCGAGGCATCTAGGATCATCGTAGGTACGCTCCACAGCTACTGCTAGTTGTGTGGATAGGATCAGTGGTCTGCAATCTGCTTAGTTACCAACCTCTCTGGTTTTCTGTGGCTTAGCCTGGGCCTGCTATCCTCTTCGGTGACCCATTTATAACACCAACCCTTACTATAACCCTAACCACAAACCTAACCCTAACACACCCCTAACCCTAATTCCCACCCTAACCCTATTTCTAACCCTAATGGGAAAATGGAAATAAATATATTTTTTATTTTATTATTTTTCCCTAAGGGGGTGATAAAGGGGGGTCTGATTTACTATTTAAAGCGCGTTTTTATGTTTGGCAGCTGTCAGACGCTAAAAGACGCTTTTTATTGCAAAAAATAGTTTTTGCATCACCACATTTTGAGAGCTGTAATTTTTCCATATTTTGGCCCACAGTCATGTGAGGTCTTACTTTTTGCGGGACGAGTTGACGTTTTTATTGGTACAATTTTCGGGCACATGACATTTTTGATCGCTTTTTATTACAATTTTTGGGAGGCAGAATGAACAAAAAACAGCAATTCATGAATTTCTTTTGGGGGGGGCGTTTATACCATTCCGCATGTGGTAAAATTGATAAAGCAGTCTTATTCTTCAGTCTTATTCATCAGTACGATTACAGCGATACCTCATTTATATTTTTTTTTTGTTTTGGCACTTTTATACAATGAAAACTATTTTATATAAAAAATAATTATGTTTGCATCGCTTTATTCTGCAAGCTATAACTTTTTAATTTTTTCGCTGATGATGCTGTATAGCGGCTCATTTTTTGCGAGACAAGATGACATTTTCAGCGGTAATATGTTTATTTATATACGTCTTTTTGATCACGTGTTATTCCACTTTTTGTTCGGTGGTATGATGATAAAGCATGATTTTTTTGCCTTTTTTTAAGGGATTCACTAAAGGGGTTAACTATTGGGACAGTTTTATAGGGTGGGTCGTTACGGATGCGACGATACTTAATATGTGTACTTTGATTGGTTTTTTTACAGAAAGAAATGTATTTATTAGGGAATATTTTTTTCTTTACTTAGGAATTTTTTTTTAATATTTTTACACGTTTTTTTTCTCACTTTTTTCTCTTTGTCTCTGGGTGGGACATTACTGTATAATAACAGATCGCTGATCTGATACTTTGCACTGCACTATGTCAGATCAGCGATCTGACAGGCATTGCAGGAGGCTTCTCAGTGCCTGCTCTCATAGTGCCAGGTGTCAGCTGTGATAATCAGCTGACACCCACCCGCGATCAGCTGCACTCCCCCCATGAGCACAGCTGATTGCGATGATGTACTATCCCGTCCACGGTCATACGGGCCCGGGTCACCTGGACGGGATAGCACTTCATATGTCATAAAGGGGTTAAACTGGGTCTTTCTTTGCATTTGATTTATTTCATTTACTCCCATATATAGCGCCATTAATTTCCACAGCACTTTACTGACATCATCACTGACCTCAATGGGGGCTCACAATCTAGATTCTTAATTAATATGACTTTGGAGCATGGGAGGAATTCAGAGAATAAGAAGGAAACCCACACAAATACAGGGAGAACATACCAACTCCTTGCAGATGTTGTCCACGTTGGGCTTTGGACCCAGGAGCGAGGAGTGAAAGATTTTGATAAGATCCTACATAATAATAGTTCATCAAGAAAAACTCATGGTCAAACCCAAGGAGAAGTAATACGTATTGCAGATCTGTCTTTATTTTACACTGCGATCTCTTCCACCAGAAGCTCTCCAAGATCCACTCCATAAGAGGTTTCTGTATATACAGGGCCTTGCGAAAGTATTTGGCCCCTTGGAACTTTTCAACCTTTTCCCACATATCATGCTTCAAACATAAAGATACCAAATATAATTTTTTGGTGAAGAATCCACAACAAGTGAAACACAATTGTGAAGTTGAATGAAATTTATTGGTTATTTTAAATTTTTATGGGAATTCAAAAACTGAAAAGTAGGACATGCAATGTTATTCGGCCCCTTTAACTTAATACTTTGTTGCCCCACCTTTTGCTGCGATTACAGCTGCAAGTCACTTGGGGTATGTCTCTATCAGTTTTGTATATCAAGAGACTGAAATTCTTGCCCATTCTTCCTTGGCAAACAGCTCGAGCTCAGTGAGGTTTGATGGAGATCGTTTGTGAACAGCAGTTTTTAGCTGGATACATTTATTTGAGAACCATTCCATTGTAGATTTTGCTTTATGTTTGGGATCATTGTCTTGTTGGAAGACAAATCTCCGTCCCAGTCTCAGGTCTTTTGCAGACTCCAACAGGTTTTCTTCAAGAATGTCCTGTATTTGGCACCATCCATCTTCCCATCAATTTTAGCCATCTTCCCTGTCCCTGCTGAAGAAAAGCAGGCCCAAACCATGATGCTGCCACCACCATGTTTGACAGTGGAGATGGTGTGTTCAGGGTGATGAGCTGTGTTGCCTTTACGCCAAACATATCATTTGGCATTGTTGCCAAAAAGTTCGATTTTGGTTTCATCTGACCAGAGCACCTTCTTCCACATGTTTGGTGTGTCTCCCAGGTGGCTTGTTGCAAACTTTAAATGACACTTTTTATGGAGATCTTTGAGAAATGACTTTCTTCTTGCCACTCTTCCATAAAGGCCAGATTTGTGCAGTGTATGACTGATTGTTGTCCTATGGACAGACTGTCCCACCTCAGCTGTAGATCTCTG
Organism: Dendrobates tinctorius; assembly: GCF_039654945.1. NCBI lineage: Eukaryota > Metazoa > Chordata > Amphibia > Anura > Dendrobatidae > Dendrobates > Dendrobates tinctorius. The sequence goes on from NW_027361679.1 coordinate 58,699,309, forward strand.
CAGTTCATCCAGAGTGATCATGGGCCTCGTGGCTGCATCTCTGATCAGTCTTCTCCTTGTTTGAGATGAAAGTTTAGCGCGACGGCCGGGTCGTGGTAGATTTGCAGTGGTAGGATACTCCTTCCATTTCAATATGATCGCTTGCACAGTGCTCCTTGGGATGTTTAAAGTTTTGGAAATCATTTTGTATCCAAATCCGGCTTTAAACTTCTCCACAACAGTATCACGGACCTGCCTGTTGTGTTCCTTGGTCTTCATGATGCTCTCTGTGCATCAAACAGAACCCTGAGATTATCACAGAGCAGGTGCATTTATACGGAGACTTGAATACACACAGGTAGATTATATTTATCATCATTAGTCATTTAGGACAACATTGGATCATTCAGAGATCCACAATGAATTTCTGGAGTGAGTTTGCTGAACTGAAAGTAAAGCGGACAAATAACATTGCACGCCCCACTTTTCAGTTCTTGAATTCCCACAAAAATTTTAAATAACCTTACATTTCGTTCAACTTCACAATTGTGTTCCACTTGTTGATGATTCTTCACCAAAAATTTACATTTGGTATCTTTATGTTTGAAACATGACATGTGGGAAAAGGTTGAAAACTTCCAGGGGGCCGAATACTTTCGCAAGGCACTATAACCATTTTGTTCTACACCGGTTTTTTGTGTGTATTTTTTATTATTTCATCTTTTTGCCGTTTTTGTATGAACTGTATTCTTTTTGCATAATAAATCTAAAATGTAATAACTTTGGTCTTACTGCTACAAACATATACACCATTCTATAGAGGGAAAGTATAGCCTGCCTGTGTTACCCTGTGGCTGACAGCGAGCAAGAACTGTATCTATCTGGTGATAGGAATGCTGGGTGGTGTGGTTGCTAGTGTATTACTCAGTGCAGGCGATCAAAGTCCGATCTGAATAAATGTAACATTTTTCTTGGATGCGGAGACATCAGCCGTGTGAACTTACCTTTACAGTCACATTGGAGTAATTTGTGCAGTGAGTGAGTGTTGTTCGTTGCAGTAACTGTTGTACTAATGCAGAGATACATGGACTGTAGGGGTTATTGTGGCTTGTCCTGGGGCACTGTGACTAGCTCTATGTTTGGTAATGTTTTGAGGCACTGTAGGACCCAAGTAATTTAATGGACACTACCCACAACAGTAAAGCAGCAGTAGACGGAAGCAATATGATGGTGTAAGCCGCAAGGATCCAATCCACTGGTCCAATTGGTAAAATGAAATAGGCAGCCCTTAGAAAATAGCAATCCTTTACTTACTTAATTTATTTACCCATGTATAAGAACATGTATGAAGGATTGTTATTATTTTTTTTTTAAGTTCAAGCCTCCTTCTCCTATTGTTTGTCCACAAGACGTCTGTTTTGGCATAATTGATAGCATGCTATGTGTGTACTGTCTGGGTACTTCCGCAAAATGCATCTCATAATCAACACTGAATAAATCAAGATGTTTTTAAAATCTTGTTTCCATCATTTGCATATCATTAACATGTCTATCAATACTCTCATTTTTCGTAATTCCACAATTTTTCATTCTTGGTCTTGCAATTTCAGTGTTATGTAAACAGAGATCAACAGATGAGGAAAATAATCTCTTTTATACCTTTTGATTACAAAGTAATAACTGTCTAAAAAATGTAACCTCAATAAATCCTTTTTATGGCAAGTCATCAATAGTCAGTATGCTTAAAGAATAAATGTGACTAGTTAATAGCCAATGAACTGAAACTACCGATGAAAGGATACATTTTGTCTGACAGTAATCTCATACAGATCCCTTTACATTTTTCACTCTGTTTCATTGCAGCTAGAGATGAGCGACTTTACCTTTTTTAGGGTCGAGTCAGGTTTCATGAAACTCTACTTTCTCAAAAGTCGAGTCGATCGAAATCGGCCGACTATAGTGAAAAGTCGGGGGTCCGACTGAAACACAAAACCCAATGCAAGTCAATGGGGAAGCAAAGTCAGCAGGGAGTGGAGGACAGTAAACACACCTACAGTGCCCATTTCAATGCCAACAACATCAATTTTTATTTCTTAAGCTTGTCAACTTAATTTACTTTATAATAATAGTTACGCATTGAAAACTGGAGGTTATTTTGCTACAGTTGTGGGGGGAGAGGGCTGGCTCCAGGTTTTCGTGTGCCCCATGCAAAGAGTGTCAGTGCACCCCTTTAACACATACCACAATTCATGATGTCATGATGCTCCGATACGGCACAGAAATATAGGTATAGTACAATGACAAATACTTCACTTCTTACATGACATAACTGATATGTATTTTAACCCCTTAACGACCGCCGATACGCCTTTTAACGGCGGTAATTAAGGGTACTTAAACCACAGCGCCGTTAATTCACGGCGCTGTGATTTAAGTGAATAGCGCCCCCCCAGTGTCGGATATTCTCCGGGGTCTCGGCTGCCAGGGGTAGCCGAGACCCCAGAGAACATGAATCGGTCGGTTTTTACCGACCCCCGCTTTTGCGATCGCCGTTATTAACCCTATAACGGCGACTGCAAAAAAAAAAAAAGCCGCGATTTTACATTTAATTTCTCTTTCCTCTGATGTGATCGCACATCAGAGGATAGAGAAATAGGGTCCCCGATCCCCTCCCGGTACCTCTCCCTTGTCCTCCGTCCCCTCCCGGTGGTCCTGCGCCCGCCGGCGTCATCCGATGGGCGCCGCCATCTTGAAAATGGCGGGCGCATGTGCAGTGCGCCCGCCGGGAATCTGCTGGCTCCGGCTGGCAGATTCCATTCATTATTTTGATCACTATGATAAACGATCATAGTGATCAAAATAATAAAAATAGTACATAACCCCCCCGTTTATCACCCCCTTATATAGGCACACATAATGAAATAAAAAAAATATTTTTTTTTCAGTTTTCCATAAGGGTTAGGGCTAGGGTTAGGGTTAGGCTAGGGTTAGGCTAGGGTTAGGCTAGGGTTAGGGTTAGGCTAGGGTTAGGGTTAGGCTAGGGTTAGGCTAGGGTTAGGCTAGGGTTAGGGTTAGGCTAGGGTTAGGGTTAGGCTAGGGTTAGGCTAGGGTTAGGGTTAGGCTAGGGTTAGGGTTAGGCTAGGGTTAGGCTAGGGTTAGGGTTAGGCTAGGGTTAGGCTAGGATTAGGGTTAGGCTAGGGTTAGGGTTAGGCTAGGGTTAGGGTTAGGCTAGGGTTAGGGTTAGGCTAGGGTTAGGGTTAGGCTAGGGTTAGGGTTAGGCTAGGGTTAGGGTTAGGCTAGGGTTAGGGTTAGGCTAGGGTTAGGGTTAGGCTAGGGTTAGGCTAGGGTTAGGGCTAGGCTAGGGTTAGGGCTAGGCTAGGGTTAGGGTTGGGCTAGGGTTAAGGGTTAGGGTTGGGCTAGGGTTAAGGGTTAGGGTTGGGCTAGGGTTAAGGGTTAGGGTTGGGCTAGGGTTAGGGCTAGGGTTGGGCTAGGGTTAGGGCGAACTAGGATTAGGGTTAGGATTAGGGATTAGGGTTGGGATTAGGGTTAGGGGTGTGTTGGGGTTAGGGTTGGAGCAAGAATTGAGGGGTTTCCACTATTTACCAACTTTGGGGCTCTAAAAATTGGGGTCTAAAAAATTACTTTTGTGGAAATAAAAAAGACTTTATTTTCACGGCTCTGCGTCTATAAACTTCTGTGACGCGCTTGGCGGTTCAAAGTGCTCACCACACATCTAGATAAGTTCCTTAGGGGGTCTTTTTACCAAAATGGGGTCACTTGTGGGGGGTTTCCACTGTTTAGGCCCATCAGGGGCTCTGCAAATGCAACATGATGCCCGCAGACCATTCCATCAAAGTCTGCATTCCAAAATGGCACTCCTTCCCTTCCAAGCTCTCCCATGCACCCAAACAGTGGTTCCTCCCCACATATGGGGTATCAGCGTACTCAGGACAAATCGCATAATTACTGTGGGGGTATGATTTCTCCTGTTACCCTTGTAAAAATAAAAATTTGGGGGCGAAAAGATCATTTTTGTGGAAAAAAAATGGATTTCTTATTTTCACGGCTCTACGTTATAAACTTCTGTGAAGCACTTGAAGGTTCAAAGTGCTCACCACACATCTAGATAAGTTCCTTAATGGGTCTAGTTTCCAAAATGGGGTCACTTGTTGGAGTTTTCCACTGTTTAGGCACATTAAGGGCTCTCCGAACGCAACATGGCATCCGATCTTAATTCCAGCCAATTCTGCGTTGAAAAAGTCAAACGGTGCTCCATCCCTTGCGAGCTCTGCCGTGTGCTGAAAAAGGGGTTTACCCCCACATATGGGGTATCGGCGTATTCAGGAGAAATTGTACAACAAATTTTGTGGTTGATTTTCTCTTTTAACACTTGTGAAAATAAAAAAAATTGGTTCTGAAGTAATTTTTTTTCCAAAAAAAAGTTAAATGTTAATTTTTTCCATCCACATTGCTTTCGTTCCTGTGAAGCACTTAAAGGGTTAATAAACTTCTTGAATGTGGTTTTGAGCACCTTGAGGGGTCTAGTTTTTAGAATGGTGCCACTTTTGGGTATTTTCTGTCATGTAAACCCCTCAAAATGACTTTAAATATGATGTGGTCCCTAAAAAAAATGGCTTTGTAAATTTTGTTGTAAAAATGAGAAATCGCTGGTCAACTTTTAACCCTTATAACTTCCTAACAAAAAAAAATTTTGCATCCAAAATTGTGCTGATGTAAAGTAGACATGTGGGAATTGTTATTTATTAAGAAATTTATGTGACACATCTCTCTGATTTAAGGGCATAAAAATTTAAAATTTTAAAATTGCAAAATTTTAAAATTTTTTGCCATATTTCTGTTTTTTTCATAAATAAACAAGACTTATCGAAGAAATTTTACCACTAACATGAAGTACAATATGTCACGAAAAAACATTCTCAGAATCAGCAGGATCCATTAAAGCGTTCCAGAGTTATAACCTCATAAAGGGACAGTGGTCAGAATTGTAAAAATTGGCCTGGTCATTAAGCTGCAAACTGGCTCTGTCGCTAAGGGGTTAAATTCTACAATAGTTCAAAAAAGGGACAGTATATACAAGCTCCATACAGGTTTATGGCCACCACATGGTGCGCCATACAGAATAATGAGCCCCATATATTTCTCCATGCAGAATAATTGGTCCCATATAATGTTCCATGCAGTATACAGTATGATGAGCTCCACATAATGCTACAGTATATGATGGTCTCCATGGATGATGCTCCAGTGTGCTATAGGTCCAAATAATGCTCCATATATAATGGGCCCCATTTCTAATGCTCCAGTGTATAATGGGCCCCGTAAATGCTGCTCCAGTGTCTCATGTCCCCCATTTGGAATGCTCCAGTATATGATGGGCCTCATGGATGATGCTCCAGTGTCTTATGGGCTCCATATATAATAAGCCCCATTTCTAATGCTCGACTTTATAATGGGCCTTGTAAATGCTTCTCCAGTGTCTGATGTCCCCCATTTGGAATGCTCCAGTATATAATGGGCCTCGTGGAGGGTGCTCCAGTGTATGATGGGCCCAAATAATGCTCCATATATAATGTGCCCCATTTAGAATGAACCCAGCCATGGTATGTGAAAAGAGCTCCATGGAGTAATCTGAAGTGTGGGCTGCCACATTCTTCACTTTTGGTGTGGGTAAAGGACCCAAGGAAAGGGGTTGCTCCTGACCAGAAGCCTGCACTGATGACTCAGTGCTTGCATTTTTTGAAACTTCAGAAGAGGAGGTGATAAAGCTGGAGGCTGTTTCAGCAACGTAAGGCAAAGCCAGTTCCTGATGCTCCGGCTTTAAAAGTGGTTTGCCTACTCCCAGAAAAGGGAGCCTTACAGGCCTTCCGGAGCCAAACCATGATGCAGGCTCAACACCTCCTGCCTTAGCTGCTACAGTGCTTTTGGCACTACCAGCAGATGCACCACCACCACCATCAGTACCAGCTGGCTCCCCACGCCCACGTCCGCGGCCTCTTCCACCATACTTACTAATTTTTGCGAAAAGGTACCCATAATACCAGCAGATATTTGGTACTTTATCAGAAGCATACAGCTCTATACAGTCTAGGGATAATTGTAAATCTCCGTATATATTTCATGAGTCATACACAGACACTCACAGGCTCAGTATGGATTACACAATAATATAAAAAGTTGAAAAAGGGTACAGTATCACCAGATACAAGGTATACAGTTGTGGCCAAAAGTATTGACACCCCTGCAATTCTGTCAGATAATACTCAGTTTCTTCCTGAAAATGATTGCATGGCGGAGGTTCCCTGATATTTTGGGGTTGCTTTGCTGCCTCTGGCACTGGACTGCTTGACCGTGTGCATGGCATTATGAAGTCAGAAGACTACCAACAAATTTTGCAGCATAATGTAGGGCCCAGTGTGAGAAAGCTGGGTCTCCCTCAGAGGTCATGGGTCTTCCAGCAGGACAATGACCCAAAACACACTTCAAAAAGCACTAGAAAATGGTTTGAGAGAAAGCACTGGAGACTTCTAAGGTGGCCAGCAATGAGTCCAGACCTGAATCCCATAGAACACCTGTGGAGAGATCTAAAAATGGCAGTTTGGAGAAGGCACCCTTCAAATATCAGGGGTGTCAATAATTTTGACCACAACTGTATATATATTTCAGGAGGCAGACACAAACACTCTCAGGCCCAGTATGGATTAGACAAGAATATAAAAAGCAGTAAATGGGTAATGTATCACAAGTGTACAGCTGTATACAGTGTTGGTGTAATCTTAAATCTCCAACTATATTTCCGGAGTAACAGACAGACGTTCACAGGCTCATTATGGATTACACCAGAATCAAAATAGCAAAGAGGGGTACTATATAAGAAGCATAGAGCTGTATACAGTGTTGGGCAAATGTGAAATCTCAATATATATTTCCGGAGTCACCCTCAGACGCTCACTCAGTATGGATTTGACCGTAATACTAAATGTCGAACAAAGGTACTGTATAACAAGATAGAAGCTGTATATAGTATAGGGTAAAATTTTTATCTTCGTATATATAGAAGGAGGAAACTACACACGCTCACTCAGTATGGATTATACCGCAATAAAAAATTTAGAACAAAGGTACTGTATCAGCAGATACCTGGTGTATCCAGTCTAGGGGTAATTGTAAATTTCCATCTATATTTCCGAAGTCAGACACAGACACTCACAGGCTCAGTATGGATTACACCAGAATATAAAAAGTAGAAAAAGGGAAATGTATTCGAAGCGTACACCAGTATACATTGTGGGGGTACTTTTAAATCTTCGTATATATTTCAGTCTCAGTAAGCCAGTCCAGACTCTCCGCTACAGGAAACTAGATGGATGCAAGTACAGATAGAAAGTCGAGTATTTGCAGAAATGTGAGAATTACTGATCACGGGAAAACCTCCCGGTAGATTTCGCAGAGGCAATGCTGACCCTCAATTACTTTGTCTGTGGAGACAGCGAAAATGGTTATTTGTGAAGAAAGGATTGCTCTATTGCAGTAGCGTGGATCCCATCACTGTTACTCGTCTCCATCACGTTGTGATCACAGGGAGAGATGTAGACATGGTCCTCACTGCCTATCATGATGTGTCTGGTCACTTTGGAGTGCAAAAGACAGAAGCCACAGGGCGTAGGCGATTCTATTGGATTGTCATGAGAGAAGACATTGAAAAATGGTGGCAGGAATGTCACATGTCTGTGACTGGGAAAACTGTGAAAGCTGATCATAAAGCACCACTGCATCCGATTGTGAGTTGACGTCCATAACAAATGGTAGCCATTGAGCATCTGAAGTTAGAGGCCAGCAGGACAGGCCATAGCTACATCTTAACCATCATCGATCAGTTTACAAAATTTAGTGGCCGTCCCTGTGAAGGATTTAACTGCCAGACTACACAGCGGTGGAGCAGGGAGAGGTAAGTATTGCAACTTGCAAGTGCTGTGGCCATGAGCAAGCAGGGGGTGCCCTCTCGTGGGCGATGGTACTGGCACAGGGCCCTTCATAATATGCCGGTGTGTCTGATGGCGAGTGGGCCCCCTCACCATCAGAGACACTGTATTGTACTATGAGGGGCCCTGTGTCAGTGCCGTCGGCCAAGAGTGGGCCCACCCACCTGTTCAGAGCAACGGCACTTGCCCGGGTGCGCCAGGTGGTGACCCCAGCCCTTGGGGGGGCAGGCCAGTTAGGGAGGTTTAAAAAATGGCATATGTTGATGTGTAGGCTGTACATTCAGCAGCTGCAAATGGATGAATTTGACAAGTCCGAGGAAGAGGAGGACAAAAGTGAGCCAAATTTCTGGCAACCTATGTGTCATCAGGGGAAGGTGGGACAAAATCCTTTGAAACCCATGCATGGTTCATTTTAATGAAGGTTAGATCATCAACATTTTGGGTCGACAGACGGGTCCTTTTTTCTGTCAGGACTGATCCAGCAGCACTGAAGACTCTTTCAGATAGCACACTAGCAGCAGGGCAAGCGAGCTCCTGTAAGGTATATTGTGCCAATTCAGGCCAGGTGTCCAGTTTACAGGCCCAATAGTCAAAGGGGAATGATCTGTGAGGGAGAACATCGATATGGGAGGAGAAGTAGTTTGTAACCATAGTTGACAACTGCTGTCTCCAATCACTTGCAATTGATGCAGTATTACCAGTCATGTGAGCGGTACTTGAGAAATCAGTCCACAACATGGTCATGAAACGCCTGTCTCCAATGCCACTTCGGCTGTGTGCACCACGAACACCTCTTGCATTTTGCCCACTTTGGCTCATGGGAGAACCAGCACCGCTGCTGTGTGCTGGGACTGCCTCAAACAAACGGTTCACCAGAGTTGCTTGTTTGTTAGCCAATATTATCTCTAGGTTCTCCTGTGGCATGATGTTGTGTAATTTGCCTTTATAGCGTGGATTGAGGATGCTGGCCAACCAGTAGTGATCATCCTTCATCTTTTTGGCAATGCGGGGATCCCTTTTTAGGATCCGCAAGGCATAATCACACATGTGGGCCAATGTTCCAGGTGTCAATGATGCACTGGCAGTGGTGGGTGGAGGAGCACTTTCTGACAAATCCACATCCCATCCCTCCTGTCATGCACAAACCCTGTACCTGACCTTGCCATGCCAACATTTTCTCTTGCCCCCAGAGAAGCATCCTCCTCCCCAAAATAATCATCCCCCTCATCCTCCTCCTCCTCTTCTTCCTCCACCTCGTCCAGGACAGTTCCCTGACCAGACAATGGCTGATTGTCATCAAGGCTTCCCTCCTCCTCCTCCTGTTCCTCCTCTGCTGCAGACGCCTGATCCTTAATGTGCATCAAACTTTGCATGAGCAGATGCATAAGTGGGATGCTCATGCTTATGATGGCGTCGTCTGCGCTTACCAGCCGATTGCATTCCTCAAAACACTGAAGGACTTTACAGAGGTCTTTCAGCTTTGACCACTGCACACCCGACAACTCCATGTCTGCCCTCAAACTGCCTGCCCATGTATCCTCCCACAAATGCATTACAGCCTGCCTCTGTTCGCACAGCCTCTCAACCATGTGCAGGGTGGAGTTCTACCTTGTTGCAGCATCTATGATTAGGCAGTGCTTGGGGGAGGTGGAGGAATAGCTGCAGCTTCTGTATACGACTGGAGTGTACGGGCGAGCGATGGATGTGCGAGCACAGTCTTCGCACCTTTTGGAGCAGGGCTGTTAACTCCGGATAATTATTTAGGAAGCACTGCACCACCAGGTTCAAAGTGTGAGCCAGGCAAGGTATGTGTGTGAGTTTTGCAAAGGCTATGGCTGCCACAAAATTCCAGCCGTTATCACTGACTACCTTGCCTGGCTCAAGATGTAGACTGCCCAGCCATGACTCAGTTTGTTGCTGCAAGTAGTCGGCCAGTATCTCCATGGTGTGTCTATTGTCGCCCAAAGACATCATCTTTAAAACAGCCTGCTGCCGCTTACCACTCTAGCTGTTCGATAGTGGGACACCTCATGTGCAACACTGGCAGCTGTGGATGGAGTGCTCGTGAGACTGCGCTCTGTCGATGAGCTCTCGCTTCTGGAGGAGGAGAAGGGTCAAACGCCTACAGCCAACTGTTTCCTATACCATAGGCTAGGCAGCACTGTTCCACCGCCGCTGTCCCCTGTGGAGCCTGCATCCACCACATTAACCCAGTGCGCAGTGATGGACACGTAACGGCCCTTGCCATGCCTATTGGCCCATGCATCTGTTGCGAGGTGCACCTTTCCACTCACTGATTGCCCATGCACTCAAACAATGTGGTCTTTCACATGCAGGTGGAGGGCAGGGATGGTTTTTCGAGAAAAGAAGTGCTGACTGGGTAGGTCATAGCGTGGGACAGCGTAGGCCATGAGCTCTCGGAAAGCTTCGCTTTCAACCAAACGGAAGGGCATCATCTCTAATGAGATCAGTTTGGCAATGTAGGCGTTCAAAGCCAGTGTACGCGGATGAGAGGATGAGTACTTTCTTGTCCCACTCAGAGTGTCTGCTAGGGTGAGCTGGACTTGAGAGCTGCATATGGGGGAACTAGCGGTGGACAGGACGGATTGATAGGGGGTTGGTGATGGTGTTGTTGGTGATGGCCTAGATTCAGTGTTTCATTGATTGATGGTGGTGTGCTTACCAGTGGCGGTAGTCTTACAGTGGGGGAAGCGATGGAGCATTGCTGGCTACCTTCAGTCAGAGCAGGTGCACATGTGGTACCTGAGGTTTTGTAGTCCGTCCACGCTTGCAAGTGCTTGGTGGTTAAATGTCTAAGCATGCAACTGGTATTCAAATTTCTGAGATTTTTCCCTTGGCTAAAGGTTCTTCCGCACTTCTTACAGATAACCTTTGCCTCATCAGTAGGATTTTGGACAAAGAAGTGCCACACTGCACTCTTCCTACTATGGTATACATTTTTTCAGGGCTTGCACGCTGTGCTAATTTGACCATGTGGCCAAGCTGTCCTGCAACTCTTTTGGCTTTTGTTCCACGTTTTTGGACAGCTACGGGCCTGCCAGATAACCGCTGCTGTGAAGTCAATGCCTGCTGTGGATCCTTCTCCTCATCTGAGCTATTGCCAGCGGCACCCTCTTCCCCCAATAAATACCAATCCGGGTCAACAACTGGGTCATCCATCACCTCCTCTTCAATTTCATCTGCACCTTCCTCTGTGTCACCGTGTAAGGTGGTATAGTATGCGGGAAGGGGCACCTGAGTTTCATCAGGGTCAGATTATGGCTCAGTAGACTGCGAGGGCAATGTAGTGATGTGGGTCAATGTACCAGCAGAATCATCTAGCAGTGGCTGTGCATCAGTGCACTCCATGTCAGATTCATCTTGGACTGGGGAATTCAGGATTTGACTGGATAACCCAGGCATGGTATATGAAAAGAGCTCCATGGAGTAATCTGAAGTGTGGGCTGCCGCATCCTTCACTTTTGGTGGGGGTGAAGGACACAAGGAAAGGTGTTTTTCCTGACCAGAACCCTGCACTGGCGACTCAGTGCTTGCAGGTTTTGAAAGTTCAGAAGAGAAGGCAATAGAGCTGGTGGCTGTTTCGGCAATGTGAGCCAAAACCTGTTCCTGATGCTCCTGCTTTAAAAGCGGTTTTCCTACTCCCAGAAAAGGGTATCCTTATAGGCCTTCTTGTGGCAGACGATGATGCAGGCTCAACACCTCCTGCCTTAGCTGCTATTGTGCTTTTGGCATAACCAGCAGATGCACCACCACCACCATCAGTACCAGCTGCCCCCCCGCCCACGTTTGTGGCCTCTTCCACCATACTTCCTCATGTTTGTGAAAATGTAACAAAAATACCAGCAGGTATATGGTATTGTATGAAGAGCGTACAGCTGTATTAGGTTTAGATAAAAATTTAAATCTCCGTATATGTTTCCTTAGTCACAGATGCTCTCCCAGTATGTATTTGACTGTAATCCAACCAGCAGATATACGGTACTGTATCAGAAGCGGACAGCTCTATACGGTGTATGTATGGAAAAATGAAAATCTCCGTCTTTTTTTACGGAGTCACTCCCAGATAGCATGTATTTGTCCATGATACCAGCCGGTACACGGTAGTGTGTGAGGAGCTTACTGCTCTATACGGTGTATGTATGGAAATTTTAAATCTCCGTCTATTTTTTTACAGAGTCACACACACAGTCTCTGTGTAGATTTGACCGTAATCAAACAGCAGATATACGATACTGTTTGACAAGCGGAAAGCTCTATACGGTGTATGTATGGAAAATTTTAAATCTCCGTCTATTTTTTTTACAGAGTCACACACAGATTGCTGTTGTGAATTCTCTTTCTGGCCTACCTCTGGTTACTAGTGAAGGTAGTGGAGCTGGTTGTATTGACAGAGGGGTCGCAAGTTCTCTTTCCGGGCTCCCTCTGGTGGTTGCAGGAGGTAATGGAGCTGATCTATTTAACAGAGGTCTGCCACCTGATAATGAGGAGGACGATTGGACATCTGGAGTCTCGGACTGGATTTAAGACAGCCGACTCCCTCTATCCCTGCTGGTGATTTTTTTCCTGCCTCCTGAGGTCTTAGTTTCCAGCTCAGTCCCTGCATGCTCAAGCTAAGTGCTCTTTTGCTATTGTTCACATTTGATTTGGTTTTGTCTATTTCAGTTTTGTGTGGTCAGCCAGCCCTGGCTGGGGCTGTGCTGAATTTCCATCCTTATGTTACTGTTCGTGTCAGTTTGTTTTTGTCCCTTATTAGATTGGCCTCTCTTTGCTCTGCTTTCAGAATATACCAGAGTGCTGATATAGTGGGCGAAGTCTAGTGACTTCAGTGTTTTTTCTATCAGACGTGCTGGGCATTTTTTGGCAGGGTTTTTTTGCATGATTACAGACAGTGTCTTTACTTTCCTGTCCTGTCTAGTTAGTTTGGGCCCCATCATTTGCTCAGCCTATTTTCCTACTTGCGTTTGTGTTTTCATCTTGTCTCACCGACAATATATGTTTGGGGGCTATCTATTCCTTTGGGGTCTGCTCTGGGGCAGTTTAGATTTCCCCTCTCTTGCATTAGGCTTATTTAGTTCTCTGACTGTGTCGAGGCGTCTAGAATCATTGTAGGTACGCTCCACGGCTACTGCTAGTTGTGTGAATAGGATCAGGGGTCTGAAATCCGCTTAGTTACCAACCTCTCTGGTTTTCTGTGGCTTGGCTTGGTCTTGCTTTCCTCCTCGGTGACCCAATCATAACAGATAGCATGTATTTGTCCGTGATACCAACCGGTGCATGGTAGTGTGTGAGGAGCGTACAGCTCTATACGGTGTATGTATGGAAAATTTTAAATCTCCGTCTATTTTTTAACGGAGTCACACACGCTGTCTCTGTATAGATTTGACCGCTGTCAAACAGCAGATATACGATACTGTTTGACAAGCGGACATCTCTATATGGTGTATGTATGGAAATTTTTAAATCTCCATCTATTTTTTTATGAAGTCACACACCGATAGGATGTATTTGTCCGTGATACCAGCCGATACACAGTAGTGTGTGAGTAGCATACAGCTCTATACGGTGTATGTATGGAAAATTTTAAATCTCCATCTATTTTTTTACGGAGTCACACACGCTGTCTTTGTATAGATTTGACCATAATCAAACAGCAGGTATACGATATTCTTTGACAAGCGGACAGCTGTATACGGGGTATGGAAAAATTGAAATGTTCGTATATGTATTTACAGAGTCACACACACGCTGTCTCTGTATAGATTTGACTGCAATACAAACAGCAGATATATGATACAGTTTGACATGCAGACACCTCTATACCGTGTATGTATAGAAAATTTAAAATCTGTCTATTTTTTTACGGAGTCACACACAGATAGCATGTATATGTCTGTGATACCAGCCGGTACACGGTAGTGTGTGAGAAGCGTACACCTCTATACAGTGTGTGAACAAATGAACGCTCTGTAACTGTGCAGAAAATTAGAATAAAAGTTTTTTTGCTTTGAAAAAACCAGTCTGCACAGGAGTGTGCACACAGCAATGCAGCTATCAGGTAACCTTATAAGGCAGCCTAATAACCACCAGCGCTGCTGCACACACAAAAATCCTCCCCTGTCACTGCACACTAACTGTACAGTTGAAATCGCTATCAGAAGAAGCACAGTTTTTTTTTCTTTGTTGCCTAACGCTCTCTCTATTGAGAATCAGCAACAGCAACCTCTCCCTATGCTAAGATCGGCAGAAGCAACATGGCGGTCCGCGAGGTCAGGGCTTTTATAGCCACTGTGACGCCACACAAAGCAAGCCAATCACACGAATGCCCTTCTCTAAGATGGTGGTGGCCACTGCCGATGTCATCGTGTTGCCCACAATGTGCATCCTTGATGATTGGCTGAGAAAAGGCGCTGGAAGCATCATGGGAAACTTGACTTTGGCGTGCGGGTCGGTGACCTCATGGCCGACCTCACGCTATGGTCGGGTTTCGGTCGGCGAAACCTGACTTTAGCGAAAGTCAGCGACTTATAAATTTGACTGACACATTTTGCTCAACTCTAATTGCAGCCATTTGGTAAATTCAAAAAGGTTCTTTTTTTCTCATTAATGTACACTCTGCACCCCATCTTGACTAGAAAAAAACAGAAATGTAGAAATTTTTGCACATTTATTAAAAAATAAAAACTGAAAAATCACATGGTCATAAGTATTCAGACCCTTTGCTCAGTATTGAGTAGAAGCACCCTTCTGAGCTTGTACAGCCATGAGTCTTCTTGGGTAAGATGCAACAAGTTTTTCACACCTGGATTTGGGTATCCTCTGCCACTCTTCCTTGCAGATCCTCTCCAGTTCTGTCAGGTTGGATGGTGAATGTTGGTGGACAGCCATTTTCAGGTCTCTCTAGAGATCCTCAGTTGGGTTTAGGTCAGTGCTCTGGCTGGGCCAGTCAAGAATGGTCACAGAGTTGTTCTGAAGCCATTCATTCCTCTGTTATTTTAACTGTGTGCTTAGGGTCATTGTATTGTTGGAAGGTGAACCTTGGGACCAGTCTGAGATCCAGAACACTCTCAAAATATAGGTTTTCATCCAGGATATCTCTGTACTTGTCCGCATTCATGTTTCCTTCCATTGCAACCAGTCATCCTTTCCCTGCAGCTAAAAAACACCCCTATAGCATGATGCTGCCACCACCGTGTTTCACTGTTGGGATTTTATTGGCCAGGTGATGAGCAGTGACTGGTTTTCTCCACACATTCCGCTTAGAATTATCACCAAAAAGTGCTTTGTCTCATCAGACCAGAGAATCTTATTTTTCATAGTCTGGGAGTCCTTCATGTGTTTTTAGCAAACTCTATGGGGGCTTTCACATGTCTTGCAATGAGGAGAGGCTTCTGTTAGATCACTCTGCCATAAAGGCCCGACTGGTGAAGGGCTGCAGTGATAGTTTACTTTCTGGAACTTTCTCCCATCTCCCTACTGCATCTGTGGAGCTCAGCCACAGTGATCTTGGGGTTCTTCTTTACCTCTCTCACCAAGGCTCTTCTCCCACGATTGCTCAGGAAATGTACAGCATGTGACTTAAATATGAGTGTCTGAGCAAAGGGTCTGAATACTTATGACCATGTGATATTTGAGTTTTTCTTTTTTAATACATTTGCAAAAATTTCTACATTTGTTTTTTTTTCTGTGAAGATGGGATGCAGAGTGTATATTAATGAGAAAAAAATGAACTTTTTTGAATTTACCAAATGGCTGTAATGAAACAAAGAGTGAAAAATTTAAAGGGGTCTGAATACTTTCTGTACCCACTGTATACATGGGCAGCTTTTGATAACTTGGAAGTAAATTCTCAACCATAGATCCCAAAAGGAGAGAGAACAAATTAGTAACTCATCCTGGAACTACACAATATAGGACTGGCCTAACAAAACTTGGTTGATGCTCTTTTATTTTTTCCTTTACAAAGTGTAAATACAATACAGTGTTTGGAACTTTAAGTTTGCGGTTCAGTTAGCATATTTGTAAAACATTTTCTTCTTCCAGAATAATAATTGCTTTTCTGTGATAATTTAATTTAAAAAAACAATATAGTAATACAGTACATGGCTGAAAAACATCAGTTACATATCAGTACACAGTCAATAGCACATAGCTAAAGGCAACAAATAAGTATAATGAGAAAAATATTCATATTTACAACACGTGGAAGACATTGTGGATACAGCCTATACAAATGTACTAACATTAACTGTATGTTACCTAATGTGTGATCTGTAAACCAGTTTATTATTATTATTTATTTATACAGCACCATTGATTCTATGGATGGGGGATATTCAGAGGATGGGGGATATTCAGGAAAAGTCTTGGAGGCGATTGGGTGAGGAGCAAATAAGTGTGGAGGAGAGAAGCAGATCTTGGGAGGACTGGAGGAGATTACATGAGGGGAGATATTGTGAAATTAGTTTGGAGAAATACGGAGAACAATTATGGATGGCTTTGTAGGTCAGTGTTAGTAGTTTGAACTGGATTTGCTGGGAAATTGGAAGCCAGTGAAGGGATTTGCAAAGGAGAAGCAGGAGTGTAGTGAGGAGAGAGATTAATTAGTCGGTCAGAGTTAAGAATGGACTGGAGAGAGGTGCGAGAGTGTTAGAAAGTAAGCCACAGATGAGGATGTTGCAGTAGTCGAGGTGGGAGATGACTAGGGCATGCACAAGTTTTGGTGGAGTGAGGGTTGAGGAGAGGACGGATTCTGGAAATATTTTTGAGCTGGCGGCAACAGGAGGTGGGGAGAGCTTGGATGTGCGGTTTGAAGGACAGGGCAGAGTCAAGGGTTACTCTGAGGCAGTGGATTTCTGGGACAGGGGAAAGTGTGATGTAATTTATTGTGATAGATCAGGTAGGGAAGATACGTGAGATGGAGGAAAGATAATTAGTTAGAATTTGTCCACATTGAGCTTGAGAAAGCGAGAGGAGAAGAAGGAGGAAATGACAGACATTCTGGGATTCTGGACAGCAGAGAGGTGAAATCTGGGCCAGAGAGGTAGATCTGAGTGTCATCAGAATACAGATGGTATTGGAAGCCATAGTACCTTAAAAGTTGTCCAAGGGTATAGATGGAGAAGAGTAAGTGTCCTAGAACAGAGCCTTGGAGACACCAACAGAGAGAGGGCGAGATGAGGAGGTAGTGTGGGAGTAGGAAACACTAAATGTGCAGTTGGTAAGGTATTAGGAGATCCAGGATAGGGCAAGGTCTTTGACGCCAAAGGAAGAGAAGATCTGTAGTAGGAGGCAGTGGTCAACTGTATCGAAGGCAGAGGACAGGTCTAGAAGGAGGAGTATAGAGAATTGTCTGTTAGCTTTGGCTGTAAGTCGTTAGTAAGTTTGGTCAAGGCAGTTTCAGTGGATTGGTGAGGATTGGAGGTTGTCATAAAGTGAGTTAGATGCAAAGTGAGAGGAAAGTTCAGCATGGACATGCTGCTCAAGGACTTTGGAAACAAAATGGAGCAACGATCTGGGGCGATAGCTGGACATAGCACGGGTCAAGGGATGGATTTTTGAGGATAGGTGTGATTGTAGCATGTTTGAAAGCAGAAGGAAAGGTACAAGAAGTTAGTGATAGGTGGATGGGATGGGATAAGTGGTGGTGAGGTTGGGAGGAGGTGGGTTAGGATAGAGTCAAGTGTACAAGTGGTGAGGTGTAATTTGGAGAAGAGATGAGTAAGCTCTCCTTCAGTGATTTTGGAGAGGGAGGTTATGGGGTTAGGGCATTGGTCAGGTATACATAGGGGTTTTGGTGGTTGGACAATAAAGACTTGCCTTGTTTGTTCTATCTAACCAGTTTAGAACAAAACTGAATGCCACTTTTTTCACTGATGTTACTGTGTTTTTATGGTTATTAATGTCAGCAAATACGTCTCAAAACTCTGTGAAGGTCTGGTGGGAAATTGAATTCAATGATTCAAGTTGCATTCTGCTTGTGAACAGCATTTGAACCCTTAGTAAACAGCAAAAGAAGAGTAAAAACAACATGGCTCAGTGGTAAGCACCGCTGCCTTGCTGCATTGATGTGTAACGGAGGGCAAGATTTGCATGGTGCTTTTAAATGCTCCCTCTTTGTAGGCTACTTTAGATTCTCCGCTTTCTGCTTAAACTTTTTTGGATTTATAAAACATTGGTCCAAGTGCTTGTTTTTGATATACAGGGATTAGAGTGTTGTGACCCCTCTTAATATAAGTGATGAACCTCTAAACAGTGATACACAATATGATGGAAATGCATAATTAAATGGAAATACATAAAAGCATAGTTGGTACTAGAGGTTACAGTACACATAATAATTAGGGATGAGTGAGCGTGTTCAGTGGTACTCAGATATCACTTGAGTATCTCGATGCAAAAAAAGTATTAAAATTTTTTTTAGCTTCAATTAACCTTCCATAGAGTTTAACAAGCTTATTGTGTTTACAGTGTTATATAAAACTCAAAAAAGTAAAAAAAAAAAATTGGATTCAATTAGTCATCCATATATCTAAATGTGCTTAGTGTAAAATTACTGTGGTTTAAAATTTTTAAAAACCACTAGGCCTGGTACAGTTCACAAAATATTTTTGTTCCAAAAATTGACTATTGTCATTCATTCGGTTTCACCTGCTTTGTGTGAAATTTCATTGGTTTTGAAATGAAAAAAAAAAAAAAAGTTACAGGTGTACAAATTTGGTTATTCAAAAATTCACTATTGTCATAGATACTGTATAACCTGCTTTGTGTGAAATTTAGTTGGTTTGGAATAAAAAAAACAAATGGCCTGCTAGAGGTGCACACATTTGGCTTGTCAAAAATTGACTATTGTCATGTATAATGCAGAATGTGGTTTGTGTGAAATTTTGTTAGTTTAATAAAAAAAAGAAAAATTAACTACCTGTGTACAAATTTGATCCCTCAGTACTTGGACCCCAGTCACCAATATTTTCCCCAGTGTGACATCCCCGCCTTGTACCAGCATGTGTCCAGGAACAACCAACAATGGGTGAAGGCCCCATCACACTAAACGATGTCCCAGCGATCCCACCAACTATCCGACATGATGGGATCACTGAGACATCGTTAGGCTGATCGCTGGTGAGCTGTCACATAGACAGCCCCTGCGATCAGGACCAGCGACGCTGGACACTGGTTTCTAATGTAAACGTTGGGTATCCAGGAGCCGCGCAACTCCTGGATACCCGCTGTTTACCTTGGAAACCGGCGTACACGCTGGTTTCCAAGGTGAACATCGGGTATCTAGGAGCCGCGCGACTCCTGGATACCCGACATTTACCTTGGAAACCAGCATGTACGCCAGTTCCCAAGGTAAACAGCGGGTATCCAGGAGCCGCGTGGCTCCTGGATACCCGACGTTTACATTAGCAACCAGCGTCCAGCATCGCTGGTCTCTCGCTGCCACACACAGCGATGCGCGCTGGGCAGCTGGAGACCAGTGATCGAAAAATGGCCCAGGCCGCTCGAGCACGATCAGCGATAACCGTCAGGGGGGCCGTCGCTGATCCCTGTCACACACAGCGATCTTGCTGGCGAGATCGCTGATGTGTCACAAAATCAGCGATCTCGCTAGCGAGATCGCTTAGTGTGACGGGGCCTTAACAATGAGGTGGAGGCTGAGAAGGAAGAGGAACAGGAGGTGGCTGATTGAGCAAAAGAGTTTAATAACCACACAAGCTTGGTCCTGTCTCTCCTATGTGGGTGGGCTGAGGAGGGGAACGAAGAGAAGGAGATGGAGAGTAGTCATCCCTAGCGACGTTGGTCGCACACTGAAATTCGCTGTCCTGCATGGGTTCTACTGCAGCATCCAGGCATCGCAATCCTCTTTTGGAATATCAGTACACAATATCAATACACCACAAGATACCTATAGCAGAGGTCCCCGATGTCATTCCTCGAGGGCCAAACCAGTGCAGGTTTTCAGGATCTCCTTAGTATTGCACATTAGGCAATGATTCCAATCCCTGTGCAATAGTAAGGAAATCCTGAAAACCTGCACTGGTTCAGCCCTCGAGGACTGACATTGGGGACCTCTGACCTATAGTGTAGGATAGAAACTCCTCTTTTATTCTACTGAACCAGTTAGTTTTGAGGAAGGTCCTCCTGTGGACCGAAAACGTTTAACGTGTTTGTTGGATGCACAATGAATGAAACCTTTTTTCTCACTCCAAATTGCTCCCTGAGTACCAAGTTTTTTCGACAATAGAAGTGAGTAGGGGAGGGGACTGCAATTGAAGAAGTGAGTGGGGGAGGGGGACTGCAAATGACAAAGTGAGGGGAGGAGGACTGCAAATTAAGTGAAGGGGAAATAATGAAGAATGATGAAATGAAGGTGATTGGAAATAATGAAGTGAGTGGGGGGAGGAGGACTGCAAATGATAAAGTGAGGGGGGACTGCAAATGATGAAGTGAGGGTAGGGAGACTGCAAATGATGAAGTGAGTGGGGGGATGGGGATTGCAAATGATGAAGTGAAGAGGACCTGCAAATGGAGTAGAGAGGGGGACTTCAAATGATGAATTGAGTGGGGAAGGGGGACTGCAAATGATGAAGTGAGTGGGAGGAGTGGGGATGTAAATGATGTAGTGAGGGGGAGGGGGACTGCAAGTGATGGAGTAGGGAAGGTGGACTGCAAATAATGAACAGTGTGGGGGAAGGGGACTGCAAATGATGAAGTGAGGGAAGGGGGACTGCAAATTAATTGAGAGGGACTATAAATAAGGAAGTGAGTGGAGGAGGGGGACTACAAATGATGAAGTGAGGGGGACTGCAAATTAAGTGAGGGGGACTGCAAATGATGAAGTGAGTGGGGGGATGGGAACTGCAAATGATGATGTGAGGGGGACTGCAAATGATGAAGGGAGTGGGGGAAGGGGACTGCAAATGAAGTGAGAGGGAAGGGGGACTGAAATTGATGAAGTGAGTGGGGGTATGGGCGATGCAATGATGTAGTGAGAGAGGAGGGAGGCTGAAAATGATGAAATGAGTGAGGGAAGGGGACTGTAAATGATGAAGTGAGGGGAGGGGGACTACAAATTAAAGGGAACCTGTCAGCAGCATTGTGCTTAGTAATCTACACACAGTGTCAAGCCGGCGCCATTATACTGAATAAAATGATACCTTGGTTGATGAAATGCGTACTATTATTTCTTAATCTTTATTTTAAGTTTTGTGTTAATGATATGCTCGTGTCCTAAGGCAGGGTTGGTGTATGTTGTGCTCTGATTAGATATTCATCATGCAGACTGCTGTATTTGAAAAAAAGCATGTCACAATCAAAATGGTGGCACCTGCGACTTATCAGTTAGTGCCTATTATCTTCCTGTGTTTCAAAGAAAAAAATCACCATCAATGTGGCACCGTCGAGTGTGCCTGCACATTAGCATCTATCGTATTCCAATAGATGCTACTGCGCAAATGCCACCAAAATCCTTGTTGCTGCATCAAAAAAATGTACACTATGACAAAATGGGGCTGGCGCTTGAGCAGTAGCATCTCTTGGTACGAGATAGATGCTACTGCGCAAGTGCCTCCACCGGCTCCTTGTTGCTGCAGTAAAAAAATTACACTACAACAAAATGGCGCCAGAGGCGGTGCATGCGCAGTAGCATCTTTCGCGTGCTGAGAGATGCTACTGCACAAGTGCCGCCGCCGGTGCCATTTTGTTGTAGTGTACATTTTTTTGCTGCAGCATCAAGGAGCCGGCAGCGGCGCTTGCACATTAGCATCTATCGGAACACGATAAATGCTAATGCGCAGGCGCACCTTACGGAGTCATATTGATGGTGATTTTTTCCTTTTCGTCTTTCTTCTATTTTGATTACGTGACATACTTTTTTTTAAAATACATACATTAATATATTCATTATGCAAACTAGGGGGCAGGTTGGTGAGGGATCAGTGACCTGTCAGCAGTCTGCATTATGAATATCTAATCAGAACACAACAAACACCAACCCCACCTTAGGACACGAGCATATCATTAGCACAAAACTGAAAAAGATTAAGAAACAACAACAAGATGGATTTCATCAACCAAGGTATCATTTTATTCAGTATAACGGAGCCGACCTGACACTGTGTGTAGGTTACTATGCACAATCCATCCTGCTGACAGGTTCCCTTTAAGTGATGGGGACTGGAAATAATGAAGTGAGTGGGGGGAGTGGGACTGCAAATGATGAGTGGGGGGACTGCAAATGATGAAGTGAGTGGGGGATGGGGACTGCAAATAATAAAGTGAGGGGAGAGCCGGAGCAACATCACCACAATGGAGCATCGACCCTAATGAATAAGGGATATGGATATCAGTGTCTCTTGCTGCATAAAGCATCTAGACACAAGAAAACTCTCTCTTTTGACACCCCTGTAGTCTGTAAATATCTGCTTGACTGAGCAAATGATTAATTGAAGATGAGGGACAGCAATTGAATTGAAGGTAGGGGGTGTGGAGAGCAAATGATAAATTGAAGATGGGGATGGGGACAGCAATTGAATTGAAGGTGGGGTGGGAGAGCATATTATGAATTGAGAGAGGGGGACAGCAATTGAAATGAGGGCAGCAGCACTCAGTGGATAGCACTGCAGCCTTGCAACGCTGGGGTCCTGGGTTTGAATCTCACCAAGGACAACATCTGCAAGGAGTTTGTATGTTCTCCACGTGTTTGCGTGGGTTTTCTCTGGGTACTCTGGTTTCCTCCCACATTTCAAAGACATACTGATAGAGAATTTAGATTGTGAGCCCCATCGGGGACAGTGATGATAATGTGTGCAAAACTGTAAAGCGCTGTGGAATATGTTAGCGCTATATAAAAATAAAGATTATTATTTATAAGGTGGGAGGTGGGGAGAGGAAATAATGAATTTTGAGGGTGGAGGGGGATAAGGGACAGTAAATGATGAATTGGGGTGGGGCAGCAAATAATGACAAACTGAGGGTGAGTGAGTAAGTGATGTATTGAAAGTTGGCTGAAGCAGTTGATAATGATTAGAGGGTGGGGGTAGGAGAGAGAGAAGACATGACAATGAATTGGGGCAGAAGTGGCAAGTAAATAAAATGAATAGTGGGAGTGGGAGGTACAGAGTGGGTGGCGTTGAGGATGCAGTGACTGTATTGAATTGGAGGAAAGCGTACAGAAGCAAATTAATTTATATATTTATTAGGTGGGGAAAGTGACTATTTATTGTTTGCAGCGCCACAGTGGTGGATTACAATTTACATTTGGAATTGAGGGTTGCATAGCAATTAATTATGCATAAATGATGGGTGTGACTGTATTCAGCTGTGTATTGTAGAGGAAAGGGAAAAAGTGTGGAATGTGCTCTGGAAGCAGTCCTCTAGGTATAACACGCATGAAGGAGGTAAGATACCTCCTTTTATTCACCCACGCTGTAAGAAATTCCCCCCTCTCGACATGTACCAACATTGATTTGTTTGTTCAAGTTGTCACAAAGGTCTTTTTACAAATTTCTCATCATATACTGTACATCGTGACAACTTGACAAGGGAGAAGCATAACTGTTTGCATATCTTACAAAATCTACCCGATGTAGTGCTGAAGCCGGCAGACAAGGGGGGCAACATTATTTGGCCTAAAACAATGTATGAGAAGCAGACGTTTCATCAACTCAACAATACAGTGCGCTTTAAAAAAAGATGTACAACCCCTTGTCTGCCTACAGTTCACAGTTGAAAACCATGCTCACCAAGGCCACTGAGAATGGAGTAATCACAAAAGATCTCGCTTCAGCACTACTTGTTTAAAAAACCACAATTCCAACATTATATCTCCTTGCCAAAATCAACAAAAACATCAAAATACC
This sequence comes from Dendrobates tinctorius, assembly GCF_039654945.1. Lineage (NCBI taxonomy): Eukaryota > Metazoa > Chordata > Amphibia > Anura > Dendrobatidae > Dendrobates > Dendrobates tinctorius. The sequence goes on from NW_027361679.1 coordinate 58,723,169, forward strand.
ACTTGGAAGCCCTATTATTTTGGGAGGGGGGAATTATTTGGAGCGCACTAATCAATGGATAGATTCCAAACTACAATCATTTCCGTCCTTTCTTATGGATAAGGGCAAACTCCTTCGGAAAGTCAACAGCTTGTTCTTAGACACCAATACTATGTTGGTGATGGCGGACGTCGAATCCCTTTAAATCAACATTAGACACTTCGGGTTATTACATTCTTTTTAAATATATCGACCCTATCTTCCAGTATGATGGACCTCATTCTTGAACTTTTAGAATTCACATTGACTCACAACTTTTTTGTTTTTAAGGGGTCTTTTTACCTACAACTTCAGGGAATAGCTATCGGGGCTGCTTTCGCCCTGTCCTACGCCAACCTGCTCCTGGGACTGTGGTAAAGGGACATCTTCCTGTCGGATCAACAGGCCTCGATGGATCTGGCAGGGCTCTACATCATTTTTACACGAACTTATAACTGGCTTAAATAACAATGATTTCAACATCCATCTCACTTTCACATGTGATCATGACAAGATTGAGTTCCTGGATGTCAGATTGAAGAGAGATCAGGATGGTGAGATACTGACTCACATCTATAGAAAGCGGACATCCACCAACATGCTGCTGCATGCCTCCTCCTCCCACCATGGACATGTGATACAATCAGTCCCCACTGGCCAATTTTTCCACCTCTGCTGGATAAGTTCTACAGACTTTGACTTTGAGAAACTGACTGAGGAACTTAAAATATGATTTTACAAGCGTGGCTATAGCCGCCAAATGATCAAAAAAAAGATTACAATACAGCAAAATATTCTTCCTTGATGCAAAAATAAGTTTAGCTGCTTTCCTCTTGGGTATAATACCATTAATATATCTTGACTCACACTACCATCTCAAGGATTTTGATATCACTGAATAACAGTATATCATAGTTAAATAAACAATCTGTGATAAATCAATAAATATATAAATACTATTTCCCAGAGGGTCAAAGTTAAACATATAAAAGTGTCTAAAATATTACGTTTCAAAAATATCCCAAACAATTTAGAGTTCTTCTTTGTCTCTAAAAATCATTGATTATGTTACATTTATTATAATGTTTTTACTTAGCCAAAGCCCGCGTTTTTAATTTGTATGCGTCTCACATATTTTCACTCTGCTTCTCATCAGTAACTATGCTAATTAATTAACACACAGGTGTCCTCACCGGAACTTGGCATAAAAAGAGTTAAGGGGGCTTCAGACATAGCGATATCGCTAGCAATGTCGCTAAAGCGTCACCGATTTTGTGACGCAGCAGCGATATTGCTAGCGATATCGCTAAATGTGATACTTACCTCCGACCGGCTCCCCTGCTGGTTATCGCAGATTGCGCGAGAACGTCTTTTGCCGTTTCTCGTCGGCCACTTCCTGCTGGGCTTCCTGCTGGCTCCGACGAGTGACGTGTGGACGCGGGCGGGAGGACATCTTCATCGCCGCGTCTGACAGGTAAGTAACGACCGCTGACCGCTGCTACATCGCTGGTGAGATCTGCCTGTTTGGCAGCTCACTAGCGACCATTTAGCGATGCACCAGCGATCCTGACCAGGTCGTATCGTGGTCGGGATCGCTGATGCAACGCTAAATGTGATGGGACCCTAACTCAGTAAAATGTTGGACATCATGATTAAAGGTGCGTAGACACCTGAAACGCGTCGATGTCGCATATCATGTAACTGTCAGCGCTGATGTTGTTTTACCCTCTGCTGAGCACTTTTTGGTGAATAAAGAAGAAGCTTATTCACTAGTTCATTGAGCTGTATTTCTCATGTTTTGATTGCTTCACACCTTGACACAGCATTCCTCATGCTCCGAACACCTAAGGATGTCTACTACGGTGAGCTTGACTTTTTTCTAATTCTTCCCGTAATACCTTGCTCTATAAACCTATAAAAGCAGTAATGCTAATAAAGCAAATGAACAAGTAAGATTAATTTCAAATTTTCACTCCCGGTTCGCACATATGAGAGTGGCTTTGCAAAAATAATTGCCCATTTTTAAAATAGACCCTACTATTGCAAAATTAATACCAGGAAACCGGCCATCAATATTAGACGTGCCAAACATTTGCGTGACCATTTAGTCCATAGCCATTATGTGCGTGAACCGAGGACAACTTTCTTGTAGATGCACTCTCTGCGTGGACGCTGCGTGGCATGTTGTAACATTGATCACTGCGACTCCTTCACGGACACCAGTGGATCAAAGAGTTATAAAATAAAAAAAATTGATTACCTGTACATCTAAAAACATAATTTACTATGCCACATGCCCATGCACCTTGATTTACGTTGGTCTCACCTAACGCCAACTAACAGCTTGCATCAGTGAACATGTACTTGGCATACAAGAGGCAGCAGACCACATGGACACATCCACACTCAAAACAATTCCACGTCATTTTAAATTATACCATCATTGCAATAGTAATCTCCTTAGAGTCAGGGGCATTGATGCAGTTGACATCAATATACATGGAGGCAGAGTGTCTCAACGCCTTGCCCAACTCGAATGGAGGTGGATTTGGACCCTGCAAACACTATATCCGTAGGGTCTGAATGAGAACCTTAATTTTGTCCCGTTCCTGTGATCACTGTCCTGCTGTGTCATATGCATATGCCATCTCATATTTTTGTGTTTTTAACTCCTAACGTCTTGTCTTGTATTTTAATTTTTGTGTTCTACTTAATAATTTTTTATGTTCTTGTCCCGTCCGCAGCAATCGGATCACCTGTATATACACCGAAAACCTTTACTGCACAGGCGTGGTGGGCGCCATTTTAAAGTGATTTTTTTATACTCCTCAGGAAAACATCAAGCACATTTATTAACAACACAGTAAACATGCGATTTTGCTACAGCGTAGGTACCACGGCTAGCACCTGGGGTTTTTTTTTTGCAGTATGTACAGGTATTCATTATACTAGGGGACAGGTCACTGAGGGATCAGTGACCTGTCAGCAGTCTTCATGTGGTGCTAATTAGCTATTCATAATGAAGACCTCCCCACAGGCCTCCCCAGAGCACGAGCATATCATTAACTTAAAACTGAAAATAAAGATTAAACAACAACCACAAGATGCAGTTCATCAACCAAGGTATCATTTTAATCAGTATAATGTCACCGAACTGACATTGTGTGTAAGTTACTGTGCACAATCCTACTGTCAGGTTCCCTTTAAAAGGAACACCATGGGCATAAACAGAGTCCCTGGAGCCAACATCCACCAAAACCACCAGCCAGAGGCGTAACTAGGGTTTTGGTTTGGAGGGGTGAAGCTTCTGAGTGGGCCCCAAACCAGGTAAGCTTGATTACAACTGGGTTATGCACCCTAATATTGGAGGAGAACCTCAACAGATGCTGAAAATAATCTCTATACAAAGACCAACATTGATATTACCGCCTTATGGTCAGTGGTAGATGCCAGTCCTGCAGAACCTATAACAGATCAAAGTACAGTTACAGATGGTGTCTTACAACTGACATTCTTTCTGATGGAGTTGTTCACTTTTCCCGTCTTTTCTATCTGGCCCAGACCGAGACAATTTCTTCCACCCAGGACTCGTCTGCAGAGATTACAACAAAGATACATTTCACTTCTTATATTTTTAGCACATCACCATCTATTCCCAACCTGCACAAACTCCTCATCCTACTTATACCTCAATGCTGCTGCCGTATATGTCCCTATTACTGCTCCTGCTGTGTGTTTCTCGGTGCCCTCTAAATTCTAAAGCAATCCTCCAGAATATAGCAATGCTGGGTGCAAGTGCCCTAGAAAGCAGTGCCCACATTTTGACCCCCAGAAAGTAATAGTGTCCTGTGTGCCCCTTTGATAGTCACAATAACTTAAGTTCCCCTATAACAATAAGTGCTCACTTAACATTGAATAATGTCCCCAGTCTCCCCCCTGTACAGCTCCCCTATACACAGTATGATGCTCTCTTATACATAACATAATGCCTCCTCACTATAATGTACCCCCACATAGTATACTAACCCCCTTAGTAGCTGCCAAACTGCTTGATGGCCCCTTCACTGTAATCCCCACACTGTATTATGGCCCCCTAGATAGCCTCCATATAGTGTAATGTACCAGATAGTCCTCAATATAGTAAAATGCACTCCCCATAGGCCTGTATAATATAATGCACTACCTATAGGCCTGTATAGTACAACACATTTCCCATAGGCCTGTATAGTATAATGCACTCCCCATAGGCCTGTATAGTACAATGCACTTCCCGTAGGCCTGTATAGTATAATGGACTCCCCATAGGCCTGCATAGTATAATGCATTCCCCATAGGCAGCTAGTATAGTATAATGCACCCTGTAGGCAGCCTGTATAGTATAATGTTTCCCCGTAGGCAGTCTGAATAGTATAATGCATTCCCCCATAGGCAGTCTTTATAGCATAATGCATTCCCCAAAGGAAGCCTCTATAGTATAATGCACCCCCATAGGCATACAATATAGTATAATGCACTCAAAAAGGCAGCCAGTAAAGTATAATGCATTCCCCATAGGCAGCCAGTATAGTATAATGCACCCCCATTGGCAGCTAGTACAGTATAATGCACCCCCATAGGCAGACAGTATAGTATAATATACCCCCATAGGCAGCCAGTACAGTATAATTCAACTCGATAAAAAAAAATAAATCCTATACTCACCTCTCTTCCTTCTTGTTGTTCCCGGGGTGCTCTGAGCACCTGCACATCTCTAGACAGCGGGCGCCGAGTACTGATGTCATCGCGACCCATTGTCGATGAGAGGGAGATGTATTTCTATGCAGCTGTGCGCTTCAGTCTGAGTGCTGGCGGCAGTGCCGGGTATTGAGACGCGAGACTCGTGCGAGTTTCTCGCAAGTGGATGCCGATACAGTTGACCCTGCGATGATGAGCGTGGGGCTCACTGCTGGGACAGGGCCCCCCACTGCCTGCTCAGGGGCCCCATAGAGGCTGGGTGGCAGAGCAGGGAGATTGATTGTCCCTACTCTGTCAGAAAGAGTGTAACTGTATCGGCGCGATGTGCTCGCTGATACAGTTACATAGCATGGCCCTGGGTGGGCCCCCTCAGAACGCAGCACCTGGAGCCAGTGCCCCCTCTGTCCCCCTGCCACTAGTATGTTACTCTGATGCATAAAGGGAGTCTGTCACCAGGTTTTTACTATATTATCTGAGAACAGCATGATGTAGGAGCAGACACTCTGATTCTAGCGATGCGTCACTTGCTGGTTTGTATGCTGTCATTTTGATACAATCATTGTAGATGTAGCAGAGCTCAGAATGCACACTGTATAACCCCGTCCACACCACTGATTAGTAGATGTCAGTGTATATTGTATATTGACAAAAAACTGTTAGTCAATGGTAGGGGTGGGGCTACACATAGCAGTTTACTAGGAGGCACAAGACACTTAGTCCTGTAGTGATAATCTCCTGCTGATAAAGCACTGATTTTATTTAAATATCACACAGCCTAGTAAATGATACATCACTGGTATCAGGCTTTCAATCCCTACACCCAACAGTAACAGTAACATGGAAGTGCCCTTGTCTACCTGATTTTCTGTTTTATTTTTTTTTATCCATGACTCAGTTCTGCACAATTAAATGCACAGCTTTCTTTGGCTGATCTCTTTTCCAACACCCTCCCCATTTTTCCCAACCTCTATGGATCGCCCGCCAGGGCAGTGGGGTACTCGGTACCGGGCCAGTATTTTACTGGGAAGTATCACAGTAGCGGTGACCCGGTCCGTGGCCCTGGGCGTCCGTTTTCGGTCATACAATTGACCTTCATCAGAAACAGAATTTTTTCACAGTTGGTTTTAACTGAGAGGAACTGTAATGGAAAATTCCATATATTATTATTAAAGAACCACTGTCATAAGTAGGCACTATTCAGTACTGGGTATATTCATTAATAATGTGGAGAAACAGACATCTGGGAAGCAGCAGCTACTGAGGATGAAAGGACACCATTCATGTAGGAAATCACCAGACCCACGGGTTTGACACCTTAGGTTATACAGGGACCGGTAGATCCAATAATTGGTGTGGGTGTCCAGAAATTTGTACTGTAATATATTCAGGAAACTATCCTGTATTGTTTGTGACAGGCATGAATGTCCACAACTGGGTGCTGTGATTCTCCAAATGGTCTGTCCTGCCCAGGGAGGCAAGTGTGTCACAGGGAGAGTGAACGCGCTGTTCTGGAGAAGCACTGAGGGTGCAGAGGAATAGCGCTTGGTCTGTGGCTGGACGCATATGCTGCTGGTATGATGGTCTCCAGTGGGGATATGGTGTTGAACCCCTTTTGCCTTCCCAAAATCTAGAGAGTGTTTACTGAATACCTGCTCATACTCCTGAGTCACCCGGTAAACCCCATTCTTTTGGTATGAAGGGGTGGAGTCAGTCCCCACCTGCAGTTGCTGGCACCACTCCTCCAGCTGCATTACAGAGCCATTGTCCTCCACCTGGTTGGAAGAGACCAAGGGCTCTGCTGCCCGTATTACATTGTTACTGACAGTAAGCAGCTTAGCAACTGTGGCATTCCGAGGTATTGTGGCCTCCTCCTCCCCACAATTCAAGAGGCGTACAGGTACTCTCCCTTTGCAAACATCAACTACCCCTCTGGCTGTCAGGACAGTGGGCCGGCTATCAGAGTACACTGGTTCTACCACTGCCTGGTAATCCTTTCCTCTGAGGCCTATGGCTGCCCGACACCAAATCAACATTTCACACCTGGGGGGTATGGGTATTGCAATTGGGAAAGAATCACTCACTCTGACACTGCCAATTTCTCCGCCAGAGAGTTCTACCTGCTGACTTTGCACCAGGGCCTTGATGTCCTTCTGCAGGACTCGTTGCTCACTGGAACCAGCAGTCTCAGCCACCTGTTGCAACATGACAATAACCTCGGAAAGACAATTTTCAATCACATTGGTACCAAGAGTCCTCATTGGGTTACATTCTCGTCGATCAATATCCAGAACTATCAGACCTTGAGATTTTAACTCTACTCGACCCACTTTAACAGTAATTTCTTTACATCCTATCTGCGGTAAAGACTGACCATTACTAGCAACTACCGTTAGTTCATCAGTTGGGCCACGGGTAAGTTCAGAGTCAGCCCAATACCGCTTGTAAAGGATATACGGCATAGTGGTCACCTGAGAGCCAGTGTCCAGCATTGTTCATGGGGATGCCATCAATCACCACTGGGAGGACCGGTCGCCCTCCAACATACTTGGCTCGCCAGTTCCTTGGGCCTTGTGGTCCAACTCTGGGGGGTTGGCCCTCTGCCCCAGGAGTTACTCATTTAAAGGACAGAATCTTGTGAGGTGGCCTGCTTTGTCACAGTGATGGCAGATGGGACGCCCGTTATGGTCATAGCGATCACTGTTCCTCCCTCGGAGTGGCGGGATCCTCTTCCTCTGCATCCACGGGACATCCTCTGGACTGGAGGCCAACTGGATCTTCTCCTTGGAGGACTCCTGCAGGGACTGCACGGTTTTGGCAAGTGCAGACATACCTTTGTTCAACTCCTGGACCTGAAGACGCAGTTCTGAAGATGGGTCATTGTCCAGAGTCTGTGCATCAGCCTCCATAGGGCTGAAGGGGAAAGATGTTGTTTCCTGGTGGTTGGTGATAGCTGGGCACCTAGGGGGCGCTGGACGGCTGACAGTTGGTTCATGCAGCACCCGGATAGCCCTGTCCTTGAAGTCTGCAAAATCCAGGTCAGGGTTCTGCAGGGCTATAATGCGCAGCTGTGCTCTGTGGGTACTGGATAGGAGTCCTTCAATAAACTGCTCCTTTAACAGTCTGTCTCCGCCCTGCACGCTGTCTGGATCTGTGGCGTCCCTGAGGGTTCAGTCGCCACAGAGGTACTGCACCTCCTCCTGAGGTGTGCTACCCCACCATCCAGGTAAGGTGGAGACACCTGACCACGCTCCAACACCTGCACACCACACCACAAAAAAGTGTAGCAAAGCACCTTCGGCAGCTCCCTGCTTGGAGTATAGCATAGCACCCCTTGGTGACTCCCTGCTTGGAACACGAAATGTGCTGGGAGGTGGGTGGAGTTTAGTTGACACAAAAGAGCGGGAAGAGTTGAGTTAGTCAGTCAGTCCTTGCATTCAGTCAGAGTGAGGATGTAGATGGATGGAGTGTGAGACAGAGAAGATCCCCGGGAGAGGGATGGAAGGAGGAAGTGCTGCAGCAGGCCACAGAGATCTGGGTCTGCTGGTACAGGAAGGAGACAGAGAAAGGAAGCTTGATTCTCCATTGGGAAGGTTTAGCACGGAACGTAAGGAGAATAAGAGAACAAGGACCAGGGTTAGAGGAGAACCCTTTTCAAGTTCTAAGCGCAAGGCCGGGGTCCGGTCCCCTAGGTTGTACGAATACTAATGGTCCTGCAGCAGACACCGGAGGAATAGAAGTAGTGACCACTTTATTCCCACCTGAGACTTGGGGGCACAACAGCAACATATTAGTGAGCCGGGACTTAGTAGCAAGGAGTCCCCGAAGCAGGCTACAGTTGTCTGCCGTACAAGTAGAGTTCATAGGAACATCTGACAGGAGGAACTCCAGTGTAACTCAGTACTAGGAGTACTTCATTCAAAGGCGCTATAAGAGAAGACGTTCAGAAGAGGCACATATGATGGAGTGTTGGAAAGGAGTACGTCATCTTGCCTGGAAGTTGGCTGAGCTCCTGACCCGGAGGACACGGCACGGATGCGGGCACCTGTACCTGCAACAGACTGTGAGTAAAGCTTTGGAACTACATGCCCTGGTGTCCTCCACTTATTCCGGCGCCAACCTGCCCAGTACTGCTACATCCCTTGCACCTGACACTACACTATCTAAGTGTCACTTCACCTACACTGCCCTGGGACTACAGCCCTGCCTGTGGAGGGCTATAACATCACTGCTGTGCCACACCATCTGTCCCAGAGGATCTGCTGGCAGTGTTGGCTTACATCTCTATTGCCGAACACCACAGGTGGCGTCACGAATCACTTATAAACTTTCACCACCAAAAGCACACTGAAACAACCCCCTTTCGTAATGGAGCCCCAGGGCCACGGACCGGGTCACTGGTGCCGTGACAACCCCCCATTGAGATTAACCGGTCTGGTACCAAGTACCCCACGGCCCTGGTGAGTGAGGGCGCTCCAAACTCATCTGCTTTATGGCTCGCAGCGCCTCCTGCAGGTTAAGAGCATAGTCCCGTATACTGTCATGCGATCTCTGCTTACATCCAAAGAATCTCATCTTTATTTCAGCTGCAGTGCAGGTGTCAAAGGTGCTTCTGAGCTTAGCCAGAATCTTTTTAACAGTCTCTTTATCAGTGTCCTGCCAGGCTTTTATTTCTCTCTGCGCTGCACCTGTTAGCTGCCCAATAAGAATGTTCACTTTCTGACTTTCAGACAGGGGATACACTTCAAACAAGCTGCAGTCTCTCTTTGAATTCACTCAGGGTATGTGACTCACCCGAGTACTGTGGTAGCCAGGCTGCTCCCGGTATATAGGGCATGGACAGCGGCATTATGGGGACCGCTGCGGTGGGCGCTGATACTTGTGGTGCCCTGGAGGCAGCGCTGGCTGCCGGATTCAGTGGCGCTGTTGGAGCCGCAGCTGCATTGGACCCTGCATCTGGCGGCACTGGGAGGTTAGTGGGAGTGTCCGCCGCTGCATTGGCGTTGTCCTCAGACATTTTGCACTGGCTTTCCAGATGCCGCTCCTCCGCTGGATCAGGGGGCGCCGGAACTGCAGGCCTCAGCTTCTCACTTCCCGCGCGCTCTTCTTTCGTGCTTCTTGGCTGGCTCCGCCCACAAAGGTCTGCCCCCTTTTCTTCCCACGTGCACCAATCAGCGGGATAATGGCGGAAATGGCGCCAATTACGCACACAGTCTATAGCACCAAACACAGTCTCTAGCACACAGGACCCCGGGATGCCGGGCTCCGTTAATCCGGTTTGACGCCAAAATGGATCGCCTGCCAGGGCAGTGGGGTACTCGGTACCGGGCCAGTAATTCACTGGGAAGTGTCACAGTAGCGGTGACCCGGTCCGTGGCCCTGGGCGTCCATATAAGGGAGTGAAGTGATGGAATAAAGTTTATGAATAGATGATTCGTGACACCACCTGTGGTGTTCGGCAAATGTTAAGCCGATGCTGCAGACAGATCCTCTGGGACAGATGGTGTAGTGCAGCAATGATGTTATAGCCCTCCACAGGCAGGGCTGTAGTCCCAGGGCAGTGTAGGTGGGTGTTGGGAAGGAAGGTACAGTGTCAGGCACAGAGATGCAGCAGTGCTGGGGAGGATGCAGCAAGAAGGCAAGGACACAATAGGTTGCAGTTTCTTTACCTTTACTTGGCAAATGCAGTCCAGGGTCCTGAGTACAGATGGCACAGAAGCTGGTTAGCCTGGAAGCAAATCAGGAATCACTTTGGCAGATGGGTTGTGCAGTCTCCTTACTAGCACTCTCTATGAAGTACTCCCAGTACTGAGTTATACTGGAGTTCCTCCTTTCTGATGTTATCCACACTCCACTCGCATGGCAGACAGCCGTAGCCTTCTCTCTCTTTGCTCACCCATCGCTGTTGTGCCTCCGAGGATTATGTGGGAATAGGGCATTTACAGCTTCCTATTCCTCTGGCTTCTGGTGCAGGACCGTTAGTATCCATACACCCTTGGAGACCAGGCTCCAGATCATGCGCTATTGCTGGGACAGAGCTCTCCACTTTCCTGTCTCCCCAGCTCTTCTTCTCCACGTCTGCACACGACGCCCTCCACACACTAACTAATTTCCCCTCCTGGCCCCCAGAGAGAAGCTCTTCCCTCAGTTTTGGTTCAGAGCTCCCCCTGCTGGCCCGGAGAGGAACTGTGTTGTATGCAATGGTTAACTGCCAGAGAGACCCGTCATTGCTTCCACGCGTGACATCACTCAGGCTACTCTGAGTCAAAAGCATTTGTGCTCAAAACGCGTACAGAGACCTGGAGAATATCCCCATACGGTGAACTTTGTTGCCGTTACTTGATCACAAGCAGCCATGAATGTATTTTAAACATGATACAATAAAAATCCTGGATTTTAAATTTTTGGAGCTGGACCCTTCTTCCTTTTCTTGGAGTCATTATACGTCCTGGCCGAGACGTGTCCGCGCTCAGAGCTTTTCAATAGTTCTTACGAACTTACAAGAGGTGAGCTGAAATTTATCTTTTTCAGCAACATCACTCTCCCTAGGAGCAAGGTAATGCCACTGTGGCGACCATACTCCTGGGGCGCCACTTACACATTTCAAAATTGATATAAGCATCTTATGCCTACATAGAAACAATGCCCCCTCCTAGTGTCCCATACAGTAAGAGTATTGTATCCCCTTTATTGTCACACCTGGGAATGGTACCTCTCAATAGTAATAGTTACACAGTAATAATGCCCATTTATTTCCCCTCATGGTAATAGTGTCCCCATTATGAGTACAAAAAGAGCCACCTTGTACAGCACTAATGCTGCATTCTGTCAAGGTGGCTCTTTTATTTGGCGTCCCTTCCACCGCATAAATAAGCGTTTTTCCTCGGGCCTGTGCTGTAATATCTTTTCTTGGGCATGCGCAGTTAGCACTGCCCGTCCTCTGACATCACATGATGTCTGAGCTATCGCGCCTGCGTGGACGCTTGGCCAGAGATCCCGCCCCGCAGTCTCTTCTGATTTATTTACACTGCGGGGCTGGGAATCTTGGGCATGCGCAGAAGTTCTCTGCGGCTCTCCCTCAATTCCCTCTGCCTCTTTCCTACTGTGCAGCATCATAGGAGGAATCGTCAGCTCATCCCTAATTGACGATTCCTCCTATGACGCTGCACAGTAGGAAAGAGGCGGAGGGATTTGAGGGAGAGCTGCAGAGAACTACTGCGCATGCCCAAAATTCCCAGCCCCGCAGTGTGAATAAATCAGAAGAGACTGCGGGGCGGGATCTCTGGCCGCACGTGAGCTCAGACATCATGTGATGTCAGACGACGGGCAGTGTTAACTGCAGATGCCCAAGAAAAGATATTACAGAGCAGGCCCAAGCAATTGAAATGAACGCTGAGGCGGCGCCAAATTCAAAAGGATGACATGACTGATGGACGTGAGGCGTCTGTGTCCGAGGGGGAAAGACCTGCCCCCCGGTCAAACTTCTGGTATGTCAGACAAATTTTAAAAACGCTTATTTATGCGGCGGAAGGAATGCCAAATAAAAGAGCCACCTTGACAGAATGCAGCATTAGTGCTGCACAAGGTGGCTCTTTTACTTGAAAACGCCTGGGGGGGTGAGGGTTCCCTTTAAACCAAATTATGTATTGATATAACTTTATACAGTGCTGTGAAGTTTTAGCAAATGTTGAAAAAATGTTGCAAAGAAAGAATGCTTTAAAAATAGAAGTGGTTTATTTTTTTATAAATTAGGAAAATAAATGACCAAAATAGACATCTAAACTCACTGGCTAGCACTGCAACCTTTGCAGGGTTGGGGTCTTGGATTCAATCCCACCAGGGACAACATATGCAGGGAGTTTGTATGTTCCCCCCGTATTTGCGTGAGTATCCCCAAACACTCCAAAGACATAAGAGAGAATTTAGATTGTGAGCCCCATTGGGGACAGTGATGATGTCTCTAAAGCTCTGTGGAAATTAATGATTCTATGTATCATATTTTTCGGACTATAAGACGCACTTTTTCCCCAAAAATTTTTGGAGGAAAATGGGGGTGCGTCTTATAGTCGGAATGTACTTACAGTTAGCGTGGTGGCAGCTGGAGTCGGGCGATTCTTCCGGTGGTCGGATGCTGCAGGGCAATGATCTCGCTCGCATCACAGCCTGATGCGGCAGTGCTCGGTGGTGCAGGGGGCTCCGGCTACATTTTGTGAAAGCCCAAAGCCCTCGCACTTCTATTTCCTTGATGCTGTGGCCTCTGGGAAAATGGCCACCGGAGGCAGAGCATGCGCTGATTGCGATTTCAGTTCCGAGATCTGCGACAGACCTTGCTGATGTAGTCTACCTTGTGTTTTGTTACTGTGCTCAGCCTTGCCATGGTATATGATTGCGTGATATAAAACTGTTTTCTACAACCTCACCTGGTAATTTTTAATTTGTATGCTTTCCTTTCTTCTTCGCCTTCTTCCAAGAGCCACAACTTTTTTTTATTTTTCCACTGTTATAGCAGTATGAGAGATTGTTTTTGTGGGATGAATTGTACTTTTGAATGACACCTTTCATTTTATCATGCATATTACTGGAATGTGTTGAAATTGCCTAGAAATACCCTGCAATTCTGCAATTACTATGTAGATTTTGTTTATGTAGTGGTTCTCGTGTTGTAAAAATGAGCTGGCATGTGGTATGTATTACCAAATTTGCATTTTTTTAAATATTGTAATTGTGCAAAAAATGAGGAAGTTGGCAGTTAAAAACCTTTGCTTCTGTCACCATATTCCAAGACTCATATCATTTTAATTTTTTAGTCAAAAGGCTGTGTGAAGACTTGCTTTTTTTCACGGAGAACTAAAATTTTTATTGATCTAATTTTGGGGTAGATAAGACAATTACATCACTTTTTATTACATTTTTTGCTGGGTAGCCATGACCAAAAAATTGCAACGGTTTAACAAAATTTATATTTTGATAGTTTGGACTTTTATGGACTCGGTAATGCAAAATATATCTATTTTTAATAATATAATTTAAATAATTTTATTTTAAATTAATGATGCCTTTACACTCTGACATCCCTTCAGATATTTGTAAACAGCTATTAAGCCTCCTCTTAGCCTTCCTTTATGCAAGCTAAACATTCCCAGATCCTTAAACCGTTCCTTGTAGGACATACTTTGCAGTCCGCTCACCATCTTGTTAGCTCTTCTCGGAACTTGCTCTAGTTTTTCAATGTCTTTTTTAAAATGTGGTGACCAGAACTGGACACAGTATTCCAGATAAGGCCTGACCAAGGAGGAGTAGAGGGGGATAATTATGTCATGTGATCTAGACTCTATGCTTCTCTTAAAGGCAATCTGTCACCTCAATTTGGCATGGTATATAAATGAGTTGTGTCCGATCCGATGTTTTGACTCCTTTCCTCCTTGGCCACTGTACACAATCTTTCTGGGAATTTCCGTTGTTGTCGTCCAGATTACACGCGTGCGCATTGCAATATCCAATTGCGCGTGTGCAGTATGCTTTGCCCAACTGCGGGCAAAGCCGAAAATCATTAGTGCGCAGGCGCCGGTGAACTATGTTCCTGGACACAGAAATTGCAGCGAAATACTTCCAGGACATAGTTCACCGGCGCATGCACACTAATGCTTTTCAGCTTTGCCTGCAGGGAAATATCGGATCGGACCGATACCCAAAAAGTATCGGATATCGCCGATTCCGATACCGGAAACCAATGCAAGTCAATGGGACAGAAATATCGGAATTAAAATAAACCCCTTCTTTCCTTGTAGGTTAATTCTACATGAAGGAAAACAACTAAGAATAATGTAGAATGTATTGGGGGAGGTGGAGGAGACATTAAAGGCATAGAGGTTTAGCCCAATCAAATGGAATAGCAGGAATTTATTTTTTTTAAGACGTTCAGAGTTACAAAGATATTGACTATGTTAAAGGGGATGTGTAGCAATAGAGGGAGACGTTCAGAAAAGGCACATGTTGGCGGAGTGTTGGAACGGAGTGCTTCATCTAGCTTGGAGGTTGACTGAGCCCCTGACCCGGAGGACACGGCACGGATGCGGGCACCTGTATGCACAACAGACTGTGAGTAAAGCTTTGGAACTACATGTCCTGGTGTCCTCCAGTTATTCCTGCGCCAACACGCTCAGCACTGCTACATCTCTGTGCCTGGAACTGCACCATCTACGTCTCTTCACTACCTCTCCATCTACACTGCCCTGGGACTACAGCCCTACCTGTGGAGGGCCACAACATCATTGCTGCACCACATCATCTGTCCCAGAGGATCTGTCTGCAGCGTTGGCTTAACATCTTCATTGCCGAACACCACAGGTGGCGTCACGAATCATTCACTCAAACTTTAATCATCATCCACACGTTCAACATTTCCCTTTTACAATGGACGCCCAGGGCCATGGACCTGGTCACAGCTACCGAGACATCTCCCATTGAAACCAACGGGCTCGGTACCGAGTACCCCACCAGCCTTGGTGGGCGATCCAACTTGGCGGAAATACATAACAGAACAGGTTGTCCGGGTTTTTCACATAATCTCAGTGCATATCTAGGCTGCAGAATGCTGACAATAAGTAATTTACCTTCTGTGGCGAGTCTGCACGGTTTCCAAGATATCATCTCTTGCTTCTAAGATAAACGTCCAGGGGGGGTGTTCTGGCATTGAAATGAGAACTTGTCGTTTCCTCCTCCCTCACTATTTTCACTTTCCATAAATCACTGTTCAGCGTGTGTCTGGGGGAGGAGCAGCTGGGTGGTCTGCTCGCAGCCAATCACAGCCATGCCATTAGTTAACATGCCTACATGCCTAACAGGATGTGCCCACACTTAACTTCATTCTGAAAATCCCCCCTGAATATGGAGTTCCCTCTGGCCCTTCAATGCTAACTTGTACATCAGTTATATCGTCTTCATTTGGAATGATTTTTATGCCTTCTGGAGGGTCAGATGTCAAAGTAGAGACCTCTTTGTAAACCTGGCGAATTATATGTGGAGGCAAGTTTTCAACGTTTGAATTCATGCCACAGGAGGTTACGGGTTGCCACAGAATTTACCACGCTCTCCTCCGATGTGTACAGCGCTCCAGTAAGGGGAATCCGGAAACACGGGCCTGGTAGTAGCGTCCAGTCTGGCCTCCCAACAGCCAGGCCTCCCGTGCTCGCTTTGGCTGCCCGGAAGGATTTTAACCCATTCACGCCTGGGTGATTTTCAGCATTTTCAGTTTTGTTTTTGCCTTCTTCCAAGAGCCATTCCCTTCTTCCAAGACCAAAACAGAATGAAACCTGCAGTTAGCTTTCATGCTGCTATTAAATGGCTATTACAAGTATTTTAACCCCTTCACCGTGGGCAATTTTTTTCGTTCATTTTTTCTCTTCTTCCACTTTTTATTTTCTTGTCCACATGGCTGTATGAGGGCTTATACTTTTGAATGACATCATTTATTCAACCACATACTGTACTGGAAAATTGGGAAAAAAGTCCAACAACGTTAAAATTGCAGAAAAAAATGCAATTGCTCAAATTGTATTATGAGTATTTTTATTTACCATGTTCACTATATGTTAAAACTTACCTGGCAATATGGTTGCTCAAGTCAGTATGACAGCGCAGATACCAAAAATGTATAGTTTTTTTTATTTAAGAGGTGAAAAACAATTTGTAAAAAAAAAAAAATAATTATAATAATTTTGCCTTTGTCGCCATTTTCCGATACCCATGTTTTCATGTTTCAGGATATGGGGCTGTGTGGACGCTTATTTTTTGTGCCCTGAGCTGACGGTTTTAATGATATTGCATTTTACTGCAATGTTGCGGCAGCCAAAAAATTTAACTCTAGCATTTTGATTTTTTTTCTCATTACGTCGTTTACCGATCGGATTAATTTACTTTATATTTTATAGGATATACTTATATGTATGCAGTGATACCAAATATGTGCATTTTTAATTTTTTTTTAAATTGTTTTAATGCTATTAATGCTATGCTATTAGTGTAGCTCACGCTTTAAAGACTCTGGGACCCCAAAGATTGAGGGCCCTGGGCAATTGCCCAGTTTGCCATCCCACCTCACGCCAGCCCAGCATTTGGAGGGCCCACTCTATCCAAGATAAAGTGGATGTTAGTACTGTATATATAGAGCTACTATACAGAGAGTTAGCACACCACAATGCGGTGTGAAAGTAGTGTATGGGAGGGTTTTGTTTTTTATAATAAACCATATACCGACAAATTAAACTACTCGAAGAAAACAATAAAAATAATTCATCTTTTTCTCTATATATAAAACTGAATGTGTGTGTGTGTGTGTGTGTGTGTGTGTGTATCACCAACCAATCACGAATCATCTTTCAATTCAACAGAGCTGTTCAAAGGAAGCTGAGCTATGATTGGCTGCTATGAGCAACAGTTTTCCTTGCAACCAATCATTAAGCATCTCTCATTTCACCAGAGCTGGTTAAAAGAAGCTGAGCTGTGATTGGTTGCTATGAGCAAGTTTTCCCACTTGACAACACCTCAGCAGACACTGACATGGTGGAAGAAATCTAGCATCCCTGGGAACATAAGCTCCCAGCCATTGTCTGCCCCCCAAAAAGGAGCTGAGTACATGACAGAAATGAATCCCCCCCTCCTGTGCCATATACACATCACACATCCTCCATCATATAGGCACATCTTCCCTCTTAAAGGGATCATTGGTATGGAAGTCAGAGCAAATCCATCCAGCGCTTTGGTTTTGACCATGGGCCTCTCTTAAAGGGATCTCCAGTATGAAAGTTAGGACCGTTCCACTCAGCTCTGTGGTTCTGACCCCAGGGTCTCTTAAAGGGATCATTGGTATGGAATTTAGGGCAAATCGGCTCTGCGATTTGGGACTGATCCCCGGCCTTTCTTAAAGGGATCTCCGGTATGGAAGTCAGGGCAATTGCCTCAAATGCTCTGGTACTGACCCCAGGCTTTGTTAAAGGGATCTCCTGTACGGAAGTTAGGGCAAATCCCTCAGCACGCTGATTCTGACCCCAGGGTTCTATTAAAGGGATCATTGGTAGGCAAGTCAGGGCAAATCCACTCAGGGCTCTGGTTCTGATCCCAGGCTCTCTTAAAGGGATCCCCGGTATGCAAGTTAGGGCAAATCCATTCAGAGCTCTGGTTCTGACCCAAGGCCCCTCTTAAATGGATCCCCGGTATGGAAGTGAGGGCAAATCCACTCTGCGCTTTAGTGCTGACCCCAGGCCTCTCTTAAAGGGATCTCTGGTATGGAAGTTATGGTAAATCCCTCAGCACTCTGATTCTCACCCCAGGCTTCTATTAAAGGGATAATTGGTATGGAAGTCAGGGCAAATCCACTTAGCGCTCTGGTTCTGACACCAGGCCTCTCTTAACCCCTTCACCCCCAAGGGTGGTTTGCACGTTCATGACCGGGCCAATTTTTACAATTCTAACCACTGTACCTTTATGAGGTCATAACTCTGGAACGCTTCCATGGATCCCGGTGATTCTGACATTGTTTTCTCGTGACATATTGTACTTCATGTTAGTGGTAAAATTTCATTCAAATAACTTGCGTTTATTTGTGAAAAAAATGGAAATTTGGCAAAAATTTTGAAAATTTCGCAATTTTCCAACTTTGAAGTTTTATGCCCTTAAATCACAGAGATACGGCACACAAAAAACTTGATAAGTAACATTTCCCACATGTTTACTTTACATCAGCACAATTTTGGAACCAAAATTTTTTTTTGTTAGGAAGTTATAAGGGTTAAAAGTTGACCAGCGATTTCTCATTTTTACAACACCATTTTATTTTTAGGACCACATCACATTTGAAGCCACTTTGAGGGGTCTATATGATAGAAAATACCCAAAAGTGAAACCATTCTAAAAACTGCACCCCTTAAGGTGCTCAAAACCACATTCAAGAAGTTTATTAACCCTTTAGGTGCGTCACAGGAATTTTTTTGAATATTTAAAAAAAATGAACATCTAACTTTTTTTCATAAAAAAAAATAATTCAGGTTCAATTTTTTTTATTTTACCAAGGGTAACAGGAGAAATGTGACTGCAAGAGTTATTGTGCAATTTGTCCTGAGTACGCAGATACCTGATATGTGGGGGGGAACGACTGTTTCGGCGCATGGCAGAGCTCAGAATGGAAGGAGCGCCGTTTGACTTTTTCAATGCAAAATTGGCTGGAATTCAGATTGGACGCCATGTCACGTTTGGAGAGTCCCTGATGTACCTAAACAGTGGAAACCCCCTACAAGTGACCCCATTTTGGAAACTAGACCCCCTAAGGAACTTATCTAGATGTGTGGTGAGAACTTTGAACCCCCATGGGCTTCACAGAAGTTTATAACATAAAGCCATACAATTAAAAAATCATATTTTTTCCACAAAAATGATCTTTTCACCCTCAATTCTTATTTTTCCAAGGGTAACAGGACCCTAAAAGTTATTGTGCAATTTGTCCTGAGTACGCTGATACCCCACATGTGGGGGTAAACCACTATTTGGGCGCATGGCAGAGCTCGGAAGGGAAGCAGCGCCATTTGACGTTTTGTGCTGGAATTGAGATTGGACACCATGTCGCGTTTGGAAAACCCCTGATGTACCAAAACAGTGGAAACCCCCCACAAATGACACCATTTTGGAAACTAGACCCCCTAAGGAACTTATCTAGATGTGTGGTGAGAACTTTGAACCCCCATGGGCTTCACAGAAGTTTATAAAATAAAGCCATACAATTAAAAAATCATATTTTTTCCACAAAAATGATCTTTTCACCCTCAATTCTTATTTTTCCAAGGGTAACAGGACCCTAAAAGTTATTGTGCAATTTGTCCTGAGTACGCTGATACCCCACATGTGGGGGTAAACCACTATTTGGGCGAATGGCAGAGCTCGGAAGGGAAGCAGCGCCATTTGACGTTTTTGGCTGGAATTGAGATCGGACACCATGTCGCGTTTGGAAAACCCCTGATGTACCAAAACAGTGGAAACCCCCCACAAATGACACCATTTTGGAAACTAGACCCCCCAAGGAACTTATCTAGATGTGTGGTGAGCACTTTGAACCCCCCAGTGCTTCACAGAAGTTTATAACGCCCGGGCGTGAAAATAAAAAAATTCGTATTTTTTCCACAAACATGATCTTTTAGTCACCATTTTTTTATTTTCCCAAGGGTACCAGGAGAAATTGGACCTTAAAAGTTGTTGTCCAATTTGTCCTGAGTATGCTGATACCCCATATGTGGGAGAAAACTACTGTATTGGCACACGTCGGGGCTCGGAAGGGAAGTAGTGACGTTTTGGAATGCAGACTTTGATGGAATGGTCTGCGGGTGTCATGTTGCCTTTGGAGAGCCCCTAATGTACCTAAACAGTGGAAACCCCCCACAAATGACACCATTTTGTAAACTAGACCCCCCCAAGGAACTTATCTAGATGTGTGGTGAGCACTTTGAACCCCCCAGTGCTTCACAGAAGTTTATAACGCCCGGGCGTGAAAATAAAAAATTCGTATTTTTTCCACAAACATGATCTTTTAGTCACCATTTTTTTATTTTCCCAAGGGTACCAGGAGAAATTGGACCCCAAAAGTTGTTGTCCAATTTGTCCTGAGTATGCTGATACCCCATATGTGGGAGAAAACTACTGTATTGGCACACGTCGGGGCTCGGAAGGGAAGTAGTGACGTTTTGGAATGCAGACTTTGATGGAATGGTCTGCGGGTGTCATGTTGCCTTTGGAGAGCCCCTAATGTACCTAAACAGTGGAAACCCCCCACAAATGACCCCATTTTGAAAACTAGACCCACTAAGGAACTTATCTAGATGTGAGGTGAGCACTTTGAACCCCCAAGGGCTTCACTGAAGTTTATAATGCCAGGGCATGAAAATAAAAAAATCGTATTTTTTCCAGAAACATGATCAATTAGTCCCCAATTTTTTCATTTTCCCAAGGGTAACAGGAGAAATTGGACCCCAAAAGTTGTTTTCCAATTTGGCCTGAGTACGCTGACACCCCATATGTGGGAGAAAACTACTGTATGGACACACGTCTGGGCTCGGAAGGGAAGCAGTGACGTTTTGGAATGCAGACTTTGATGGAATGGTCTGCGGGTGTCATGTGCGTTTGGAGAGCCCCTGATGTACCTAAACTATTGAAACTCCCCACATGTGACCCCATTTTGGACACTAGACCCCCCACGGAACTTATCTAGATGTGTGGTGAGCACTTTGAACCCCCAAGTGTTTCACAGAAGTTTATAACACTCGGACGTGAAAATAAAAAAATCATTTTTTTCCACAAAAATGATATTTTTGCCCCCAATTTTTTATTTTCCTATGGGTAACAGGAGAAATTGGACCCCAAAAATTGTTTTGCAATTTGTCCTGAGTAGGCTGATACCCTACATGTGGGGGTAAAACACTGTTTGGGCGCATGGCAGAGCTTGGAAGGGAAGGAGCACCATTTGACTTTTTCAACTCAGAATTGGCTGGAATTGAGATCAGACGCCATGTTGCATTTGGAGAGCCCCTGATGTGCCCAAACAGTGGAAACTCCCAATTATAACTCCAACCCTAACCCCAACACACCCCTAACCCTAATCTGAGCCCTAACCCTAGCCCTAACCCTAGCCCTAGCCCTAACCCTAAGGCTGTGTGCACACGCTGCGGATTTTGCAGCGGTTCCGCAGCAGTTTTGGCCGCTGCGGACCAGCAGCAGTTTTTGCTGCGGTGTACAGTACCATGATTCCCTATGGGAATCAAAAACCGCAGTGCAGACGGTGCGGAATTTTCCGCGCGGATTATCTGCGGTTTTCAATCCGCAGAAATTGACATGTCAATTCTTTCTGCGGATTCTCCTGCGGTTTGCCATCTCCTCTATTGAGGAGATGAAAAACCGCAGGACAAAACCGCAGAGCAATCCGCAGGTAAAACCGCAGGTCTTTTGACCTGCGGTTTAACCTGCGGATTTTACAAAATCTGCGCGGGTGAATCCGCACCTAATCCGCAGCGTGTGCACACAGCCTTACCCTAACGGGAAAATGGAGATAAATACTTTTTTTTTAGTTTTATTATTTTTCCCTAACTAAGGGGGTGATAACGGGGGGTTTGACTTACTATTTATGGCGGTTTTTATGTTTGGCGGCTGTCAGACGCTAAAAGACGCTTTTTATTGTAAAATAGTTTTTGCATCACCACATATTGAGAGCTATAATTTTTCCGTATTTTGACCCACTGAGTCATGTGAGGTCTTATTTTTTGCGGGACGAGTTGACGTTTTTATTGGTACCATTTTCGGGCACGTGACATTTTTTGATCGCTTTTTATTCCTTTTTTTGGGACGCAGAATGAACAAAAACCAGCGTTTCATGAATTTCTTTTGGGGGGGTGCGTTTACACCGTTCCGCGTGCGGTAAAATTGATAAAGCGGTTTTATTCTTCGGGTCAGTACGGTTACATCGATACCTCATTTAGGTCGTTTTTTTATGTTTTTGTCGGTTTTATGCAATGAAAACTATTTTATATAAAAAATAATTATTTTTGCATCGCTTTATTCTGTGAGCTATAACTTTTTTATTTTTTCGCTGATGATGCTGTATTGTGGCTCGTTTTTTGGGGGACAAGATGACGTTTTCAGCGGTACCATGGATATTTATATGCGTCTTTTTGATCGCGCGTTATTACACTTTTTGTTTGGCGGTATGATAATAAATCATTATTTTTTGCTTCGTTTTTTATTTTTATTTTTTAAGGGGTTCGCTTAAAGGGTTAACTAATGGGACAGTTTTATAGGGCTGGTCATTACGGACGCGGCGATACCTTATATGTGTACTTTTATTGTTTTTTTTTTATTATTATTTCCAAAAAATGGATTTATTGGGGGAATATTTTTTTTTTTTTTTCTAATTTATTTGGCGATTTTTTTAAATTTATTTTTACATTTTTTTTAAATTTTTTTTTTACTTTATTACATAGTCCCAGGTGGGACATCACTGTCCTGTGACAGATCGCTGATCTGTCACATCACAGATCACTGTGACAGATCAGCAATCTGTCACAGGCATTGAAGCAGACTTCCTCTTGCCTGCGCTTTGCAGGCACTGAGGAAGCCAGCTTCCTCAGGTCCCCGAAGGCCCCCGTCGCCATCTTGGATTCGGGGGCCTGGAGGATAGGAGCCCCCCGCAGCAGCGCTGCACTTTGCGCTGCCATGGGGGGCTCAGGGAAGCACGGAGGGAGCCCCCTCCCTCCCGATGCTTCCCTTTAACTCCCGGTACACCGCGATCATGTTTGATCGCGGTGTGCAAGGGGTTAACGTGTCGGGAGCGGTCCGTGACCGCCCCTGACACATAGTGCCGGGTGTCAGCTGTGATAATCAGCTGACACCCGGCCGCGATCAGCGGCGCTCACCACGTGGGCGCCGCTGATCGCGGTAGACGTACTATCCCGTCCACGGTCATACGGGCCCGGGTACCGTGGACGGGATAGTACGTCGTATGTCAGGAAGGGGTTAAAGGGATCCCCCAGTATGGAAGTTAGGACCATTCCACTTAGCGCTCTGGTTCTGACCCCAGGCTGACGGGATGATGTGGGATATTAGGGGTAGTAGTCTGGTGGCTCTGGCTGACGGGAGGATGTGGGATATTAGGAGTAGTCCGGTGGCTCTGGCTGATGGGATGATGTGGGATATTAGAGGCAGTAGTCCGGTGGCTCTGGCTGACGGGATGATGCGGGATATTATTGGTAGTAGTCTGGTGGCTCTGGCTAACGGGATGATGTGGGATATTAGGTTAGTAGTCCGGTGGCTCTGGCTGATGGGACGATGTGGGATATTAGGGGTAGTAGTCCGGTGGCTCTGGCTGATGGGACGATGTGGGATATTAGGGGTAGTAGTCCGGTGGCTCTGGCTGATGGGACGATGTGGGATATTATTGGTAGTAGTCCGGTCGCTCTGGCTGATGGGACGATGTGGGATATTAGGGGTTGTTGTCCGGTAGCTCTGGCTGACAGGATGATGTGGGATATTATAGTGAATGTGGCTATGCGGAGTGGGCAGGGCTCTACACTCAGCTTTATAATCATTATAATTTGTTATAACTAACCGTAGTTAGTTACTATGCCCGGGCAGCGCCGGGCTCTTCAGCTAGTTAAGTATAAAAACAAACAATTTAAAAAACTAATTTCAAAGGGGATTATTTTCACAGAGACAGAAGTGGTAACCAATCATATATACATTAAATAATTGCATGATTTCACTTTTCATATTGGTAAATTGCATATAATTTAACCAAAAAGATGCAAGAATCTATGTAACCCAAATACCAATAAAGAAATATACAAAATCAGGCAAATATCAAATGCTGTGGCTCCATCTAGTGGTTATATGTGATAATGTCATCACTCAGTAACATATCTTACAAAAGTGTATTTTGGTTCAGTATCCATATAACCGATAGCTGGTGCATCGTATTTAATGAATAATAAATAGTAAATAATAGGTACATAGAAAATTATACACTAAATATAAATAATCTGATATCAGACAGAAGAATCAATGAATATTGTGCACCTGTCAGTCAATGGCCTGTGTAATGGATAAACACAGAGCAAAAAGATTTTAATAAATAGGGACCTTGCCTATTAGTGGGATAAGGTGCAGCCTAGACAGGTGTACAGTAATCAGTGCAACAGATTCATGGAAGAGGAAAAAATATATAATATAAAGTGCAAGTAAGTGCTATATGGATTATTCTATGAATGTAGAGCAACTGATACAATTTAAATGAATAGCCATCCTACGAAAAGATAGAGATCACAATATCCTATTACTGCAGACATGTCAATAGTATTTAGATTGAGAAAAAATATTTACCACTAGTCCCTCTTGCGCGCGTTTTGCCACTTCAGCCTCCTCAGAGACCCTGGGCTAGTGTTAAATTCTAGCACTACAGGTTCTAATTATGGCTAGCCCTGCATATAACTAGGCTAGCTGTTCTCCTTGTTCAGTCAGCTCAGGGAAGCTAACCAGTCTTTTAGGTGTCTTGGAGCTAAAGTGAGAGACAGGACAGAATCCCTCTCTGAGAATCATAGAATCATACAATGTTAGAGTTGGAAGAGACCTCAAGTGTCTTCATATCCACCCCCCTTCTCAATGCAAGATTCGCTAAACCATCTCAGACAGTTATCTGTCCAGCCTCCGTTTGAAGACTTCCATTGATGGAGACCTCACCATCTCTCATGGCAGCCTGCTCCACTCATTCATCACCCTCATTGTCAAAAAGTTTTTCTAATATCTAATCTGCATCTTCTCCCTTTCAGTTTCATTCTGTTGCTTCTCGTGTTTCCATGTGCAAACAAAAATAATGAGGATCCCTCTACACTGTGACATCCCTTCAGATGTTTTTAGACAGTTATTAAGGCTCCTCTTAGCCTTCTTTTTTGCAAGCTAAACCTTCCCAGATCGTTTAAACATTCCTCGTGGGACATACTTTGCAGTCTGCTTACCATCTTGGTAATTCTTATTAGGAGTGGCGGAAGGCACTAAAAAAATAAATAATTAAAGTGCCTTCGCCACTCGGGGTCCACCGTGCGGTGGATGACAAAACCGCTGCTGGGAGAGGCAGAGCACTAATATGCACAGGGTTCTATCTCAACCAGATGCAATAAGGCAAGCCCTGTTAAAGCACACAGAGCTGCAGGGAAAAATAACACAAAATAGTGTCGCTGAGCCTGTTAAACGCACAGTATCTCAGCGGCACACGTGCGGTAGCCGGAAACCGGAGTAGTTAAGGATAGTCACTACAACCGAGTGGACTTACCGTGTACACGGCGTCGCAACTGCGCACGCCTGGACAGGCTGCAACCGCAAATATCGCAAGCGCGATGCAGGACGCTAAGCTGCTGGAAGATGGAGCTTGTGCGCGTTGGCGCTAGCGCAGGTGCTGACAGAATACCACTCACTCACACAGACGTAATAACCGAGGGAAGGGGTTTCATAATGAGTCAGTCACCAGTCCAAGCATCCGTCACCATACACACAGCAGCAGTATAAAAATACTAGCGCATGGCATAGTGGCCATGCACACTTTTTATAGCGTACGGGACCTGCCAGAAATCTCCAGAGCCCTGAGCTAAGCCAATGGAATCAGGAGCAGGACCTGAGCACCTGACTCCTGAACTCCAATGGGAGCTCGTCCCGTGGGCATGCTCAGAAGTTGGAAAAAAGGACTTAGCCTCTGGAGACAAATGTGAGAACCTGGATTCCCGCATAGGCAGCATAGAACCCAGATTCCTAACATTACCCCCCTCCTAGGGCCCCCTCCTCCCTGAACCTTCCGATCAGGGGAGACGAGATCGAAAGGTCTCAGGAGGGACACCCGGGAGACAATAGGAGTGGGAGTTTTAGGAGGAGGCCACCGTGTAATGGCGGGCGTAGCCACACTCCATTCGGGAAGGCTATCCCGAGCACACAGGGTGCATGCCCGAATAAACTTTTTTACGTCCCGAGCCCTGTGCGGCCACCAATACGAACCGGCCAGAGACTTCGTGGTCTGCATATAGCCACGATGGCCGTCCGCATTGGGTGCGTGTGCCCACGCGAAGACTTTAGACCGCTGGCAAGGAGGGACAAAAGCCTCGCCTACCGACTCATCGTCAGACCACTGCGGGGCGCTGTCTTCTAGAGAAGCAGCGGGTGGATGAAAACAACCGCATATGGACTCATGAGCCGGACATGTCTCAGAAATGGCACGAGACACTTCCATGGGCTCGGGTGGCGGAACCTCTGGCTCGGGCGGATCCAGAGATTCAAAAAATTTGGGAACCAGGGTACCTCTCCGTTTGGAGTGAACTCGCTCCAAACCACACTCCGAAAATCGGAGGTCAATCCGCGAGGAGATTGATATTAACTCCTCGAGACTGGTAGGAATCTCTCTCGTGGAGAGAGCATCCTTTACATGCTCCGCTAATCCCTTCCAGAAGACAGGAATCAGAGCCTTGTCGGACTACTCCAACTCGGACGCCAGTGTCTGAAAACGGACGGCGTATTGACTGACCGAGAGTGATCCTTGAGACAAGGAGAGCAGTTGGAGAGAGGTATCGTGTGTAACCCACGGACCAAGAAACACCTGCTTGATAGCAGTTAGCAGATTAGCTGCGGTCCGAATATTACTTCACATGATCTAGACTCTATGCTTCTCTTAATACACCCTAGAACTGTGTTTACCTTTTTTGCTGCTGCCATCACACTGCTGTCACATTCATGCCCTGGCTGGATGGCGCGAGCGAGGGGATTGTGGGCCCACTGTGCCACAAACCAGACTACCCTGGAAGGTGCGTAACTAAGTAGCTACCTTGGTGTTCACTGGAGCCTCTGATGGTGAGGTCAGGCTTGTGCGGCAGGTAGCTACCAGGTGCTACTCCAGGGTGGTGTCTGGTTGTGGCTGTTGATCCCACTGAGGGGACAGAACGCTAGGACAGGTTCGGGTAACAGGCATGACTGGAAGACAGGCAGGTGAGCATGGCTGATACTCAGATCAGTAGGCAGGCACAGCTGGTACTCTGGCAGGTGGGCACGGCTGAGACACTGGCAGGTGGGCATAGCAGAGACACAAGGGCAGGAACTGACTGGGTAAGCACAGGAACAAGGGCAGGAAAGAGTGGTGTATGGAATAAGTACAGACCTGCTCACACAGGAGGTGCAGAAACTGGTTCTGGAAGGATGGAAATATAGACAGGTGTGAGGGAACAGGTTTGAACTTGCTCACACTGTAGAAGAACTGTAAGGCCACGGAGAGGAACTGCAGTTTGCAACAAGAGGTTCTGCAGCAGCAGGAGCTGAACAATTGGAACCACTAGGTATGCAGAGAGGAGCTGCAGCAAGAGGTTCTGCTGCAGCAGATGTGGAGCACAGTGAGAGCCGCAAGAGTGCAGAGCACAGGCAGAGCCGCAAGAGTGCAGAGCACAGGCAGAGCCGCAAGAGTGCAGAGCACAGGCAGAGCCGCAAGAGTGCAGAGCACAGGCAGACGGAGAGAACACAATGATAAACACAGCAGGGAAAGGAGCAACAGACTAGGAGACTGACAGAGGTAGGACTGAGTTCAGACAAGGTAATGGTATGAGACAAGGTACAGGAACAAAGACCCGGATATACTGCCTCCTGGAGAGCAGAGAGGACAGGTATGAGACAAGGTTAGGAGCAATATCACAGGGACCAGGATATTCTGCCACCTGGAGAGCAGCGCAGACAGATACAGACCTAGGAATCAAGCCTCCAGAGAAGCCAAATACAGGACAGGACCTGGCAGCTCAGTAGCAAGACACTAAGTAAAGGCATTGCTCAGGCAGCTTCCACCAGGTGGAGTGGTCTTAAATATCTGAGGCCTCTTGGCAATTGGCTGGAACACCATAGGCAGATGCACACTGATTCCATAAGAAGCAAAGAAGCAGAGTGTGCGGTGCCGCCCCCTATGCACACAGCCAGGAAACATGAACAGAGCAGACAGGAGACAAGAGGCATATAGCAAGGAGCCAGCAGCAGAGAGAACTCACAGCATGGCCGGATTGGTGAGAAAGCTCGTGTCAGGCAGGTGGGGGATGGGAGGCTTTTATGACGAGTCACCGAAGGAGGAAAAAACAAAATACCAGCTAAGTCCTGAAAAACCAGAGAGGTTGGCAGCTATCGGATTGCAGACCCCTGAACCTATCCACAACAACTAGCAGTAGCCGTGGGGGGTTCCTACGGTGCCCTAGACCCCTCGATCACAGCTGGAGAGCTACATAGCCTAAAGACAGAAAGGGGAAAAACTAAACTGCCCCGCAGCAGACCCCAAAGCAATAGGCAGCCCCCAACATATAATGACGGTCAAGCAAGATGAAAACACTAACACAGATAGAAAGATAGGTTGAGCAAATGATGGGGCCCAAGCTAACTACATAGGACAGGATAGGAAAGCTGCTGTCTGCTATCCGCAAAAACCCTATCAAAATGAGCCAACCGACTGATAGGAAAAACAGGCCCTGAAGTCGCTAGGCTTCAAAAGACTATATCAGCACTCAGGTATATTCTGAAGACAGAGCAAAAGATCAACAGATCAGAGACAAAAATGGAATTCAGCTCACCCCCGGCCGGGGATGGCAGAACTCCCAAAAAACAAGGCAAAACAAAACTGAAGAGTACAAAGCAGAGCAGAAAAACTTAGCTTTGAGACGCAGGAATCAGACTGGTCTCCAAGAATCCAGCAGGAAAATCACCAGCCAGGAAGAAGGGCGTCAGCAGCCTTATATCCAGTCCTCAATTCCAGCCACCCAGTTATCATCTAGCTGCCCAGGTGTTTGGTAATCAGTCTACCTTCCTTCACCAGAGGAGGGAGTTCATCAGACCTCAATGATGAAGGGAAAAATGAACTCACAACAGTACCTCCCCCTTGAGGAGGGGTCACCGAACCCTCATCCATGCCACCAGGGCGATCCAGGTGAGCCCGATGAAAGGCACGCACCAATCTTTCGGCATAAATATCAGAGGCAGAGACCCAGGAATTATCCTACTGACCATAACCCTTCCACTTAACCAAATACTGGAGTCTCCGTCTAGCCAGACAGGAATCCAGTATCTTCTCTACCTCATATTCCATGTTACCTTCAACCAATATAGGGTCAGGAGGTGCCACCACAGGAACTACTGGTTCAACAAACCTCTTCAACAAGGACTTATGAAACACATTATGAATTTTAAATGTGACAGGAAGAGCCAACCGAAAAGAGACCGGATTAATAATCTCCAAAATCTTGTAAGGTCCAATAAATCTAGGCTTAAACTTAGGAGAAGCCACCTTCATAGCGATATTTTTTGATGACAACCAAACCATATCACCCAACTTAAACTGGGGACCAACGGTCCTACGCCGGTTGGAAAACCGCTGGGCCTTTTCCTGGGAGAGAGACAACTTATCCACTACTTGGTCCCAGGTCTGGTGCATTCTCTCCACCACAGTGTCAACACCTGGGCAGGCAGAAGGCTCCACCTGCCCTGAAGAAAATCGAGGGTGAAAACCAAAGTTACAAAAAAAAGGTGACATCAAAGTGGCAGAACTAGCTCTATTATTTAAAGCAAATTCGGCCAAGGGCAAAAATGAAACCCAATCATCCTGATCGGCAGAAATAAAACATCTCAAATACGACTCCAAAGTCTGGTTTGTTCTCTCCGTCTGCCCATTGGTCTGAGGGTGAAACGCAGAGGAGAAGGACAACTGAATTCCCAGCATGGAACAGAAAGTCCTCCAAAATCTAGACACAAACTGAACTCCTCTGTCAGATACAATGTTCTCAGGAATCCCGTGCAAGCGAACCACCTGTTGCAAAAACAAGGGCACCAACTGGAAGATGGCAACTTAGGGAGTGGTACAAGATGGACCATCTTAGAGAATCTATCACAAATCACCCAAATAACAGTCATTCTCTGAGAGACAGGCATATCAGAGATAAAACCCATTGAAATATGGGTTGTCCCAGTGGAAATATACAACTTTCCACTGGGACAACGCTCAGGTTTGTCCTCCTGAAACTCTTCCAGAGCACGTCTCAAATTGGGCGAGATGGCAGAAAGAACTACCCCCTCGCCTAAGATGGTAGCAGGCTTAGTCACAACAGGAGAATCAGCAAGGAAACTCCTAGAGAGGGCGTCTGCCTTGACATTCTTAGTGCCCGGAAGAAAAGAGACCACAAAATCAAAACGTGTGAAAAACAAGGCCCACCTAGCCTGTCTAGGATTCAAGCGCTTGGCCGACTCCAGGTAAATCAAATTCTTGTGGTCAGTAAGGACCACGACTTGGTGTTTGGCTCCCTCCAACCAATGTCTCCACTCCTCAAATGCCCATTTCATGGCCAACAGTTCCCGATTCCCCACATCATAGTTACGTTCGGATGGGGAGAACTTTCGGGAAAAGAAAGCACAAGGATTCATTTTAGATGTCACAGGATCTTTTTGGGACAACACCACTCCTGCACCAATCTCAGAAGCGTCCACCTCCACCTGAAACGGGAGTGAGACATCAGGTTGCCGCAAAACCGGAGCAGAAGTGAATCTTCACTTCAGCTCCTGAAAGGAAGAAACAGCCTCCGGAGACCAATTCAGCACATCAGCACCCTTCCTAGTCAAATCCGTCAATGGCTTGGCAATACCGGAAAAATTAGCTATAAATTTCCGATAAAAATTAGCAAAACCCAAAAACTTCTGGAGGGCCTTCAAAGAAGTGGGCTGAACCCAATCATAAATGGCCTGTACCTTGGCCAGGTCCATTTCAATAGTTGACGGAGACAAAATAAATCCCAAAAATGAAACCCTCTGTACCCCAAAAAGGCATTTCGATCCCTTGACATACAGGGAATTCTCCCTCAAAATCCGGAACACAGTCCGAACATGTTCCACATGAGAGTCCCAATTCTTGGAGAAGATCAAAATATCATCCAGATAGATAATCAAAAATTTATCCACAAAGTCTCGGAATATATCGTTCATGATGCACTGGAAGACAGAAGGGGCATTAGTGAGCCCAAAAGGCATCACCAGGTACTCAAAATGTCCCTCCGGAGTTTTAAACGCCGTCTTCCATTCATCCCCATGCTTAATGCGGATAAGATTATACGCCCCCTGAGGTCAAGCTTGGTAAACCAGCAAGCACCTTTAACTCTGGAGAATAGATCAGAAATCAGGGGTAACGGATACTGATATTTAACAGTAATTTTGTTGAGGGCACGATAGTCAATACAAGGCCTTGATGAACCATCCTTTTTAGCCACGAAAAAAAACCCAGCACCTAAGGGTGAAGAGGATGGTCTAATATGACCCTTCTCCAATGCCTCCTTAATATAGGATCGCATAGCCTCGTGCTCGGGTACAGATAAATTGAAAAGCCGACCCTTGGGGAATTTACACCCCGGGTTCAGCTCAATTGCACAGTCATAACTCCTATGAGGAGGCAAAGACGCAGACTCATTCTCACTAAATACATCATAAAAGTCAGCCAAATAGTCAGGAACATCATGCGACTGGGGAGAGGTGGAGAAAACAGGAGCATCACTAAGGGCACACCGACAACCCCAACTCACCACAGACAAAGATTTCCAATCCAGAACTGGATTATGGATTTGCAACCAGGGAAACCCCAGAACAATGGTATCATGCAAATTGTGCAACACCAAAAATCTGCAATTTTCTTGATGGTCTGGGGCGACCCGCATTACCACCTGGGTCCAAAACTGTGGTTTATTCTTCGCCAAAGGAGTAGCATCAATACCCCTCAAAGGGATAGGCGTCTGCAGAGGTGTCATAGGAAATCCACAACGTCCATCAGGTTCAGAGCTGCTCCTGAATCCACAAAAGCCTTGGCGGAAAATGTGGACAGGGAGCAGATCAGAGTAATTGCCAGAAGAAACTTAGGTTGAACACCACCCAAAGAAAACGTGTGTACACAACGTTTCTCTCGTTTAGGGCAGACAGAAATAATATGCGAGGCATCGCCACAAAAAAACACAGCTTATTACGCCTTCTGAACTCCTGACATTGCACCCTAGACAAAACTCTATCACATTGCATAGGTTCAGACATTTGCTCAACAGGTGGCAACATCTCTCATGTAGTTTTGCGTTCACGTAAACGCCGATCCACCTGAATGGCTAATGACATAGAATCGTCAAGACCAGAGGGAACAGGAAATCCCACCATAGTATCTTTTACAGTTTCTGACAAACCCTTCCGAAAGAGGGCTGCCAAGGCACCATCATTCCAGGTAGTAAGGACCGCCCACTTTCGGAATTTTTGACAGTATAACTCTGCCGAATCCCGACCCTGGCTTAATGCCAACAGGGTCTTTTCAGCCTGATCAATAGCATTAGGTTCATCATACAACAACCCCAAGGCTTGAAAAAATGCATTCACATTATTATGAATAGGATCATCAGGTTTCAAAGAAAACGCCCAATCCTGGGGATCACCGCGCAGCAAAGAGATGACAATTTTAACCTGCTGCGCGGAGTTCCCCTACGAGTTAGGCTTCAAGGCAAAAAATAATTTACAAATATTCTTGAAATTCAAGAATTTAGACCGATCCCCAAAAAACACATCAGGAGTAGGAATCTTTGGTTCAGCAGCATGTGAATGAGCAAGATAGACGGAAATTCCCCGCACTTCAGCAGCGAGCTGCTCCACACGATCAGACAATTGCTTCATCTCCATTGAGAGAAAAATTCCCCCTATGGCCTCAGAGATATAGAGAAAAAAATATGCACACAAAAAAAAAAAAAAAAATTCTGACACTTTTTCCTTTTTTTTTACAATTCTCTCCTGCTATTGAGTACCCCCTAGGATCTGCGGTATGGCTGGTGATTCTGTTATGATGAGTCACCGAAGGAGGAAAAAACAAAATACCAGCTAAGTCCTGAAAAACCAGAGAGGTTGGCAGCTATCGGATTGCTGACCCCTGAACCTATCCACAACAACTAGCAGTAGCCGTGGGGGGTTCCTACGGTGCCCTAGACCCCTCGATCACAGCTGGAGAGCTACATAGCCTAAAGACAGAAGGGGGAAAAATGGGTATTAGACCTACCGGTAATGATGTTTCCAGGAGTCCATCCTGACAGCACCATGGAGGACGTCCTCCTCCTCCTTACAGGGACAGGAAACACACGAGAGGTTAAAGGTCACGTCCCACCCCCTCTTCCTCAGTGATTTGACAAGTACCACAAGGTGGATGATGCTAGTAACGGTTTAATGAAACAATCATATTACAGCATATGACATAACATAATACAACATAGTATAACATAACAGGGAGGGAAGTACCCGTGCTGTCAGGATGGACTCCTGGAAACATCATTACCGGTAGGTCTAATACCCATTTTCCAGGACGTCCACCTGACAGCACCATGGAGAGTACCAAAGCACCTCCTCAGGGTGGGATTACCGCCTGGAGAACTTTTCTCCCGAAAGCGGTCTGCTGACCAGCCAGCACGTCAAGCTTATAGTGCTTGCAGAATGTGTTTAGATTGGCCCAGGTTGCTGCTCTACAGATTTGGTCAACCGAGGCCCCCGCCCGTTCCGCCCATGAGGCTGATACCGCCCTTGTAGAGTGGGCTTTTATGGACCCCGGCGGGCTAACGCCTTCGGCTTGGTAGGCGTCAGAGATTACCGAGGTAATCCAGCGTGCGATAGACGCCTTAGAGGCTTTCTTCCCCTTATTTTTACCCCCAAAGAGGATGAACAAGTTTGGGTCGATGCGCCAGCTATTGGTGGCTTCTAGATAGTCTAGCACCGCGCGCCTCACGTCCAGCGAGTGAAGACGCTGTTCTTTTTTATTACGGGGATTGTCGCAGAACGATGGTAACACTACCTCCTGGTTTAGATTCCTTGAGGAGACTACCTTCGGGGTAAATGCCGGGTCTAACCTTAGGATTATACTATCCTCTCTTATCTGTAAATATGGGTCCTTAGTGGACAGGGCCTGGATCTCCCCTATTCTTTTGGCCGTGGTAATGGCTACTAGGAAGGCCGTTTTACGGGTAAGGGCAGAGATGGTTATTTTCTCGTCTAGAGCATAGGGGTCTGTACAGAGAAACCTGAGTACCAGGCCCAGGTCCCAAGGCGGGGTGAGCTGCCTAATCGTGGGGCGCAGGCGCTGCGTGGCTTTTATAAATCTTATTACCCAGGGATGTGAAGCTAGCTGGTAATCGAAGAAGGCGCTTAAGGCTGAAATCTGGACCTTTAGAGTACTAGGTTTAAGGCCCTTATTAAAACCTGCCTGCAAAAAACTTAGTATGCTAGGGAGGTCAGGGCTGCCTGCCACGAGATCGGACCTGCCGCCTTCCAGACAGAATCTTTTCCATATCTTTCTATAGATTGCGGATGTCACCGGTTTCCTACTGGCCAGTAGGGTGGATATGACCTGGTCCGACAGTCCTTTTGACTTCAGGATGTCCCTCTCAGGATCCAAGCCGATAGATGAAGTCTTGCTGGGTTTGGATGGTAGATCGGGCCCTGGTGGATGATGTCCTTCCACAGGGGTAGCTCGACTGGGTTTCCGACTGCCATGGCTCCTAGAAGGGGAAACCAGCTTCTCTTTGGCCAGTATGGAGCGATCAGCATCACTCGCGCGTGGTCCTCGCGTATCTTCCTGAGCACTGCCGGTATGAGGGCCAGTGGCGGGAATGCGTAGGAGAGGGATTCTCCCCAGGTCTGACTCAGGGCATCCACACCCTCTGGGTGGTCCGTCGGATTCAGGGAATAGAACCTGGGGACTTTTGAATTCTTTCGGCTTGCGAAGAGATCTATGCTGGGGGTCCCCCAACGCTGACAGAGATGGTTGAAGATCTCTTCGTTCAGTTCCCATTCCGTCGAGCGGATCCGTTGTCTGCTCAAGTAGTCTGCTACTTCGTTTTGGGAACCCTCTAGGTGTACCGCGGTCACTGATTGGACTGTTCTTTCTGCCCAAGCGAATATTTTTTCCGCTAGGTCCTGTAGTGGTTGATGTCTGGGCCCTCCCTGGTGCTTCAGGAATGCCACTGTCGTCATATTGTCGGATAGAATACGGACGTGACGATTCACTAGTATCGACCGGTTCCGCCGTAGCGCTTCCCAGACCGCGTAGAGTTCTCTGAAATTGGAGGATCTGGTCTTGATGTCTACTGGCCATTTCCCCTGGAAGATTCTCCCTTCTATGTGGGCTCCCCAGCCCCACACACTGGCGTCCGTGGTGACTACCACGTATGGAGAGGCTGTCCAAAGTACGCCCACCTGAAGGTTTCTGGACCGTGTCCACCACCGAAGGGACTCTCTTACTTGTTCTGGCAGCCTTAGGGGTCTGTCTAGCGAGGCCTGACTTCTGTCCCACCTCGCAAGGATCTCTTTCTGCAGTGATCTTGAGTGGAATTGTGCCCATCGGACGCACTGGATGCAGGCCGTCATGAGGCCCAGGACCTCCATCGCCTCTCTTATGGAGCACTGACGTCTCAGCAGGTTTCTGGTTCTGGTCTGAATAATCTTCTGCTTCTGTTCGGGTAGCCAGGATATTCTGTCGGTTGAGTCTAGGAGGACCCCGAGAAATATTTTCCTGGTTTCTGGCCTGATGTTCGACTTCTCCCAATTGATCACCCATCCAAGGAACTCCATTACCGTAGTCGCTCGGTTTCTGTCGCGAACAAGCGCTTCCCTGGATCTTGCCACCAGTAGGAAGTCGTCTAGATAGGGTATGATCACAATACCCTGATCTCTCAGGTAGGCCACTACTTCTCCCACCAGCTTTGTAAAGATTCTGGGAGCGGAGGCCAACCCGAATGGAAGACACTGAAACTGGAAGTGGCAGGTCCGGGCTGGTAAACTGACCGCAAACCTTAGCAGCCTCTGGGATGAAGGATGGATAGGGACCTGGTAGTAGGCCTTCTTTAGGTCTAGGGTGCACATGACGGCGTCCCGATCTATCAGCAGGGTTGCGGATCGGACCGATTCCATCCGGAATCTCTTGTACCTGACCCAGGCATTCAGTGGTTTCAGGTTTATGATGGTACGGGCCTCGCCGGACGGCTTTGTGATCGAGAACAGGGATGAATAGTGCCCTTTCCCTCTTTCTGACGGGGGAACTGGTACTATGACCTTTGATTTTACCATGTCCTGAAGATCCGTCCACATTGCGGAGTCTTCCAGGACGACAGTGGGGGTAATATATCTTTTGGGGGGAGGCGAATAAAGTTCTATGTTGTAGCCTTTCGCGATGGTTTTGAGAACCCACTGATTGTGGGTAACTCGGGACCAGTTTGTTGCGAAGTGGCGAAGTCTCCCCCCAATGCCTATGGCGTCATTGCCTCCCTGATCTAGAGGTTGATGAGAATGGGGGACCTCTGTCCCTTCCGGTCTGGCTGAAGGAGCCTTTATAGGAGCCTCTTCTAGACCTTGCCCGACCCCTGAACTCGGTCTGCCTCCTAGGAAAGGGGCCTCTCCGAAAGGGCTGGGGCCGCCTGGGTTTTTCCTCCGGGAATCCCTTCTTTTTATCAGACACCGACTCTAGAATGTTATCTAGGGCTGGCCCGAATACCCTCAGGCCCGAGAAGGGGATGGCGCATAACTTAGTTCTTGAAGCGTTGTCCCCTGACCAGGATTTGAGCCAGACTGCTCTTCGGGCCGCGTTGGAGAGGGAGCTGTTTCTGGCTGCAAATCTTACCGATTCGGCCGATGTATCGGATAGGAACGCCGTAGCCGATTTCATGAGCGGAAGGGATGCTAGGATGTCTGATCTAGGGGTCTTGTTGGTTAGATGCTCTTCCAACTGCCCCATCCACAAAAACATAGATCTGGCCACCGAGGTGGCTGCTATGTTGGCCCTAATAAGAGCCGCCGACGTCTCCCACGCTCTTTTTAATAAGACGTCTGCCTTCCTATCCATCGGGTCTCGAAGACCTGATGAGTCCTCGAATGGGATAGCCGTCTTTTTGGTAACTTTAGCGACTGGGACGTCTATTTTAGGAATTTCCTCCCATGCCCGGGTTTCCTCAGGATCAAAAGGCAGTCTGCTTCTAAAGTCTCGGGAGAGTGTCAGTCGACGCTCTGCCTCCTTCCACTCCTCCTGGACCATCGTTTTGATGTGTTCACTTACAGGGAACACTACCTGTCTCCGGGCCACCAGTCCTCCGAACATTAAGTCCTGTCTGGACTGTGGTTTAGGGACCTCCTCTATCTGCATAGTATCTCTGACTGCTTGGACCAATCCGTCTGTGTCCTCCAGTCTGAATAGGTATTTCCTGCTCTGATCCTGTCTATCCCCCCGGATCTCGCCTTCTTCTCCCTGATCCGAATCCCGGAATTCGGACTCCTCACTAGGGCTTTCTTCCGACTCTGGGTCCGCTTCCCACCTTGGACGTTTGCGACTCGGCCCTGGGCTGGGAGACTGACGCCGTGCGAGGCTGGATGTAGAGGCCCGAACTTCCTCCCTTATCAGCGATCTCATTTCGGCTAGGAGGGATGGCTGTTCCTCGCCTACGACCCTTGAGGTACAGGGTCCGCATAGGGTCTTGTTATATGCGTCTGGCAGCTTTACCCTGCATACTGGGCACTTGACCGATTTGGAGGTGGCCTTTGCCGGGTCCTTCGTCCCCGAGGGGGATTCTGTCGGGGCTCCCCTCTCCTAATAATACAGAAGGGGCACCTATTCAGATCTGGGTTGGGGTAATGGGCGGAGGAGGGTGGTCTGCGCTATGCGCACTTACCCCTCCACCTGCTGGAGCGACCCCTTCCATCCTGGCGCAGTCACCGAAGCTTTCTCCCTGGTTCTCCAGAAGCGCGCTCTGCCTTAGGAGCACGCGATGTGGACCCCCCAGGCGAGCGGTCTGTGGTTCAGTGGCGAGTCTCGATAGCGAGCGCTGTCTGGCCTTCAGGGGCGAGCGCTCAGTGGCTGTCAGAAGCGCGCGCCAGGATCCAGGGGGCGGCGTCTGACGTCACCGGATGTGACGCGCGGCCTCTCGCGCTAGGCCGCCTCCCCCACTTCCTGTTCTGCGCGCGACAATGGCGGCCTCCTCTGTCCTGCGCCGTGGGGAGCCGACCCCCATCTGTCAGCGTCAGACTGCCGCTTCGGCCTCTTTGCCTGCGGTGGCGGACTGCGGGGGCCTCGTTCCTGCCTCCCAGTGCCGCTGCGCCGGTCGCCCGTCGGTGCCCGCCTCGCCTGCAGCCTGCGGGGAGCCGACCATCACCTGCCATGCGGTGAGTCCTTGGAGCCGAGAGCCTCCCATAGGGAGGAACGGTTCCCTCCAGGAGCGTCGTCCTGCTCCTGGCCTTTGGGGCAGAGGGACTCCCCCCTGGAGAGTTTCGGCCCCGGGACCTCTTGACAGGGGAAGGCTTGGACTGGCCGTACGATCCCCTGAGCCCCTCCGGTAGCTTCTCGTGTGTCCCTCCGTGCAGGGACAGGAAAAAACACTGAGGAAGAGGGGGTGGGACGTGACCTTTAACCTCTCGTGTGTTTCCTGTCCCTGTAAGGAGGAGGAGGACGTCCTCCATGGTGCTGTCAGGTGGACGTCCTGGAAAACTAAACTGCCCCGCAGCAGACCCCAAAGCAATAGGCAGCCCCCAACATATAATGACGGTCAAGCAAGATGAAAACACTAACACAGATAGAAAGATAGGTTGAGCAAATGATGGTGCCCAAGCTAACTACATAGGACAGGATAGGAAAGCTGCTGTCTGCTATCCGCAAAAACCCTATCAAAATGAGCCAACCGACTGATAGGAAAAATAGGCCCTGAAGTCGCTAGGCTTCAAAAGACTATATCAGCACTCAGGTATATTCTGAAGACAGAGCAAAAGATCAACAGATCAGAGACAAAAATGGAATTCAGCTCACCCCCGGCCGGGGATGGCAGAACTCCCAAAAAACAATTCAAAACAAAACTCAAGAGTACAAAGCAGAGCAGAAAAACTTAGCTTTGAGACGCAGGAATCAGACTGGTCTCCAAGAATCCAGCAGGAAAATCACCAGCCAGGAAGAAGGGCGTCGGCAGCCTTATATCCAGTCCTCAATTCCAGCCACCCAGTTATCATCTAGCTGCCCAGGTGTTTGGTAATCAGTCTCACTACCTTCCTTCACCAGAGGAGGGAGTTCATCAGACCTCAATGATGAAGGGAAAAATGAACTCAACAGTAGGCCATGCAGTGATGCTGGAAGGGTTTTTACAGTGACTCATGTGCAGTCTGTGATCTATTAGTGTACCCAAGTCTTTTTCACACGTGCTGTTGCTTAGTTCTATTCCTCGGTTCACCTTGAGAAACCCTTATAAAAATTAACTTTTAATGAAAAATAGTCTAAACAAATCACCCATCGAGGGTGAGAAAAGTGCAAAAAGTGCTGTGCCAATTCATGCACTATGCTGCTGCATGCATTTAGATTTATAACTGGGGCATAGTTACTCTGCATCGTCATTGCCTTTCCGCTTTGGGATATATGCAAATTTTTCTTGCCCAGTTGTAGAATCTTGCTTTTCTCCCTGTTGATTACCATGCTATTAGTCACTGCCCATTAATCAAGCTTATCTAGATCCATCTGAATCCTGTCTTCTCTAGTATTAGCTATTCCTCCTAGCTTTGCATCATCTTGAAATTTTATTAGTTTACCTTCAGTTTCCTTACCTAGATCATTTATAAAAATGTTGAGCAACACTGGGGCCAAGACAGAGACTTCTGGTACCCCACCTGAAACTTTTCCAATTGGATGTGCAATCATTTACTACTCTGAGTATGATCAGTGAGCCAGTTATGAATCCACCTAACCGTAGCTTTGTCAATCCCATATTGGTCATTTTTTCAATAAGGATAGTATGAGATACTTTATCAAATGCTTTGCTGAAGTTGAGATAGTCTATATCTACCACATTTCCCTGATCCACCCAGTCAGTGACTCTGTCATAGAAGGAAATTAGATTAGTCCGGCATCACTTGTTTGCTACAAGCCCATGCTGGCTCTTGTTACTGTATTTTTATCAAAGTACTAGCATACATGTTGTTTAATAATTTGTTCAACTATCTTTCCTGGCACAGAAGAGTCTGCTCAGGCCATATGCAGAGAACTGCAAGTATCAGAGGTTGCTATGGACAATAGCTGTTTTGTTTGAGCGAGCTGGGACTAGCTCATTCATCTATAAGTAGCCAGGGTCTGGCTACTCATAGCCAGACCCTGGCTATAAGTTTGGTTTTGGTGCTGTGCAACCTGTCGAAAGCCATAAAAAACTGTGTTTGGACCAAAGCTTTATTGCCTGTATTAACTCTACCTAAGGGTGCCGTCACACTAAGCGACGCACCAGCGATACCGACAACGATACGACCTCATCAGGATCGCTGGTGCATCGTTACATGTGAGCTGACAAACACAACGATCTCTTCAACGACGCAGCAAAGATCAGCGATCTGTATAACGACCTCGGCCGTCATTGGAACCATGTCACACAGCATCTATCGTGACGATGCAGACCTCGAGTAGGCGTGCTTCAGCGTTACCTTTGCAACGCCCCTCTTCACCGATTGGTGGCCAATGCTGCACTCTCATTCTCGGATTGGGCAACAAATTTTAGAACATCCCGCAACTCCGATTGGTGGCCACTACTGCGACCTCTTCATAAAAGATAGTATTTGGGCTTCCATACAATTGCTCCCGAGCGCTGTAGTTAGTACATTACGCATTCCTGCTGCAGTCCCGTGCAAATCATTGGTGCGTTCTCCATGAATTATACAACCTTCCTTGCCTCAGTGACCCTGTTAGAGACGCTACAGCAACTTGGATTTTCTTGGAATTTCCAACAACTTCTGGATTGAGCTCTGTCTTGCAAGGTATGTTGGGGGTTTCGTAATGGGATTTTAGCTTGGTTCCTTATTTTTTAAAACTTTATTCCAAATTTTTTAGTTATGTCTTTACATAGACATAGGCGTTTTTTTTCCCTGCCGCACCCACCCCCGCTATTGTAGGATCATGGGTAGCCATTTTAGTTTTTCTGCCGTGCCACATATTGTACGATCTTTGTAGCGTTACGTTTTATATGTCAGCAATCATCGCTCGATTCAATTTTTTTCTTTAGGCTTTTACATAGACATAGTTAGCCATTTTTGTTTGCCTGCCACGCCCGCCCCTGCAATTGTAGGAACATGGAAAGCCATTTAGGTTTTTTGCTACTCTCAACAAACACTACTGGATGGTCGGCCGTTTTAGTTTGTCTGCCGTGCCCGATATTGTACGTTCTTTGTAGCGTTACGTTTTATATGTCAGCAATCATCGCTCAATTAAAAATTTTTTTAGGCTTTTACATAGACATAGTTAGCCATTTTTGTTTGCCTGCCGCACCTGCCCCTGCAATTGTAGGAACATGAGAAGCCATTTTAGTTTTTCTGGTACGCTAAAAAATAAAATACCATAAAGAAATGTTTAATAGAGTTATGATTTCAAATAACAGCGGGCTTACAAAAGGTAATGCAGCAAAGAGCCTAAAATTGCGGGGGCTGGGCGTGGCTGGCAAAAGATTGCTGGGTAATCCTATGTTACATGCCCCAAAAATGGCTAAAAGATTTTTTAAATAAATGGAGGATCAAATATAACAAATAGATTATCTCTAAACGTTAACACAACAAAGATCTAAAAATTGCGGGGGTGAGCGCGGCAAAAAAAAAAAAAAAATTTCTTGGCAACACGCCTGCATATATATTGAAGGCAAGCAGCCTTAAAACCATAACAAAAAAAAAACAAGATAGAAAAAAGGGTTAAGATACACAAAAAAAAGGTCATAATGAAACATCGCAAACAATGTGTACCTTGCAAGGGAAATCCAAAAATCCAGAAAGTATAAATTCCAAGAAGAAGCACAGTAGCGACTCAGACAGGATTGCAGAAACCAAAAAAGTATCCTCGTACAACACACAAAGGACTAGCACCGGAACGCTGGAGGAATAATGTATCCACAAAGTGCTCAGGAACAATGGATGGGAGCGCAGTTTTACGTTTTCTTTTATGCTGAGGTGTTGTAGTGGCCACCAATCGGAGCTGAGGGGCGTTACAAAAGAAAATCTAGTTCCGCCTGTGCCGCAGAGCTATGAGTCGCCAACGAGGTCGCTCGTCGTTCATAAAGGGTGTCAAACTCAGCGATTCACGGCATGACGTGTGGTCGCGATCGATGCCATGGTGACCCGATGTCTTAATGACGACATCTGGGTCACTAGAGCTAGGAGCAGTGCATGATCAGCAACTTTCTCTGTCAGTGTAGAGCAGACAGTTTGCATAGAATGAGGATGCTGCTGCATCCCTATGCTATACAAGCTGTCAGCCTGCAAAAAATGATAGTCCAATAGTGAGACAAAGTAAAAAAAAAATTTTTTAAAGAATTGGAAAAATATTTTAAAAATCAAAAAATAATCAAAAAATAAAGATACATAACACATTGTCGGATCACACAGCTGAATAATCAAAAACAATTCTTTTTTATTTCACATCATAAAAATGTGTAGATATATCCACAAATGAATAAAAACAGAGTCACATTCTTATGCGTTTCTGGCTATCAGACCTAGTCATAGAATGTATCAAAATAACAACTAAAGAAGTAATTTATACAGGTGTGAGTTTCTATGACATCACAGTTACTTAGCAGCTACACCTAACAGAATACACGCAACAGAGCTCACATTTTAGAAACTAACAAGACATATGTGGGTACAAGATGCCATACAGCTCCATCAGCGGAAAAATAAAAAGGTTATAGCTCTCAGAATAAAGCGATGCAAAAATATTTATTTTTTTATACAATAGCTTTTATTGTTTAAAAGTGCTAAAACATAAAAAAAACTATATAAGTGTGGTATTGCTGTAATCTTGCTGACAAGAGGGATAAAACTGCCTTATCAATTTTTACCACATGTGGAAAGACAAACCCCTCCCCCAAAAAAAATTCTGAATTGGTGTTTTTAAAAAAAAAAAAAAAAAACTATCATGTGTCTGAAAATGGTACCAATAAAAAAAATCCATGGTTAAGACCGTGTAGCTTGAAACATGTGGGATTCGTTCCCTGCACTGGGATTGCTCTTTTCTGCAGATCTGCATATCTGTGCTTTTTAATATAATGGCTAAATAAACGTCAAGTTTTAAGAATCATATCTCCTGTAGTCGCTGGATACAACTCTTCTTGCACAATAAAGTCAACTCCCACAAAAAACAAGCCATCACATGGCTTTGCGGGCCAAAATATGGAAAAATTATAGCTCTCAAAATATGGTGATGTAAAAACGATTTTTTGCAATAAAAAGCATCTTTTAGTGTGTGACAGCAGCCAAACATAAAAACTAGATATAAATCTGGTATCGTTGTTATCGCACCGACCCAAAGAATAAAGTCGCCTAATCACTTATACCGCACAAAGAATGGCATACAAATAAATAAAACCACCTGCTGTTGATTTTTTCATTCTGCCTCCCAAAGAACGCAGTAAGGC
Organism: Dendrobates tinctorius; assembly: GCF_039654945.1. Taxonomy (NCBI): domain Eukaryota; kingdom Metazoa; phylum Chordata; class Amphibia; order Anura; family Dendrobatidae; genus Dendrobates; species Dendrobates tinctorius. The sequence goes on from NW_027361679.1 coordinate 58,766,941, forward strand.
ATTTATCCTGTGCACTACTCTGAGCACTTGCACCGAACACCGATGAACAAAGGCTAGACAAAGTCCAGAGTAACTCTGCTGCCTCATTATAGTGAATAGAACCCTCAGGGGTTTTATCTGAATCATGCCACTCAGAGATTTAGATGGAAAGCCCAAAGTAAATGCTCAGAGTAGTGCACCGGATAAATGTGATCCCAAACGCTATGTAAAATGTTCTCAATAAAAGCTTCAACTCAATCCATAATAAAAGCAAGTCCGCATTCAGGTCTGTTATCTGTTAATGGAAATATAGGGGGCTTCCACATTACTGGCAGCACAAAGGCTCTGGAAAAGCAAAATGACTCCTCATCCACCAAAAGAAATTCAGCAAATTCTCCGCTCCCAAATCCAAATGACCCTCCCCTCTGATCCCCACAATGTGCCTAAACCACATATAGCATACACGTTTGGCATTTATGAAGCCATGAGAGCCCGCCTAACTTACGGGTGCATGTCTCGAGAAGCACAGGCTGGGCTTAACGTACTGGTGACTGTAACGTACTTGTCACTACAGTGTACTGGTCACTACAATGGCAGGTAGCATTTTTCACTCAGCAACATTCATTGCTGCTTGTTTCTGGAAAATACCCATAGAGTCAAAATCATCACTAAACCTGGAGATAAATTCCTAAAGAGGTAGAATTGTCAAAATAGGGTCACTTGGGGAGAGATTATGCTCTTCTAGCAATTAGGTTCTCTGTATATTGAGTCCGCAAACTGTTCTAGGATAAGCTGCATGCCATGAGGCAAATAACATTCCGTTCCTCCCGAGATTCTTTGTATGGCTAAGTAGTATTGTACAGCTACATATGGAGTATTGCCACATACAGTAGAAATTGCGGGACAAATTATGGTGCCATTTTACCCACTTCTTGTGTGAAAATGTAAAATCTGGAACTAAAACTAAATTTTGGTGGCAAAAATGTTATTTTTCTTCACTGCCCAATGGTATAAAATTCGGTGAAACACCCGTGGTGTTCATTGACAGGTGGAGTTTATAAAATGTGGAAATTTATGGGGGGGGTTCTGTTGTTCTGTCACCTCATGGGTTGTAGTAGTGGGTCAAGGCACCTGCAAACTCCTTACCTTCTGAGCTTTGCTCTGTGCCTGAAAAATATTTCCTACTTACGACTAGGGTATTGGTGCAGGAAAAAATGGACCTCAGGTTGTTACCCCTAGGAAAAAATAAAAACTTGGGGCTAAAACAACATGCTAGTGGTAAAAATGTAATTTATTCTTTTTTCACCGCTCAATGGTATAAAATTCTGTGAGGCTTATGTGATGTCAATATGATTGATCACTGCACCTCTAGAATTCATTGGGGAGTGTAGTTTGTAAAGTGAGTTAACATATAGGGGGGTTTCTGTTGTTCTAGCACCTCAGGAGCTCTGCCGATGTGACATGGCACCCTCAGGCTATGTACCCACTTATGCAGAAAATTCCTGACTGAAAACCGGACTCCTTCCCAGAAAACGCATTTTTTCTGCACTTTTTTTTGCATCTATGCATTTTTTTCTGGAGCGTCCCCAGTCTCATAGAGAATAGTTAGAAATGCGGATTTTTCAGCGAAATTAATGAACATGCTGCGTTTTTTACAGCGATCCGCTTTTTTTCGCGGAAAAAAATGCATCAATATGCACAAAAAGTGCAGAATTCTTTAAAATGAATGGGATGCTTCTTGTAAGCGTTTTTTAAGCGGTTTTGCAAGTAAAAACGCTTAAAAAACACAAAAAAAAACATTTACGTGTGCACACACCCTCAAACCATTCCAGCAAAATCTGAACTCCAAATTGGCGCCTCTTTCCTTCTGAACTTTGCACTGTGCCTCAAAAGTAGTATTCTCCCACATATGGGTTATGAGTGTACTATGGAGAAATTGCACAACAAATTGTATAGTGCAATTTCTCCTGTTACCCTTATGAAAATGCAAAATTTGGTACCAAAATAAGATTTCTGTGGGGAAAGTGTGATTTTATTATTTTCTCGGCTCAACGTTATAAACTTCTGTGATGCACCTGGGGGTTCAAGGTGCTCAACACACACCTAAATAAATTCAGTGTTGGGTCCAGTTTCCAAAATGGGGTCACATGTGAGGGGGTTTCCACTGTTTAGGCACATCAGGGGCTCTCTAAAATGGGACATGATGTCCACTAATGATTCTAGGAAATTTTACATTCAAAAAGTCAAATGACCCTCATTCCCATCTGAGCCCTGCCGTGCGCCCAAACAGTAGTTTTCTCCCTCGTAGGCATACTCAGGAGAAATTGCACAACAAATTTTATGGTGTAACTTCTCCTGTTACCCTTATGAAAGTGCAAAATATGAGCTAAACATATTTGTGGGGAAAATGTCTTTTTCATTTTCACGGCTCAACATTATAAACTTCTGTGAAGTACCTGAAGGTTCAATGTGCTCACCATACATCTATATCAGTTCCCTGAGGGGGTCTAGTTTCCAAAATAGTTTTACTTGTGGGGGATTTTCTCTGTTTAGGCACATCAGAGGCGCCAATTATTCCAGCAAATTTTGCATTCAAAAAGTCAAATGGCGCTCTTTCCCTTCCGAGCACTGTCATGCGCCCAAATATTAGTTCTCTCTCTCTCTCATATGGGGTATCGGCATGCTCAGGAGAAATTACACAAAACACTGTGGGGTCCATTTCTTCCTGATACCCTTGTCAAAATGAAAAAAAATTGGATCAGAAGTAAATTTTTTTGAAAAAAAAAGTTAAATGTTAATTTTTTTTTGCCAAATACCAAAAAATCCTGTGAAGCACCTGAAGGGTTAATAAACTTCTTGAATGTGGTTTTGAGCACCTTGAAGGGTGCAGTTTTTAGAATGGTGTCACTTTTGGGTATTTTCTATCATATAGACCACTCAAAATGACTTCAAATGTGATTTGGTCCCTAAAATAAAATGAAATGGATTTGTCAATTTTGTTGGAAAAATGAAGAATCACTGGTCAACTTTTAACCCTTAACTTACTAACAAAAACATGTTGGTTGCAAAATTGTGCTGATGTAAGTAGACATGTGGGAAATGTTATTTATTAACTATTTTGCGTGACATATCTCTGTGATTTAAGGGCATGAAAATTCAAAGTTTGAAAATTGAGAAATCTTTTAAATTTTCCATTTTATTTCATAAATAAACGCAAGCAATTTCGAAGAAATTTTACCACTCTCATGAAGTACCATGTCACAAAAAAATCTCTGAATCACCAGAATCCGTTGAAGCATTCCAAAGTTATTACCTCAAAGTGACAGTTGTCAGAGTTGTAAATATCAGCCTGGTCATTAAGCCTTTCGCACCAGAGCCTGTTTTTGCCTTCGTGACCGGGCCAATTTTTTTTTAATTCTGACCAGTGTCAGTTTATGAGGTCATAACTCTAGAACACTTCAACGGATCCTGCTGATTCTGACATTGTTTTCTCGTGACATATTGTACTTCATGATAGTGGTAAAATTTCTTTCATATAACTTGCGTTTATTTGTGAAAAAAACGGACATTTGGCAAAAATGTAGAAAATTTTGCAATTTTCCAACTCTGAATTTTTATGCCCCAGCGAGATATGGCACACAAAAAACTTAATAAGTATCAGCACAATTTTGGAACCAAAATTTTTTTTTGTTAGGAAGTTATAAGGGTTAAAAGTTGACCAGCGATCTTTCATTTTTGCAACAAAATTTAAAGAACCATTTTTTAAGGGACCACCAAACATTTGAAGTGAGTTTGGGGGGCCTATATGACAGAAAATACACAAAAGTGATACCATTCTAAAAACTGCATCCCCTCAAGGTACTCAAAACCACATTCAAGAAGTTTATTAACCCTTCAGGTGCTTCACATGAATGAATGGAATGTGGAGGGAAAAAAAGAAACATTTCCTTTTCCTTCACAAAAATTTTTGTTTAGACTTTTTTTTTTTTTTTTTTAACAGGACCTTTTAACAAGGGTAACAGGAGAAAACGGACTATACATTTTGCTTTGCAATTTCTCCTGAGCATGCTGATACCCCATATGTGGGAGAATACTACTGTTTGGGTGCACGGCAGGGCTTGAAAGGGAAGGAGCGCCATTTGACTTTTGGAATGCAAAATTGGCTGGAATCGAAGGCGGACATCATGTTGCGTTTGGAGAGCCCCTGATGTGCCTAATCAGAGATTTACACAGAAACCCTGGTGTAAGCGCTCAGCGCAGAGCGCAGGATAAATGTGCGCCAAGCCTTACTGCGTTCTTTGGGAAGCAGAATGAAAAAACCAATAGCCTGTGTAGAAGTAGTTTTTTATTTATTTTTTATGCCGTTCCTTGTGCGGTATTAATGATTAGGTGACTTTATTCTTCGAGTCGGTGCGATTACAGCGATACTAGATTTATACCAGGTTTTTATGTTTGGCAGCGGTCACACACTAAAAAAACGCTTTTTTTGCGAAAACTAGTTTTTGCATCACCACATTTTGAGAGCTATAATTTTTCCATATTTTGGCCCACAGAGTCATGTGACGGCTTGTTTTTTGCGGAATGAGCTGACGTTTTTATTGGTACCATTTTCCGACACATGAATTTTTGATCGCTTTCTATTCCGATTTTTGGGAGACAGAATGATCAAACTCCAGGAATTCTGGAAATTTTTTTTTAATGACGTTCTGTGGGTAGTAAAATTAATAAGGCAGCTTTATTCTTCAGGTCAGTACAATTGCAGTGATACCTCATTTATAAATATTTTTTTGTTGTATTCTACTTTTTGTGCGGTGACATGATGAAAAAGCAAAGGTTTTTCCTCCTTTTTTTTTTCTTTTTATGATGTGCACCGAAGACGTGAACAAGTGTGATCTTTTATAGGTTGGCTCCTTCCGGACGCGGCGATACCAAATATGTGTACTTTTTTTGCTTTTAAAAATATATATATGTATTTATTGGTTTAATATTTTTACTTTTTTTATTGTGATTTTTTTTTAATAGCTTTAAAACTTTTTTTTATTTTTTTTCCACTTTTTTTTACTTAGTCACTGTATGAGACTTCAATTTTCATTTGTCTGATCACTGGTCTCTTACAATGCAATATACATGTATTGCATTGCAAGAGACCTGTCAGTGCTGCAGAGGGAGATTGCTTGTTAGACTCAGCTGAGCCTAACAAGCCACCGTAGCGGACAGAGCCAGAGGACATCACGTGACCTCCGACTGCCAGGCAACACTGATCTGACTGCGGGGGGCGTCTGAGAGGTAAAAATAGCAGGGTTATCCTCCTGCTATCTTCTAAATGCCGCAATCGCGGAATCTAGACGATAGCAAAGGGTTAACATCATTGGGACCTGATCTAATCACGTCCCGATGATGTCACCTGTCAGAGCAACGGCTCCTGGGGGTCCTGAGCTCTGCGAGACCACCCACTGTAGACAAACGTTGGCGCTGCACAAAGCCCAGATAGCGCCGACGTTTAACTACTGTGGGCGGTCAGGAAGCGGTTAATATACAAACCACCTTCGGGGGTAAATGGGTTAACCTAGGACACTAAGTAACACAAGCTGATTTTCATGGAATTTTGAAATTCTATTTATGTTCAATTTTTATAAATTCTAAGACTGAAAAAAAACTGAGACTCACAGTTAGCAAAAGTGGTGCACCAAATTTTTAGAGTGGTTTGACGCAAATATTGCTGCTTGATAAAATGTTCTATGCTAATGCTGAGTTTTTCACAAATTGAGACTTCTTAAATATATTAACGGGGTTGTCTCAAAGTGGCAAATGGTCAAAATTGTAAAGTGCTTTAATTCTATAGTGTAATGATTTCAGCCTATATTACCGCCCACCTCTGCAGTCTATCAGAACTGGCTGGTCTACTGAGCAAAAGACTCCTTGTCAACATTTTCCCACTCTTGAAAAAACTCCTCTTCTGCACCACGTCCTTACCAATCACTCATTAACAGTTCCCATAGAACACCATATCACGTACATAGCCAGCAGCTTTTGCTTTGGCCAAAGGATCTTTTAAGCCACCACCACGACAAGGTAGACTCTACTGACAGCACTCTACTCTAACCTATTAAACATTTCTTAAAATATCCAATACTCTTTTTAGGTATATATTTCTTTATTTTTCTTTAAGGGAATGAGTCACATACATTTTGTAAAATGACCAATAATACCATATACAAGGAATAAATACAGCCACACCATGGCCAGACCACATATTACCACCAGATAGTCACTAAATAATACCACATATAAGGCACAAATACCGCCACACCTTGACCAGACCACATACTAAAATTACAGTGACCAAGACCACATACAAGGGAAAAATACGACCACACCATGATCAGACCACAAACTACCATCACATAGTAACCGAATACCACCACATGCAACGAGCAATACTGCCACATCATGACTAGACCACATACTGTGACAGAATAGTAAAACGATCATTACTAAAAAAAAACACAACACTAAGTGCCATTATACACAGGAGCTCTGTATATACAATCAGTGTACACATAATACAGTGATCACCAGAGACATTATATACAGGAGTTCTGTATACAGTATACAGGTAATTCAGGGACCACTAGTGACATTATACACAGAAGCTCTGTACATAGTGTACAGGTAATACAGGAATCACCAGTGACATTATGCACAGGAGCTCTGTATATCGTGTCAGTGTACAGGTAATACAGTGATCACCAGTGACTTTATACACAGGAGCTCTGTACATAGTATACAGTGTATACGGTCAGTGTACAGGTAACACACTGACTTACCATTGATGTCTCTAGTTAACCCCTTTACCCCCTCCAAGGGTGGTTTGCACGTTCATGACCGGGCCAATTTTTACAATTCTGACCACTGTCCCTTTATGAGGTAATAACTCTGAAACGCTTCCATGGATCCTGGTGATTCAGACATTGTTTTCTCGTGACATATTGTACTTCATGTTAGTGGTAAAATTTCATTCATATAACTTGCATTAATTTGTGAAAAAAACGCAAATTTGGTGAATTTTGAAAATTTCGCAGTTTTCCAACTTTGAATTTTTATGCCCAGAGATATGGCACACAAAAAACTTAATAAGTAGCATTTCACATATGTTTACTTCACATCAGCACAATTTTGGAACCAAAATTTATTTTTGTTAGGAAGTTATAAGGGTTAAAAGTTGACCAGCAATTTCTCATTTTTGCAACACCATTTTATTTTTAGATAATCCTTTAATCGTCCCACCATGGGGAAATTCAGAGAATTACAGCAGCAAGGCAGGAACAAGTACAGACACAGATGCATAAAGGCATTACATTGACAGTAGGTAGGTACATATACGGGGAAAAAAAAAACAATGTAACCGGACTGTCACAACTTTGGATCTATCAGTTCACTGTTTGGGTCGTTCTCCGTTTTGGACAGTGCTGGTTATACAGCCTAACTGCAGCAGGAAGGAAGGACTTTCGATAGCGCTCCCTCTCACATTTAGGATGAAGTAGCCGGTCACTGACAGTACTGCACATCTTTGTCACGGTCTCATGCATGGGATGGGAACCACATCACATTTTTAGGGACCACATCACATTTGAAGTCACTTTGAGGGGTTTATATGATAGAAAATACCCAAAAGTGACACCATTCTAAAAACTGCACCCCTCAAGATGCTCAAAACCAGATTCAAGACGTTTATTAACCCTTCAGGTGCTTCACAGGAATTTTTTTGAATGTTTTAAAAAAAATGAACATTTAACTTTTCACAAAAAAAGTACTTCAGGTCCAATTTTTTTTTATTTTACCAAGGGTAACAGGAGAAATTGGACTGGAAAAGTTATTGTCCAATTTGTCCTGAGTCCGCTGATACCTGATATATGGGGGGGAACCACTGTTTCTGCGCATGGCAGAGCCCAGAAACAGGAGCGCCATTTGACTTTTTCAATGCAAAATTGGCTAGAATTCAGATCGGACGCCATGTCACGTTTGGAGAGCCCTTGATGTGCCTAAACAGTGGAAACCCCCCACAAGTGATGCCATTTTGGAAACTAGACCCCCCAAGGAACATATCTAGATATGTGATGAGAACTTTGAACCACACAAGGGCTTCACAGAAGTTTATAAAGTACAGCCGTACAATTAAAAAATCATTTTTTCCACAAAAATGATCTTTTCACCCCCAATTTTTTTATTTTCCCAAGGGTAACAGGACCCTAAAAGTTATTGTGCAATTTGCCCTGAGTACGCTGATACCCCATATGTTGGGGTAAACCACTATTTGGGCACATGGCAGAGTTCGGAAGGGAAGCAGTGCCATTTGACTTTTATGGTTGGAATTGAGATCGGACACCATGTCGTGTTTGGAAAGCCCCTGATGTGCCAAAACAGTGGAAACCCCCCACAAAAGACACCATTTTGGAAACTAGACCGCCAAAGGAACTTATCTAGATGTGCGGTGAGCACTTTGAAACCCCAAGGGCTTCACAGAAGTTTATAACGCCCGGGCGTGAAAATAAAAAGCTCATTTTTTCCACAAGCATGATCTTTTAGTCCCCAATTTTTTTTTTATTTTCCTAAGGCTAACAGGAGAAATTGGACCCCAAAAGTTGTTGTTCAATTTGTCCTGAGTACGCTGATACCCCATATGTGGGAGAAAACTACTGTATGGGCACACGTCACGGCTCGGAAGTAGTGACGTTTTGGAATGCAGACTTTGATGGAATGGTCTGCGGGTGTCATGCTGCCTTTGGGACGCAGAATGAACAAAAAACAGCATTACATGAATTTCTTTTGGGGGGTGCGCTTACACCGTTCAATGTCCGGTAAAATTGATCTAGTGGTTTTATTCTTTGGGTCAGTACGGTTACTGCGATACCTCATTTATGTCTTTTTTTTATGTTTTGGCGGTTCTATGCAATGAAAACAATTTTATATAAAAAATAATTATTTTTGTATCGCTTTATTCTGCGAGCTATAACTTTTTAATTTTTTCGCTGATGATGCGGTGTCGCAGCTCGTTTTTTGCGGGACAAGATGACGTTTTCAGCGGTACCATGGATATTTATATCCGTCTATTTGATCGCGCGTTATTGCACTTTTTGTTCGGCGGTATGATAATAAAGCATTATTTTTTGCTTTGTTTTTTATTTTTTAAGGGGTTCACTAAAGGGGTTAACTAATGGGACAGTTTTATAGGGTGGGTCGTTACAGACGCGGCGATACTAAATATGTGTACTTTTGTATTTTTTTTATTTCCAAAAAATGAATTGGGGAATATTTTTTACACTTTTTTTTTAACTTTATTACCTTGTCCCAGAGGGGACATAACTGTCATGTGACAGATCGCTGATCTGTCACATCACAGATCGCTGTGACAGATCAGCGATCTGTCACAGGCATTGAAGCAGACTTCCTCATGCCTGCGCTTTGCAGGCAGTGAGGAAGCCAGCTCCCTGCAGGCCCCCGAAGGTCCCCGTCGCCATATTGGATCCGGGGATCTGCAGGGAAGGAGACCCCCGCAGCAGCACTACACATTGCGCTGCTGTGGGGGTCTCAGGGAAGCACGGAGGGAGCCCCCTCCCTCCCGATGCTTCCCTAAACCCCCGGTACAGTGCGATCGTTTGATCGCAGTGTGCCAGGGGTCAATGTGTCGGGGGCGGTCCGTGACCGCCCCTGACACATAGTGCCGGGTGTCAGCTGTAATAATCAGCTGACACCCGACCGCGATCAGCAGCGCTCACCCTGTGGGCGCCACTGATCGCGCTAGACGTACTATACCGTCCATGGGCATAGGGGCCCGGGTCCCATGGACGGTATAGTACGTCTCATGTCAGAAAGGAGTTAAAGTGCTTCATTTTTCTTTTCTTCATCCAGAGCAGACCGTCATCACTTCTTCCAGCCAGTACTCGTCTCTACATAAAATAGCAGTTATCTAAAGCACTGCTTCCAGAGCATATTCACCACTTTTTCCCTTTATTCTACACTACACAGCTGAATACAGACATGTACCCACAATTAATACATAATTAGTTATTATGAAACCCACCATTTTAAATATAAATTATAATCCACCATTGTGCCACCAATTATAAATAGCCACTTTCTTCATCTAATTTATAAATTAATTAGCCCCCATACTCTGTCCCCAATTCAATACCAGTAACTGCATCCTCAACAAACCACACTATGTATCTCCCACTTCTGTGATTCATATTTACATGCCCGTTCTGCTCAAATTCATTATGCCATATCTTCTCTCACACCCCACCCTCTATTCATTGTCAACTTCTCTCCCAAATATAATATACTCTCCCCCACTCTGAATTTGTCATTATTTGCTGCCCCATCCCAATTTATCATTTGTTGTCCCCCCATCCACCGGTCTCAATACATCATTTACTCTCCAACCCTCAAAATTCATCATTTGCTCTCCTGCAAGTCATCATTTGCTCTCCCCATCCCCCACCTTCGATTTATCATTTGCAGTCCCTCGTCCCCATCCTCAAATCATAATTTGCTGCCCCCCTTCCCTCACCCTCAATTCATGATATGCAGGAATGCTCGGTCAAGCCGATATTTCCAGTGTACGGGAGTATCAAAAAGAGATAGTTTTCCTTTGTATAGATGCAAGACACTGATATCCATGTCCCTTATTCATTAGTAGGGTCGATGATCATGTACTATCATGCTACATTGGCCCCTCCATTGAAGTGATTGTTGCCCCCCTCCAAACCCCCACTTCATTATTTGCAGACCTCCTCCCCCACTCAGTCTATGATTTGTAGTCCCCCTTCCCCCAATCACTTCATAATTTGCAGTCCCCCTCCCTCCACTCACTTCATCATTTGCAGTCCTCCTCCTCTCTCATTTCATTTGCAGTGCCTCTCCCCTCCCTTCTTCACTTGCAGTCCTCTTTCCCCTCACTTCATTTGCAGTCCCCCTCCCAAACTCACTTCATTATTTGCAGTCCCTCCCACTCACTTCTTCATCTGGAGTCAACCTCTACTCACTTCATCATTTGCAATTACACCCTTCACTTCATTTGATGTGTCCCTACCCTCCCTCACCATGATTTTCAGTCCCCTTCCCCCCACTCACTTCAAGTGCAGTCCCCCTCCCCCACTCACTTCATCATGTGCAGTCCCCTTCCTCACTTCATTATTTGTAGATCCCCTCCCCTCCCTCACTTCATTTTCAGTCCCCTTCCCCCCTCACTTCATCATTTGCAGTCCCCCTGCTCAAACTCACTTCATCGTTTACAGTCCCCCTACCCTCCCTCACTTGCAGTCCCCCTACCCTCCTTCCCTCTGCAGTTCCCTTCCCCCACTCATTACATCATTTTCAGTCCCCCTCCCCATGCTCACTTCATCATGTGTAGTTCCCCCTCCCCTCCCTCACTTCATTATCTGCAGTCCTCCCACTCACTTCATTATTTGCAGTCCCCCTACTCACTTCATTGTGTGCAGCCCCCCTCCTCCTCACTTCATAATTTGCAGCTCCCCCACTCACTTCATCATGTGAAGACCCCCTTTCTCACTCACTTCATAATTTGCAGTCCCCACTTCAGTATTTGTAGTCCCCATCCCCTCCCTCATTTCATCACTTGCAGTCCCCCCTCCTCCTCACACATTTAATTCATTTTATAAAGAAAACAGTTTACTTCACTGATGGTCCCCTGCAGGTGTAGCTCTGCTTGTGGTGTCCTCATACAGGACATATATACAATTAAGAACAGAATACATCATCACTGCGTCATAGTTGGTCCTCTAATAAAATTTGTACCAGTACCAAGGAAATTTCCAATTTGGAACACCCACGTACTAGTAATAAACAAAACGACGGAGTGTAAATCCAATACAATGTAACCAGAGTAGAAAAAAGTCAAATTTATTCAAAATAGAAAAACATTACATCACAAAAATTTCATAAGAAATCTACAAGACAGGTAAAATACAGGGGAAAGAGCAAACAACCAAATATCAATGAATATACCGGGTCTTAGAAAAATGTAAATAGGTGGGTAGGTGGTAACAGTGACTATATCTCTCACAAAGATCACATTCACCACAGCATAAAGTGCAAAGTTTATGGGCTAATAGAATAAAAAATTCTTATGAGAGAAATCCTCTGTAATGGAGAATATTCCCAGTTATAAAAACTGTATAAGCTGCTGCAGAAAAGGTGAGTATCCAAAAAATGTCCTTAAATCAGGCAGTAAGTACCACACTTACCCATAGTCCCTCACTAAGAAACCCGGAACACGCAGCCCCAATGCGCGTTTCGCGTTGGCTTCCTCGGGGGGCCGTGTCCACCAAGTGTCCAGACCGCTATAAATATAGACCTAATGCATTCACAAATGTGGCCAAATTACCGGCGCATGTGTCACTATGCAGCGCCGGAAGTTGCGTCACCTCCGGCTGTCCCTGACGATGCGGGTCACAGGGAATACCCCGTTGACGTCATTGGCCCGCGACCGTCACTATGGATGCCAGGTGCGACGCTCTGACAACAAAACAGAGTGAGACATGCGCAATAGCCACTGCTGGAACCGGAAGTATTCAAATTGCCATCTTAATAAAGGGTAGGAATAGCTTCATCTAATCTTATAAGAGAAAGGCAAATACCGGAAACGGAAATAGTCGGATCGCCATAATAGTGAAGGGAAAATATACAGGAATGCCCTGTCTACTCTAATAGAACAAAAAGGGAAATATAAAAACATATTAGTCACTTATGCGACCAGAAACGTCATAAATCGCCATATTATTTACAAGCATCCAAAAAATGCAAGGGCCAGTACGTCACTGTGGATAAGTATCAAGAAGACCTCACCGTGAAGTATATATATACTAATAAGACCATGTTAAAAAAACATTGATAAATGTGAGTACAAACATGATAAAATATCAATAGATTATATACATATTAAATACAATATTAATAAAGTGCAAGTGAAACAAATATAAAATACAAAACAAAAAACAATGCACAAGAGGTGATGAAGTAAAGCTGAAAAATCCATCAGGTCTATCTTCATTATTCATAAAATAGTCTTTATTGGATACCTACAGCAACATGGATGAATAATAGACGGGACAAAGACTATAGAAAATAATAAAAAGGAAAAATTAATAAAACAAGCAATAAGACACCAAATAGAAAAAACAGTTTAAAAGCGAAAAAACCAACAACAATATCCTCCAACTAGAGAAAGGAAGCAAAGCTAAGTTGCTCATTTAAACATGCTGGCACCATAGTATTGAGGGTTGAGATCCATTTACATTCTCTACACGCTAATGCACGCTTGACGTCACCTCCTCGGATACCTAAATGGATACAATCAATCCCCCAAACTCTCAACTCCCTGGGATTACAATTGTGTTTAACTTTTAAACAGCTTCGGGACAATGAAACATATGTCCAATTAAATGAGAACCCTCTATCTACTTGCCAAAAAAAGCTCTTCTGTGTGCTGGAGATAACACCTCTCTCACATGCTATCTCCAAAATATTACTGGGGGGATTAATGGTGGAACATCCTGTTGTCCCGACCTTCTGTCTTCTGCCCAAGGTCCATAAAGATCCTGTTTGTTTTCCAGGGCGTCCGATTGTCTCTGGCATAGGAGGGCTTTGAGAACCTATATGCAGATTTATTGATCATTCTTAAAGCACAGGTGGAAACGCTGCCCTCCTTTGTTAGGGACACTACGGACGTCCTGAGAAGATTGGATGGCCTATCATTGGACTTTGACATGCTACTTGTGACAGCTGACGTCGAGTCGCTGTACACAAGTATCTGTCATGATGATGGACTTGAGGTTGCGGGCTTCTTTTTAGAGGCCAGCAATATGGATGCAGATCTGAGGGAGCTGGTTTTGGACCTGTTAAGGTTCATACTGATAATTTTTTCACCTTCAAGGACCGATACTACCTCCAGAGACGTTGGCCCGCAATGGGGGCGGCGTGTGCGCCATCTTATGTTAATTTATTTCTTGGATATTGGGAGAGATCTTCCCTGATGGCGCACACGCCTCCTCCCAGGTCCTGGGGTGGTATCGGTTCATTGATGATATCCTGTATATTTGGCATGGTATTGTAGATGAATTGGATACCTTTATGTCAGTGTTGAACCAAAACAGGCGCAATATCAGACTTACCTATGTGTATAGTAGGGAAACCATTTCCTTTTTGGATATCGAAATAAAGGTACAAACTATTGGAGACCTACATACTGATGTGTTTAGAAAACAAACCTCAGTGAATGCACTCTTACATGCCTCATCATCCCATCTTAATTCTACCATTAAGGCCACCCCTAAAGGACAATTTCTTCGTGTGAGACGGATTTGCACGTCTGAAGAAATGTTTGAAAAACAGGCTGTGGACCTTGGGTAGAGATTTGAGGATCGGGGATACAGCAGGGTTATGTGAGTGCTAAAAAACCTACAAGAAAGGATCTTTTGACTTATCAAAAAAGACCCCAGAAGGCTGTTGGGACTCGTTATATATCCACATTCAATAAACAATGGGATGTGATGAAAATCATCCTGAGGAAACAATGGCCTGTGCTACTCACTGATCCTACATTATCTAGACATCTTTCAAAAGGACCAGTAATGACTGCACGTCATAGTAGAAACCTTAGAGACCTTCTGTGCAGGAGTCATTACGTGGGAAATAATAAAAATATGTTAACAACAGGGAGACAGAGAGTGGGTTTTTTCCCATGTGGTGACTGCCTTGCATGTAAGAATCATGTGAGGGCAAGCACTTTTACTTCATCTAATGGTCAGAAGGAATAACAAATTAGGGATTAAATAACGTGTAGGACATCGGGGGTGATCTATTATGCCCAATGTTCCTGTAATCTTGTGTACATAGGCCTTACCTTGGCAGCACGTGAGATAGATGACCTGAGCACTTTGAAGACGATCCCATGGCACTTTAAAGTTAAACACAATTGTAATCCCAGGGAGTTGAGAGTTTGGGGGATTGATTGTATCCATTTAGGTATCCGAGGAGGTGACGTCAAGCGTGCATTAGCACGTAGAGAATGTAAATGGATCTCAACCCTCAATACTATGGTGCCAGCAGGTTTAAATGAGCAACTTAGCTTTGCTTCCTTTCTCTAGTTGGAGGATATTGTTCTTGTTTTTTTGTTTTTAAACTTTTTTCTATTTAGTGTCTTATTGCTTGTTTTTTAATTTTTCCTTTTTATTATTTTCTATAGTCTATGTCCCATCTATTATTCATCCATGATGCTGTGGGTATCCAATGAAGACTATTTTATGAATAATGAAGATAGACCTGATGGATTTTTCAGCTTTACTTCATCACTTGTTGTGCACTGTTTTTTGCTTTGTATTTTATATTTTTTTCATTTGCACTTTATTAATATTGTATTTAATATGTATATAATCTATTGATATTTTATAATTATGTTTGTACTCACATTTATCCATGTTTTTTTAACATTGTCTTATTAGTATACATATATACTTCACAGTGAGGTCTTCTTGATACGTACCCACAGTGACGTACTGGCCCTTGCATTTTTTGGATGCTTGTAAATAATATGGCGATTTATGTCCTTTCTGGTTGCATAAGTGACTAATATGTTTTTAGATTTCCCTTTTTGTTCTATTAGAGTAGACAGGGCATTCCTGTATATTTTCCCTTCACTATTATGGCGATCCGACTATTTCCGGTTCCGGTATTTGCCTTTCTCTTATAAGATTAGATGAAGCTATTCCTACCCTTTATTAAGATGGCAATTTGAATACTTCCGGTTCCGGCAGTGGCTAGTGCGCATGTCTCGCTGTTTTGTTGTCTGAGCGTCGCACTTGGCGTCCATAGTGATGGTCGTGGGCCAATGACGTCAACGGGGTATTCCCCGTGACCCGCATTGTCGGGGACAGCCGGAGGTGACGCAACTTCCGGCGCTGCATAGTGACACATGCGCCGGTAATTTGGCCACATGTGGGAACGCATTAGGTCTATATTTATAGCGGTATGGACACTTGGTGGACACGGGCACGGAGGAAGCCAACGCAAAACGCGCGCTGGGGCTGCGTGTTCTGGGTTTCTTAGTGAGGGACTATGGGTAAGTGTGGTACTTACTGCCTGATTTAAGGACATTTTTTGGATACTCACCTTATCTGCAGCAGCTTATACAGTTTTTATAACTGGGAATATTCTCCATTATAGAGGATTTCTCTCATAAGAATTTTTTATTCTATTAGCCCATAAACTTTGCACTTTATGCTGTGGTGAATGTGATCTTTGTGAGAGATATAGTCACTGTTACCACCTACCCACCTTTTCACATTTTTCTAAGACCCGGTATACACATTGATATTTGGTTGTTTGCTCTTTCCCCTGTATTTTACCTGTCTTGTAGACTTCTTATGAAATTTTTGTGATGTAATGTTTTTCTATTTTGAATAAATTTGATTTTTTTTTCTACTCTGGTTACATTGTATTGGATTTACACTCCGTCGTTTTGTTTATTTCTCATACAGGACGGTGCGTACGCGATGATGTCATCACGTACGCACTGTCACCTAAGTCCAAAGGGTAGAGGAAGCTGCGCAGCTGTCAAGGTTAGATGGCTGTGGAGCTCTAAGAAAAACTACCAGTGCCGAGCTGATCACCGCAAACTTCATTGCACAATTGGGCCTGGTGAGCAGAAGCACTAGAGAGGGGGGCACGGGCCCCCTCTGTATTGCTGCTCACTGGGTCCCATACAGTAGTAATGCCCTGATGGTGGCCCTGCGTGCACGTGCTGCTCTGAAGCCGAGTTTGGTCAAATTCAGTGCCCCAGTACTCCTCAGATATCATAGAAGCAAAGCTGCCTCTGCTAACAGCATCTGAGAACATGCAGTCCAGACTAGTGATTCTGCTAGGAAGGCGGCCCAACCAGTCATTCTTCCAAAGCTCATCTCCTCCCGATAAGCAGGAACACGGGAGACTGGGAGATGTACACTACTGAAGTTTAATTTTAAGGAAACCTGTTATGAATGAGTCACCGTAGGAGGCAAAAACAGAAATACAAGCTAAGTCCAGAAAACCAGAGAAGTTGGCAACTATCAGATTGCAGACCCCTGAACCTATCAACACAACTAGCAGTAGCCGTGGGGGGTTCCTACGAAGCCATAGACCCCTCGATCACAGCCGGAGAATTACATAGGCCTAAAGAAAGAAAGGGGAAATCTAAACTGCCCCAGAGCAGACGCCAAAGCAATAGGCAGCCCCCAACATATAATGACGGTGAAGCAAGATGAAAATACTAACACAGACAGAAAGATAGACTGAGCAAAGACGGGGCCCGCAACTATCTAGATAGGAAAGGACAGGAAGGCTGCTGTCTGCAATCTGCCAAAACCCTATCAAAGACATAAGCCAACAAGCTGATATGAAAAAGGCCCTGAAGCAGCTAGGCTTCAAAAACTAAATCAGCACTCAGGTATTTTCAGAAGACAGAGCTAAATGAATTCAGCACACCCCAGCAGTGAATGGATATAATCAAGAAAAACAAAGCAAAACAAAGTCAAAGCACAAAAGCAAAAGGCCGAGCAGCAAACTTAGCTTTAGAGGAGCAGGAATTCAGACTGGTCTCCAAGGATCCCACAGAGAAATCACCCGCAGGGCAGAAGGGCGTCGGCAGCCTTATATCCAGTCCGTAACTCCACTCAGCCAGTCATCATCATCAGCCTCAGGTGTTTGATAATCAGGCTCACTACCTTTCTTTACCAGAAGAGGGAGTTCCTCGGGCCTCAGTAATGAAGGGGAAAATGAACTCACAACAGAAACCCCTTTAATCAGTATACTTCTCAATGTTAGAAAAGAGCTGCATACCAGTGTGTCAAATGTCACACATCAGTGATGATTTTTTTCTCAAATCGAGACTTTTTAAGCATGTTAAAAATGGTTGCAACCAAAATATATTTATTCCATGGTATTTTTAATTATACTATGACCTGTCTAAACATGCAACTTTTTTCTATAGTTCCAATGGATTCCTATGAAAGCTGTTAGGAAGTGTGGTAGGGCTCAGCAGCAAAAGGAAAATGGTCTCCAAGTGTAAACTCTAAAAACCTTTCTTAGTAATCGAAATGGGTAACATTGCAACATTAAAGTGGAACACATATACTTCTGTGATTATTCACATGGATATGAAGATCAAACATTTAACCAATTTCTGTGAAATAACATTGACATTCTATCTGTATACGTAATATCTTAAGTTAATCTTCATAAAGAGAAATAAATAAATTATTGGTTTTATTATAATAGGTTTATAATAATTGTATAGTTTATCAAAAAGGGTTATTCTTTGGTGTCTCAGGGTGACTTTCTACTTTATCAGGGATCTCTTGAACATTTTAGCTTGTTGAAAGTGTTCCACATACTGTATTGAGGCTGAACACTGACATGTGTTTCATAGACTTGCCTCTGCACCTAGCATTCACATGGTATGCCTTTCAGCTAACCCCAGCTTACCCCAGTGTTATTTATGACCTTGTTTACTCTGGCTTGATCATATACATCTGGTCCACTCTTAATTGTCTGGCCAAGATGAGCAGAGACCACTCCTCTCTGCTTCACACCTGACTGCACTTAGTTGTACATATATTGCAGAGCACAAGTCTGCATAAAGACTTCAGTCTGCAGTGTGATTTCTATAAGTGTGTGCTAGAAGTGTGAAGATTAATTTAAGAATTAAAACCAGAATTGGAACTGAAGGTAACTGTACACAGTCACTGTAAACAATGATTCTGTTTGTTTTCACTTTCACCCCTATAATCCTTCACTTTCTGCTAATTCCCCTAATCCCTACTCCTAGTAAGGAACTGTTCATCTCTTCATCAATCCTCCCCATCCACCTCACCTCCGCCTCAAAACTGTTCCTTAACATACAATCCTCTGTCTCCAAACACAGACAGCCCCCTCATGCCCTCTCCTGCTCCCACCTGCTAACACTTTCTCTGCTCCTTCTCACTGCTGGTGATATCTCTCCAAATCCTGGTCCTCCTCACCACATTCCCACAGTCATTTCTACCTCCCATCCACGCTCTATCACAACCTTCCGTAACCTCTCCAACCTTATACCCATTCACCCAGCCCCCGCTTCCCCAGTCCCACTAACAGGAGCTCTGTGGAACGCTCGCTCTGTCTGCAACAAGCTTTCCTACATCCATGATCTTTTTGTCACTACCAAACTTTCCTTCCTCGCCATCACCGAAACCTGGCTCACCCCTTCTGACACAGCCTCTCCTGCTGCACTTTTGTATGGCGGCTTCCACCTTTCTCACACCCCCCCGCCCCAGCAGCAAACATGGCGGAGGAGTTGGTTTTCTCCTGTCAGATACCTGCTCCTTCACCCCAATCCCACTGCCACCCTCTGTTACCCTCCCTTCCTTTGAGGTGCACTCTGTGCGCATCTACTCCCCCTCCAACTGGCTGTCATCTACCGCCCCCCAGGGCCAGCCACCACCTTCTTTGACCACTTCACCACCTGGTTACTTCATTTCCTTTCCGCGGACATCCCTACTATCATCATGGGCGACTTCAACACCCCCATTGACACTTCCCTCTCAGCTGCCACTAAACTTCTATCTCTCACTTCCTCCTTCGGCCTCACTCAATGGTCTTCTACATCCACCCATAAAGATGGCCACACACTGGACCTCATCTTCACCCGCCTCTGCTCCCTATCTAACCTCTCTAACTCACCTCTTCCTCTCTCTGACCACAACCTGCTCACATTCTCTTCCCTCTTCACTCCATGTCCACAATCCCCACCCCACAAACTTTCACACCCTCGCAGGAATCTTAAACACCTTGACCTACACTCATTCTCTGAATCCCTCCTCCCTCTCACAGATATAAGTTCCTTACACAATGCAGAAGACGCTGCTGCTCTATATAACACCACAATAGCTGTAGCTTTGGAATCCGCTGCCCCACTTACACATACCAAAACTCGCAAAATCAACAGACAGCCCTGGCACACCAGCCTGACCAAAGAGCTGAGGCGAGCTTCCAGGGCTGCTGAGCGCAGATGGAAAAGATCCCACTCCAACGAGCACTTCATCGCATTCAAACAGTCCCTCACTACTTTCAAGACCACACTCGCCACAGCTAAACAAACCTACTTCTCATCTCTCATATCCTCCCTGTCTCACAACCCTAAACAGTTATTCAACACCTTCAATTCTCTCCTCCGCCCCCCAGCACCTCCTCCCTCCCCACTCATCTCAGCTGAAGACTTTGCCTCATTTTTCAAGCAGAAAATTGATAACATCAGGGACAGTTTTGGTCAACAACCCCCAGAGCCCTTCCTCCTGACTTCCCAGCCCTCCACCTTCAAAACCAACTTCTCCACCATTACAGAAGATCGGCTCTCCACTCTACTCTCAAGATCACATCTCACCACCTGTGCACTCGACCCAATCCCATCCCACTTCATACCAAACCTCACCACAGTCTTCATCCCAACCCTAACCCATCTCTTCAACCTATCACTAACAACTGGTGTTTTCCCCTCAAGCTTTAAACATGCCTCCATCACACCTATCCTCAAAAAGCCCTCTCTTGACCCATCCTCTGTATCTAGCTATCGCCCTATATCACTTCTCCCCTATGCCTCCAAGCTACTGGAACACGTCTACCTTGAACTGTCCTCCCATCTCTCTTCTTGCTCCCTCTTCGACCGCTTACAATCTGGCTTCCGGTCACACCACTCCACTGAAACTGCCCTTACTAAGGTCACCAATGACCTCTTAACCACCAAGAGCAAGCGACACTACTGTCCTCCTCCTCCTGGACCTGTCGGCTGCCTTTGACACAGTGGACCATTCCCTATTATTACAGACCCTCTCATCCCTCGGCATCACAGACTTGGCCCTATCCTGGATCTCATCATACCTAACAGACCGGACATTCAGCGTCTCCCACTCACACACCACCTCCTCACCTCGCCCCCTATCTGTCGGAGTCCCACAAGGTTCAGTCCTTGGGCCCCTGCTGTTCTCTATTTACACCTTTGGCCTGGGACAGCTCATAGAATCTCATGGCTTTCAGTATCATCTTTACGCTGATGACACACAGATCTACATCTCTGGACCAGATATCACCTCCCTACTAAACAGAATCCCTCAATGTCTGTCCACTATTTCATCCTTCTTCTCCGCTAGATTTCTGAAACTCAACATGGACAAAACAGAATTCAT
The DNA here is from genome assembly GCF_039654945.1 of Dendrobates tinctorius. Lineage (NCBI taxonomy): Eukaryota > Metazoa > Chordata > Amphibia > Anura > Dendrobatidae > Dendrobates > Dendrobates tinctorius. The sequence goes on from NW_027361679.1 coordinate 58,788,189, forward strand.
CATCTTTCCCCCATCTCACGTGACCCCCCCTACGAACCTATCAATTACAGTAAATGACTGCCCACTCTCCCCAGTCCCACAAGCTCGCTGCCTCGGAGTAATCCTTGACGCTGATCTCTCCTTCAAACCACATATCCAAGCCCTTTCCACTTCCTGCCGACTTCAACTCAAAAATATTTCACGAATCCGTTCATTCCTCACCCAAGAATCTGCAAAAACCCTAGTCCATGCCCTCATCATCTCTCGCCTTGACTACTGCAACCTCATGCTCTGTGGCCTCACCTCAAACACTCTCGCACCCCTCCAATCTATTCTAAACTCTGCTGCCCGACTAATCCACCTGTCCCCCCGCTATTCCCCAGCTTCTCCCCTCTGTCAATCCCTTCACTGGCTCCCAATTGCCCAGAGACTCCATTACAAAACCCTAACCATGACATACAAAGCCATCCACAACCTGTCTCCTCCATACATCTGTGACCTCGTCTCCCGGTACTTTCCCGCACGCAACCTCCGATCCTCACAAGATCTCCTTCTCTACTCACCTCTTATCTCCTCTTCCCACAATCGCATACAAGATTTCTCTCGCGCATCACCCCTACTCTGGAACTCTCTACCACAACATATCAGACTCTCACCTACCATCGAAACCTTCAAAAAGAGCCTGAAGACCCACCTCTTCCGACAAGCCTACAACCTGCAGTAACCACCGATCGACCAAACCGCTGCACGACCAGCTCTACCCTCGCCTACTGTATTATCACCCATCCCTTGAAGATTGTGAGCCCTCGCGGGCAGGGTCCTCTCTCCTCCTGTACCAGTTATGACTTGTATTGTTTAAGATTATTGTACTTGTTTTTATGTATACTCCTCCTTACATGTAAAGCGCCATGGAATAAATGGCGCTATAACAATAAATAATAATAATAATAATAATAATAATGTGTTTGTGTTCTTTTCGACCACAAGATGGCGATACGTAACTTTGCTCTGACATTGTTCACCTAAAGCAACTAAATTGGAAGCAGGATTATTACTAAAGATGTGATAAACCCTTGTTTTGTAAATTATAAAATATTAGCTGTCACAGAGGAATTCATAAAAAGCACAGAACTATCATGATCATGTCATGTTTGACCTTCAGGTTGCTAAAATATCTTGATGACATCATTGATATCTGAAAAAGTTTTTCAGAAGCTGAAATCAAGCAAATATTAAAGGGGTTATCTGGACTTTGACTATTGTTTCATATGGGGCTAAGAACTTACAGATATGTAGTTGCTAAGTACCTGCCAGTTTTACCTGGTGACAATCTCTGCCGACTCAGGCAATGACTCTACAGCTTCCTTGTTATCTGCACTAGTGATGAGCGAGCATGCTTGCCGCTACTCTGTTCTCTCCCGAGCATCTCACTACTTGAGATGCTTGGAGCTTGCCGAGTATTTTTCTTGGTTGCTCGGCAGGAGCTCGGGTCCCCGCCCTGCATGTTTGGCGCTCTTTAGAGAGCCAATGAACTTGCAAGGATTGTCTGCCACACAATGTAATGCTGCAGCCATGTTGGCTGTGGCATTACAGTGATTAGCTGGCCACACAGCGTCAACAGGTCTATATCAGACCTGGTGCCGCCTAGCTCATCACAGTCTGCTCCGGAACCAGGCAGTGTAGGGAGTGATTAGCTTGGTTCTTACTTCGTGTGGGTATACCATATATAATACAAATATCCATCTCTACTAAAGCCCCCGTTACACACTGCGATATCGCTAGCAATATCGCTGTAAAGTCACCGATTTTGTGACGTTGCAGCGATATTGCTAGCGATATCGCTGCATGTGATACTTACCTCCGACCCGCTCCCCCGCTGGTTATCGCTGATCGCGCAAGAAGCTCCTCGACCATTCCTCGTCGGCCGCTTCCTGTGGCGCCGACGAGCGATGCGTGGAGCCAGGCGGAAGGACGCAGGATCGCCGCATCTGACAGGTAAGTAGCGATCCCCAACCCCTGCGATGTCGCTGGTGAGATCTGCCTGTGTGGCAGCTCACTAGCGACCACCTAGCGATGCACCAGCGATCCTGACCGCGTCATATCGCTAGTCGGGATCGCTGGTGCATCGCTAAGTGTAAGGGTACCCTAACAGTCCTTCTGAGGACTAATAAAGCTGCATAGATATCAGTGCTAGGCAGGCAGTGTATGTGGCAGACTGCAGTGCATAAAGCAACAGGGTCCATTCCAGTTCTGTCTGCTGCTGCTATTTCATATATTAATCGTAGACATAGCCCCAGGTATCAGGAGCCAGGAAAAAATTTTCTTTACAGGCCAGCTATTTCAATCAGCGGATTGTCCGTCACACGGATTAGAGATTTAAAGTTCACTCGAAATTCTTCCATTTCTGGCTTCCCTTTAAATTTTGTTGCAGTGTGTTATCGAATTTATTGACACCAGTTTCCTGGTAAAAATAGTTACCTACAGGCCAGCTATTTCAAACACTGGTTTGTCCGTCACACGGATCACATATAACTGTGCTCAAAATTGAGCCATTTGTAGTGAACGTGGAAAATATTGTCCTCCATTTAAAATGGGCAAGGCGCGTGGCAAGGAGTCAGGGAAGCTGGACGTGATTGTACATGCAGATATCGAGGCCACGCTGAAATTGTACCACAACAAACTCCCACATCTTCTCACATGAACTTTCTGTCCAATTATTAGAGGACCGCAGCACACCACCATTGAACCCAGAGCAGCGTCACAAGAGATGAGGGATGATGAGACACAATTGCCATAAAGTCAGGGGGACCAGGATGGGGAAAAGGAAGACGAGGTAGTGGATGATATAGTAACTGACCGAAGCTGGCAGGAGGACATGCAGAGCAAGGACAGCAGCTCACAGGGGGAGGGAGGTGTAGTCAGAAGGCGGGCAACCATTCCCCGTAACACCAACACAACGGAAGTTGCCAGTCCAGCAGTTAGGTCTTCCCGAGTCTGATGGTTTTTTAAAGTCTGCCGATAACCCCAAAAAGGCCATTTGCACCACCTGCCAGGATCAACAGGGGTAGCAAAACTACCAGCCTGACCACCACCAGCATGATCACGCACATGGCACCTGACTTTGTGGGCCGATCCCCAAGGACCAGCAACAGTGTCTGTGGGTGACACCACTGCTTCTTCCATTGTTGTGCATGCAAGCCAATCCCTTGTCTATGGTGCATGCGAAGATGCCTCCTGCCCTGCACCTGTCATTGCACACCCTCAACTAGCACTATCAGCAAGCACATCCACGTCCTTGTCACAGAGCAGCGTTCAGTTGTACATACCCCAGTTCTTGGAAAGCAAGTGCAAATACGCAGCTAACGCCCCAAAGGCCACACTACTAAATTCACACATTTTGTGACTGCTTGCGCTAGAAACGTTGCATTTTAGGTTCATGGAGACAGAAGCTTTCTGCAATCTGATGGCGGTGGCCGTCCCCCAGTGCTCAGTCCCCAGGCGCCACTATTTCTCCTGGTGTGCCGTCCCCGCATTACACAAGCATGTGTCCCACAATATTAGCCGTACCCTCAACAACGCAGTTAGTGGGAAAGTCCACCTAACCACGGGCACGTGCTTGTGGGCAGGGATGGTACATCTCGCTGATGGCACACTGGCTTAACATAGTGGGAGCAGGGACTCAGTCGGACCTTGGAATGGAACACTTCCTCCCGAAAGCGGAGGATTGCGGGCCCTAGGTTAATCAGAGTTGCCCCTCAGTCTACAGTTCCTGCACCTCCTCCTCTTCAGTCTCCATCTACGAAATGACCGCATCAATCATAAGCTAGAAGCACTGCCTCAGCAAAGCGGCAACAGGCGACAAACTGCACAATGCAGAAGAGTTGTGGCAGCTATAAAAGGGCAGGCAGATCGGTGGCTGACACCGCTGAACCTACAGCCAGGCATGGTCGTGTGCGATAATGGCTGGAACCTGGTGGCGGCTCTGAGGCAAGGCAAGCTCACACACATGCCATGCCTGGCCCATGTGCTTAACCTCATTGTTCAGCGGTTTCTCTAAACCTACCCGGAGCTGCCAGATCTGCTTGTCAAAGTATGCTGCCTGTGTGCCCATTTTAGAAAGTCAGCTACAGCTTCCCTTGTCGTACTTAAGCAGCGTTTGCAGCTTTTTTTGGGTGACAGTCATTACTGGTTCATGACATATCTAGACCCACTGTACAAGGAAAACGTTGAATCTCTTATTCCCAAGGCGGAGAGCTCTACTAAAATGGGGCAGTACCAGAAGGCCCTTATTGCGGAATTATTTAAAAAATTCTCATCTGAGAACGCTGGTGGCAGAGGTCACAGTTCATTGGACAACCAAGGAGTACAAGTGAGAGAACTCCAATCCAGCAGAGGCAGGGGATCACTGGCAAAGTTCTGGGAGAGTTTTCTCAGACCCTCCCATGGCACTGAGGTGCGGGGTACTCTCACAAGGAGTGCAAAGTTTTGGAAGATGCTGAGGGAGTAACCTTGCTGACCGTACCAACATCCTCCATGATTTCTCTGTGCCTTATTATTGGGTATCCAAGCTGGACACGTGGCATGAACTGGCTCTCTATGCCTTGGAGGTTCTGGCCTCCTGAGGAAGATGGAGCCATTCCGTTGAAACGCGTTGTGGAAACTAATAAAAAAAGACTTTCAATACCAGGTGAATTGTGTCGTTTGCGCTCCTGATGACCGGTTTATTTTATTCCTTCCCTTCGCTGGTGGAATTAAAACTGATAAGCGCATCCATCTGTCAACTGAAAATAATGCTGACAGGCTGACTCATAAAAATGAACAAGGGCTGGATTGGACCCGACTTCTCAACACCACCGAATAACAGCAGCATAACAAACTCAAATCCAGTGTCTTTTTTTGGGAGGTCAATTCCCATGTACCTCTTCACACCCACACACGGGTATACTTACTGATTTTGGCCATTTCCTGTTGTCCTCCTCCTTCTCCTCATCCTTGTACTTCACCACATCACCAGGGTGACCGTGGTCCGTGATTGAACACCCACATAATTTTTTTAAAGGGTATTTATGATGCCCGTAAAAAAAAAATGGTTATATAGTATGTTCATGTAAATGTTTGTCAGCCCATACACTTAGTGCATGGTCATTACAAGTATAGGAGATCCGCTCCTTTCATTTTTTTATGAGGTCCTTCTCCACGTCTCTTCCAAGGGGCATTGAAGTGAATCCAAATTTTTGGCAGCCCTTGCATTCACTGCATAGCCAAACACTATGGGAGACCCACTTCCTAATAATGGGTACAAAGTTTTCAGGAGGCCCTCCTGTACGCCTCTTCAAAGGGGCATTGGGGTATGTCTACATTTTGGGCCGCTCTGCCACTCATTGCATAGGCAAACACTATGGGAGACCCATTTCCTAATAATGGGAACATTTTTCATGAGTCCCTCATGTATGTCTCATCAAAGAGGTATTGGGGTGCGTCCAAATTTTGGGCAGACCTGCCACTTACTGCATACACAATAACAGTATAGGAGACCCACTATTTAATAATGGGAACAACAAAGCATAGCTGGCTGATGGCTCTCAGAATATTGAGGGCCGACTGCTGGCCCTATAAGAATAGGTTTTGTGACTGAGTCCCTCCTTCATAAATGAAACAGGATGTGTCTGATGATGTGTCACACACCACATTGCCAAATAAGGTTGCAAAATGTTAAAATAACATGCATTTGTACTGGTTGAAAGCAATGCTAAAGTTCAAAAATGAATCAAAAACGCTACGTGTGAACATAGCCCAAGGTGTGGAGGAGAATTTTTGTTCTTGGTCATTTATTTTGCCTTAATTACAAGTCATTATCCTGGAAAGGATATTCTTTAACATATTTCCCTGGAAAATCCATTTTGACTTAGTTTTTGTATGTTTTAGTGTGAGTCTGTAAAATTGGCACAAGACCCTGAGAACATTGTTTGCAGCAATGACCTGGGAGTCAAATGCTACCAGGGGTCTTGCCCATGCTGTTCCCATGTCATTTGAGTGACTATTCCCATTGATTTTCACAATTTCTAGTACCCCTGCAGACCACTGGTGGGGCCGCCGGAAAAATGCTCGAGTTTCCCCTAGACTTACATTGGGCTCGTTCCTTGGGTCGAGCACCCGAGCATTTTAGTGCTCGCCCAGCAGTAATCTGCACCTCAAAAACATTTCTAGAATTTGACATTTTCTTACCTTCGACTCTGCAAAAACTTACTGTTGCTCTTATTCATTCTCATCTGGACTATTGTAACTCTCTTACTAATCGGTATCCCTCTTACCAACCTCGCCCCTCTCCAATCTGTTTTCAATGCTGCAGCCAGGATCATATTCCTCACCATTACATTGATGCCTCTACCTTGTGCCAGTCATTGCACTGGTTACCCATCCACTCCAGAATTCAAAATAAACTTAGCACTCTCACCCACAAAGCACTCCATGGTTCAGCACCACCCTCCATCTCCTCCCTCGTCTCAGTCTACCACACTTCCCGTGCCCTCCGTTCTGCTAATGACCTGAGATTAACATCCTCAATAATCAGAACCTCCCACTCACATCTCCAAGGCTTCTTACGTGCAGCACCAATTTTTTGTAATGCATTACCCAGGATACTTTGATTAATCCCCAATACCCACAGTTTTAAGCGTGCCCTAAAAACACTTTCTCAGACTGGCCTACCGCCTCAACACATTTATCTAACTATCCCTGTGTTGCCCATTCAAAATTCTTACCATGACCAGGTTCCTTGTACCGTGCTCTCACACACTTTATGCATTTAATAGCTCTCTGTATCTGTACTTTTACACATACTGGTTGGTTACCAGTTCATGCAGCAATACATGAACACCTAATTTCTTACACTATGGTTGGTCAGAACAATGAAAGCAATTGTTACCATCCACCTTTCATGCTTTCCCTATTTCCTCATAGATTCTAAGCTTGCGAGCAGGGCCCTCATTCCTCTTGGTATCTGATTTATGTGATGATTGTTATGCTGTAATATCTTTTGTCTGTACAAGTCCCCTCTAAAATGTAAAGTGCTGCAGAATATGTTGGCGCTATAGAAATAAAATTATTATAATTTCATTTATTCCTTTGATCTCACGCCAACAGAGTAGCTCTATCTCTTACGGTCTGCTCTGTCGATGGGATGTCGCTGCTCATGTAATTCTGATAATAGCTGGCTCCCTGTAGTTAGGAAGCAGGGAGTTGGCTGTCAATCAGCATGGCATCAGCAGTGACATCTGTCGATCATTGGAAGCATGAGAATTGAAGGACAGTAAAGTTTGTGATATTCTGAGCCAGTTCAGATTGTTGCCAGGCAGAACTATCAGACAATTAGCAGCTACCTAACAGTAAATTCTTGGCCCCACATGAAAAAATAAGCAAGTCCTGGATAAGCCCTTTAACCCCTTTCCGACATCGGGCATACGTTTACACTGATGTTGGACTCCCTCCCTTTGATGTGGGCTCTGGCAGTGAGTCCACATCTTTTCCGGGACATGTCAGCTGTTTTGAACAGCTGACATGTGCCCGCAATAGCCGCAGGTGGAATCGCGCTCCACCTGTGGCTATTGACTAGTTAAAATCCGCTGTCAGACACTGACAGCGGCATTTAAATGGTGCTTCCGGCAATCGCGCCGGAAATACGCACACTGGTGACCCGCGTCACTGATGTGTCGGTATGACAACCCGAGGTCTTCTGGAGACCTCCTTGTTTGTCAATGCTGGATTGCTGCGAGCACCACCCAGTGGCGGCGCTCATAGAAAGTCTGCAATTCTACGATGGTCAGATCTCCTCTATGTAGCAGAGCCGATCGGGTTGTGCCAGCTTCTAGCCTCCTATGGAGACTATTGAAGCATGGCAAAAGTAAAAAAAAGTGTTTAAAAAAATAAAAAAAATATAAAAGTTCAAATTTTTATGATCCCAAATATTAGGGGGAAAATGGGGGTGCGTCTTGTAAACCGAACACTGTTCTTTCCGATGCTGCGGGCCCGGAGCTGGGGGTGTTGTGGTGGTGGTACGGCGGTCCTGCGGTTTGCAGTGGTGGTATGACGGCGAGTGTCGTTCCTGCGGTGTGAAGTGGTGGTACGGCAGCGAGCGGAGATGGCATATGGCGGCCGCCATTCTTCCGGGGTCTGGCTTCTCGGAGCAGATATCTCCATCCATGCCTGCCTCTACACGATGTCTCTCTAATAAAGGACTTTATTTTTGCTGTGTCTTTATTTACCATGTAACTATAGGATGAGTATGGATAGGCGTTTTATAGATGCTTCTCCATTATTATGCCGTGGGCTTGATGTCACCTGACAATACAAAGGTGACATCAACCCCACAAATAAGAACCCCACTTGCCACCGCTTCAGGGCAAGTGGGAAGAGCTGGGCAAAGTGCCAGAATTGGCGCATCTAATAGATGCGCCTTTTCTGGGCAGCTGTGGGCTGCTATTTTTAGGCTGGTGGGGCCCTATATCAAGGCTGTGAGCTTTAGCAAGGTTGGTTGTCTAAAATGAAGGGTACCCCATGCCGTTTTTTTAAATTTATTTAAATAATTAAAAGTAAGGCGTGGGAACCCCTCTATTCTTGATTATCAACCTTGCTGACGCTAACAGCAGAGGATTGCAGCTCCTAGCTGTGAGTTTTGCCTGGCTGGTAATAGTAAATAGGGGGGAACACACACCGGGTTTTTCATTTATTTATTTAGTTATATCGCAGATGGTGGGTGAGGAATACCCCCATCATCCGCTCCTGCTGTCAGTTATTAGCGGCAGCAGGTGTAGGTTGATGGGAGTAATAGTCCCATCAGCCACCACCTGCTGTCATTGTTCTGACTTGAATATAACTCATCATTCTCCTCTGCTCGCACCGATTACTGGCAGAGCAGGGGAGAATGATGAGAGCAGTCTTCAGGTAGTCACAATATACAGTACTGCAGGCACTTTATTGTAATTCACAGATCCACCTTAACAGAGCTTCATCCACAGATATTTTTGCATTTTATTAAATGTTTTGCACACTTTTTGGTTCAAACATTTTTTTTCTTATTTTCTTTAACCCCTTCACCCCCAAGGGTGGTTTGCACGTTCATGACCGGGCCAATTTTTACAATTCTGACCACTGTCCCTTTATAAGGTACTAACTCTGAAACGCTTCCATGGATCCCGGTGATTCTGACATTGTTTTCTCATGACATATTGTACTTCATGCTAGTGGTAAAATTTCATTCATATAACTTACGTTTGTGAAAAAAACAAATGTGGCGAAAGTTTTGAAAATTTCGCAATTTTCCAACTTTGAATTTTTATGCCCTTAAATCACAGAGATATGGCACACAAAAAACTTAATAGGTAACATTTCCCACATGTTTACTTTACATCAGCACAATTTTGGAACCAAAATATTTTTTTTTGGTAGGAAGTTATAAGGGTTAAAAGTTGACCAGCGATTTCTCATTTTTACACCACCATTTTTTTTTTTTTACGGACCACATCACATTTGAAGTCACTTTGAGGGGTCTATATGATAGAAAATACCCAAAAGTGACACCATTCTAAAAACTGCACCCCTCAATGTGCTCAAAACCACAATCAAGAAGTTTATTAACCCTTCAGGTGCTTCACAAGAATTTTTTGAATATTTAAAAAAAAAATGAACATTTAACTTTTTTTCACAAAAAAAATAATTCAAGTTCAATTTTTTTTATTTTACCAAGGGTAAAAGGAGAAATTGGACTGGAAAAGTTATTGTGCAATTTGTCCTGAGTACGCTGATACCTGATATGTGGGGAGGAACCACTGTTTCGGCGCATGGCAGAGCTCAGAAGGGAAGGAGCGCCGTTTGACTTTTTCAATGCAAAATTGGCTGGAATTCTGATCGGACACCAGATCACGTTTGGAGAGCCCCTGATGTACCTAAACAGTGGAAACCCCCCCACAAGTGACCCCATTTTGGAAACTAGACCCCCCAAGGAACTTATCTAGATATGTGGTGAGAACTTTGAAGCCACAATGGCTTCACAGAAGTTTATAACATACAGCCGTACAATTATAAAATCATATATTTTCCAAAAAAATGATCTTTTCACCCTCAATTCTTACTTTCCCAAGGGTAACAGGACCCTAACAGTTATTGTGCAATTTGTTCTGAGTACGCTGATACCCCACATGTGGGGGTAAACCACTATTTGGGCGCATGGCAGAGCTCCGAAGGGAAACAGAGCCATTTGACTTTTTTGGCTGGAATTGAGATCGGACACCAAGTCGCGTTTGGAAAGCCCCTGATGTACCTAAACAGTGGAATCCCCCCACAAGTGACCCCCTAAGGAACTTATCTAGATGTGTGGTGAGCACTTTGAACTCCCCCAGTGCTTCACAGAAGTTTATAACGCCCGGGCGAGAAAATAAAAAAAATCGTATTTTTTCCACAAACATGATAATAATATAATAATAATAATAATTTTTATTTATATAGCGCCAACATATTCCGCAGCACTTTACAATTAAGCGGGGACATGTACAGACAATAAATTCAATACAAGTTAAGACAATTCAAACAGTGACATTAGGAGTGAGGTCCCTGCTCGCAAGCTTACAATCTACAAGGAAATGGGGGGACACAGTAGGTGAGAAGTGCTTGTTAATTCAGGTCTGGCAATTATAATAGGGATTTTCATATAAAGCTGCATGATCCGGTCATCAGCCCGTGTGTTTAAGTGCAATAGACAAGTATCAAGTGCAGTTATCGTGTGCATGGAGGGTGTGGAGACAGATGAATAGTAGGGTGCAGATTCAGAATAATATTTGGAAGGAGGGAACAGGGCAAAGTTAGTTTGCTGAGTAGTTGATGTGGTAGGCTTGTTTGAAGAGATGGGTTTTCAAAGCGCGCTTGAATAGGTCAGGGCTAGGTATCAGTCTGATCGTCTGGGGAAGTGCATTCCAGAGAGCTGGAGCAGCACGAGAGAAGTCTTGGAGACGGAGGTGCGAGGTTCGGATTACGGGGGATGTTAGTCTTAGGTCATTTGTAGAACGGAGGGCACGTGTAGGGCGATAGACAGAGATGAGAGAGGAGATATAAGGCCGTGCAGAACAGTGGAGAGCTTTGTGGGTGAGAGAGATGAGTTTATACTGGACCCTGTAGCGAATAGGTAGCCAGTGTAATGACTGGCACAAGATGGAGGCATCGGTGAAGCGGCTGGACAGAAATATGACCCTGGCTGCCGCGTTCAAAATGGATTGGAGAGGAGAAAGTTTGGTAAGACTTTGGTAAGTGACCCCATTTTGGAAACTAGACCCCCTAAGGAACTTATCTAGATGTGTGGTGAGCACTTTGAACTCCCCCAGTGCTTCACAGAAGTTTATAACGCCCGGGCGTGAAAATAAAAATCGTATTTTTTCCAATCATGATCATTTAGTCCCCATTTTTTTTTATTTTCCCAAGGGTACCAGGAGAAAATGGACCCCAAAACTTGTTGTTCAATTTGTCCTGAGTACCCCGATACCCCATATGTGGGAGAAAACTACTGTATGGGCCCACGTCGGGGCTCGGAAGAGAAGTAGTGACGTTTTGGAATGCAGACTTTGATGGAATGGTCTGCGGGTGTCATGTTGCCTTTGGAAAGCCCCTGATGTACCTAAACAGTGGAAACCCCCCACAAATGACACCATTTTGGAAACTAGACCCCCTAAGGAACTTATCTAGATGTGTGGTGAGCACTTTGAACCCCCAAGGGCTTCACAGAAGTTTATAACGCCCGGGTGTGAAAATAAAAAAAATCATTTTTTTCCCACAAAAATGATATTTTTGCTCCCAATTTTTTATTTTCCTAAGGGCAACAGGAGAAATAGGACCCCAAAAGTTGTTTTGCAATTTGTCCTGAGTAGGCTGATACCCCATATGTGGGGGTAAAACACTGTCTGGGCGCATGGCAGAGCTTGGAAGGGAAGGAGCACCATTTGACTTTTTCAACGCAGAATTGGCTGGAATTGAGATCAGACGCCATGTTGCGTTTGGAGAGCACCTGATGTGCCCAAACAGTGGAAACCCCCCAATTCTAACTCCAACCCTAACCCCAACACACCCCTAACCCTAATTTCAGCCCTAACCCTAATGGGAAAATGGAAATAAATACATTTTTTAAATTTTATTATTTTTCCATAACTAAGGGGGTGATAACGGGGGGTTTGATTTACTATTTATGGTGAATTTTTGGCAGCTGTCACACGCTAAAAGACGCTTTTTATTGTAAAAATAGTTTTTGCATCACCACATATTGAGAGCTATAATTTTTTCGTATTTTGACCCACTGAGTCATGTGAGGTCTTATTTTTTGCGGGACGAGTTGACGTTTTTATTTGTATCATGTTCGGGCACGTGACATTTTTTGACCGCTTTTTATTCCGATTTTTGGGACGCAGAATGAACAAAAACCAGCGTTTCATGAATTTCTTTTGGGGGGGGTGCGTTTACACCATTCCGCGTGTGGTAAAATTGATAAAGCGGTTTTATTCTTCGGGTCAGTATGGTTACAGCGATACCTCATTTATGCCATTTTTTTGTGTTTTGGCGCTTTTATGCAATAAAAACAATTTTATATAAGAAATAATTATTTTTGCATCGCTTTATTCTGCGAGCTATAACTTTTTTATTTTTCGCTGATGATGCTGTATGGCGGCTCATTTTTTGCGGGACAAGATGACGTTTTCAGCGGTACCATGGATATTTATATGCATCTTTTTGATCGCGCGTTATGATAATAAATCATTATTTTTTGCTTAGTTTTTTATTTTTATTTTTTAAGGGGTTCGCTAAAGGGGTTAACTAATGGGACAGTTTTATAGGTCAGGTCGTTACGGATGCGGCGATACCAAATGTGTACTTTTATTGTTTTTTTTTTTTTTAATTTCCAAAAAATGAATTTATTAGGGAATATTTTTTTTTTTAATTTAGCGATTTTTAAAAAATTATTTTTACACCTTTTATTTTTTTTTTAACTTTATTAGGTTGTCCCAGGGGGGACATCACTGTCCTGTGACAGACCGCTTTGCAGGCACTGAGGAAGCCAGCTCCCTGCAGGCCCCCGTCGCCATCTTGGATCCGGGGACCTGCAGGGAAAGAGCCCCCCGCAGCAGCGCTGCACATTGCGCTGCTGTGGGGGGCTCAGGGAAGCACGGAGGGAGCCCCCTCCATGCCGATGCTTCCCTTTAACTCCCGGTACACCGCGATCGTGTTTGATCACGGTGTGCAAGGGGCTAACGTGTCGGGGGCGCCGCTGATCGCGCTAGACGTACTATCACGTCCATGGGCATAGGGGCCCAGGTCCCATGGACGGGATAGTACGTCTGATGTCAGAAAGGGGTTCAAATCCAGGTGCGTCTTATAAAGCGAAAATTACGGTACATTTTTACTACTAAAATGATGTTTTAGCCACAGACTTTACATTTTCACACAAGTGGTAGGTAAAAAGGCCACAATAATTTGCCCCCCACTATCTACTTGAATGTGGCAATACCCCATATGTGGCTGTACAGTATTACTTAGCTATACGGAGAGACTCGGGACGATCGTAGCGCTACTTGCATCCTGGAGAGCAGATTTTCCAAGAACAGTTAGCAGACTCCATATAAATTGCCCCTAATTACTAGAAGAGTTGGATCCCCCCTCAAGTGACCCCATTTTGGAAATTAAACCCCTTTGGGAATTTATCTACAGGTGTAGTGACGATTTTGACTCAATGGGTATTTTCCAGAAACAAGCAGCAATGAATGTTGCTGAGTGAAAACTTTTAACTGCTGTTGTAGTGACCAGTACGCTGCAGTCACCAGTACGTTATGCCCAGACCGAGCTTCTAGAGACATGCACCCGTAAGTTAGGCGGCCTCTCATCGCTTCAAAAACACCAAACAAGTGGACGCCATATGTGGTTTAGGTACCCTGTGGGGCAATCTTTGGGAGGCAGAATGAAAAAAATTCAACAGAAGGTGAAGAATTTGTTTTTATTTCTTTTTTACGCTGTTCCTCGTATGGTGTAAGTGACTAGCCGACTATTCTTCAGGTCGGTGCAATTACAGCAATACCAGATTTATATCTGGCTTTTGTTTGGCAGCTGTCACACACTAAAAGACACTTTACTGTAAAAACTATTTTTCTGCATCACCATATTTTGAGAGCTATAATTTTTCCATATTTTGGCCCAGAGTCATGTGAGGGCTTGTTTTTTGCGGGACAAGTTAATGTTTTTATTGGTACCATTTTCAGACACATGACATTTTTTGATCACTTCCTATTCCAATTCAGGAATTTTTTTTTTTGGGGGGAGAGGGGAATGAGGGGGTGTTTATGTAATTCCACATGTGTTAAAATTGATAAGGCAGTTTTATTCTTTGGGTCAGTACTATTACAACAATACCTCAAATTTTGTTTATATTTTGGCACTTTTACACAATAAAAAACTATTTCATAGAAAAGATAATTTTTGCGTCGCTAAATTCTGAGAGCTATAACTTATTTTTCTGCTGATGGAGCTGTATGGCGACATTTTTTTGCGGGACAAGATGCTGTTTTCAGCGGTACCTTGTTTAGGTATATCCGTCTTTTTTTATCATGCTTTATTCCACTTTTTGTACAGCGGTATGATGATAAAGAATTGTTTTTTACCTTGTTTTTTTTTTATGGCTTTCACTAAAGGGGTTAACAAGTGGGACAGTTTTATAGGTCGGTAAGTTCTGGACACAGCTGACACCCAGCACCAAGTGCCAGGAGTGGTCACAGAGCGCTCCCGGCACTTTAACCCCTGGCACACTGCGAACAAAAAGTGGAATAACACGCGATCAAAAAGACGGATATAAATAAACATGGTACTGCTGAAAACGGCATCTTGTCCCGCAAAAATTGAGACGCTATAGCTTGCAGAATAAAGCGATGCAAAAATAATTTCTTAGATAAAATTGTTTTTATTGTATAAAAGTGCCAAAACATAAAAAATGATATAAATGAGGTATTGCTGTAATTTTATCACACGCGGAATGGTATAAACGCCCCCCCTCAAAAGAAATTCATGAATTGCTGGTTTTTCTTCATTCTGCCTCCCAAAAATCATAATAAAAAGCGATCAAAAAAGTCATGAGCCCAAAATGATACCAAGAAAAACGTCAACTCGTCCCGCAAAAAATAAGACCTCACATGACTCTGTGGGCCAAAATATAGAAAAATTATAGCTCTCAAAATGTGGTGATGCAAAAAATATTTTTTGCAATAAAAAGCATCTTTTAGCATGTGGCAGCTGCCAAACATAAAAACCCGCTATAAATAGTAAATCATAACCCCCTTTATCATCCCCTTAGAGAAAAATAGTAAAATAAAAAAAATGTATTTATTTCCATTTTCCCATTAGGGGTAGGGTTAGGGCCAAAGTTAGGGTTAGGGTTGGGACTAGGGTTAGGGTTTGGGCTAAAGTTAGGATTAGGGTTATGGTTAGGGTTGGAATTAGGGTTGGTTAGAATTGGGGGGTTTCCACTGGTTAGGCACATCAAGGGCTCTCCAAACGCAACATGGCATCTGATCTCTATTCCATCCAATTCTGCGTTGAAAAAAGTCAAAACGGTGCTCCTTCCCTTCCGAACTCTGCCATGCGTCAAAACAGTGGTTTACCCCCACATATGGGGTATCAGCATACTCAGGACAAATTGCACAATAACTCTTGGGGTCAAATTTCTTATTTTACCCTTGGGAAAATAAAAAATTGGGGGCAAAGAAATAATTTTTGTGGAAAAAAATGATTTTTTATTTTTATGGCTCTATGTTACAAACTTCTGTGATGCACTTGGGGGTTCAAAGTTCTCACCACACATCTAGATAAGTTCCTTGGGGGTCTAGCTTCCAAAATGGGGTCACTTGTGGGGGTTTCCACTGTTTAGGCACATCACAGGCTCTCCAAACACGACATGACGCCCGCAGACCATTCCATCAAAGTCTGCAATCTAAAACGTCACTACTTCCCTTCCGAGCCCCGACATGTGCCCATACAGTAGTTTTCTCCCACATATAGGGTATCAGCGTACTCAGGACAAATTGGACAACTTTTGGGGTCCAATTTCTCTTGTTACCCTTGGGAAAATAAAAAATTGAGGACTAAAAGATCATATTTGTGGAAAAAATATGATTCTTTTATTTTCACGCTCGGGCGTTATAAACATAAGTGAAACACCAAGTCCTCACTACACATCTATACATGTTCCTTGGGGGGTCTAGTTTCCAAAATGGGGTCACTTGTGGGGGGTTTCCACTGTTTAGGCACATCAGGGGCTCTCCAAACGCGACATGGTGTCCGAACTCAATTTCAGCCAATTTTGCATTGAAAAAGTCAAAAGGCGCTCCTTCCCTTCTGAGCTCTGCCATGTGCCCGAACAGTGGTTTACCCCCACATGTGGGGTATCAGCGTACTCAGAACAAATTGCACAATAACTTTGGGGGTCCAATTTCTCCTGTTACTGTTGGGAAAATAAAAAAAATTGGACCTGAAGTTATTGTTTTGTGAAAATAAAGTAAAATGTTCATTTTTTTTTTTCAAATATTCAAAAAATTCCTGTGAAGCACCTGAAGGGTTAATAAACTTCTTGAATGTGATTTTGAGCATCTTGAGGGGTGCAGTTTTTAGAATGGTGTCACGTTTGGGTATATTCTGTCATATAGACCCCTCAAAGTGACTTCAAATGTGATGTGATCCCTAAAAAAAATGATGTTGTAAAAATGAGAAATCGTTGGTCAACTTTTAACCCTTATAACTTCCTAAATAAAAAAAAAAAAGTTGGTTTCAAAATTGTGCTGATGTAAAGTAAACATGTGGGAAATGTTACTTATTAATTATTTTGTGTGACATATTTTCTGTGATTTAAGGGAATGAAATTTCAAAGCTGGAAAATTGCAAAATTTTCACTAAATTTCCATTTTTTTCACAAATTAACGCAAGTCATATCAAATAAGGCTGAGTTCACACGTGGCTTGTTTTCGCGCTTCCGCGGCGGTTTTAACCGCGTGATTTTGCCGCGAAAAATAAGCATCCCATGCATTCCTATGGGATTCCGCAATGCTGTGCTAATGCTGCGGTTTTTACCGCGGCGGAATCGCTTCGCGGTAAAAAACGCAGCATGCTCATTAATTTTGCGGAATCGCGGCGATCCCGCACCCATAGGAATGCATTGTTCTGCTTACTTTACGCATGTGGCTGTGCACACCATGCGAAAAATAAGCAGAACAATTGCGGCTGGTACCCACGGTCCGGAGGAGAGGAGACTGTCCTCCGGGCTTTGGGTACCATATCCCTGTAAAAAATAGAATTAAAAATAAAAAATATTGTTATTCTCACCTTCCGACGTCCCGCGCAGCCCTCCTGCCTCTCTCCATGCCCCCGTTCCCAGTAATCCTTTGCGAAAATGCGTCCGTTCTCGCGGGATCGCGAAGTCTCGCGGTCATTTGCGCGATGTCATCGTGAATGACCGCGAGACATCGCGATCCCGCAAGAACGTACGTCATTGCGTGCATTCTCGCAAAGGATTACTGGGAACGAGAGAGTGGAGAGAGGCGGGAAGGCTGCGCGGGAAGTCGGAAGGTAAGAATAACACCATTTTTTATTTTTTTTTAATTTTTTACATTTTATCTTTTACTACTGATGCTGCATAGGCGGCCTCAGTAGTAAAAAGTTGGTCATACTTGTCAAACACTATGTTTGACGAGAGTGACCATCCTGTCAATCAGTTCTCCAAGCGATCCTACAGATCGCTTGGAAAACCCTAGCATTTTGCAAGCTAATTATGCTTGCAAAATGCTAGTTTTTCCGCGGGAAAATTGCGGGAATTTAAAATGCGATTTTCCCGCGGAATGGAATTCCAGAACTCTCGCGGTAATTTCCGCAAGAGTTCCGCTATGTTTGAACTTAGCCTTAATGTTACCACTATCATGAAGTACAATATGTCACGAGAAAACAAAGTCACAATCACCCGGATCCATGGAAGCATTCCAGAGTTATTACCTCATAAAGGGACAGTGGTCAGAATTGTAAAAATTGGCCCGTCATTAACGTGCAAACCACACTTGGTGGTTAAGGGGTTAATGAGAAATTAGAGACTTTTGGTGATAAGTCCTCTAAATAACTTGTGTAACGGCTCAGCCCCAACAAACACCATTGGATAAACTTGAAAGCTAATTGCAAGCTAAACCTTGTCATCCAAAACAACTGAGTGAAGTCACGATTATTATTTTGGCTCAACAGGCTGAAATTAAGTTTAAAATCTTGTAACACACGTCAGAGCTGTGGGAGCTACAAAAAAATTGTATAATTTCATGACAAACACTTATGGTATTATATATTTTGCGGTAACATACCCATGTACACCAAAAGCTTACCTTTCATACACTTAAAAAGTAAAACGAAATACTTGTTATGAATGGGTCCTTAATTCTTTACCAACATTTGTCCGCAAATCCAATGTCTTTTACCGGTGTGTGGAGCAGGCCAAGGACCTGAGCCTGTATCAGACATGCCAGCAGCAATTGTAGCGATCCGGGGTATATACGGGCCACAGTACAATTTAGCTATATACGGCAGAATTGTGGTGGTATAGAACAAATTAGCGATAATAGGATCTCAAGTTCAAGCAATGAGGGGATATTTAAAAAAAATATATATTTATATATACATACAGAAAATTTTCTCTGTTAATTCAGCTCAAGATCAGTCCATTTTCATCCATTCCTGACCGGGCCCTTTTTTTTTTCCTTTTCTTCTTCAACTAAATGTGGTTTAAATCGCAGTAAAAAAAAAATTCTCATTTGGATAATTAAACTGTTTTGGCATTTTCATGATATGTGGGGTCTAATTTTTAAGTTATTTTCATAATATGCCTATTTCTTGGGAGCTGATATCTGTGTGATAAACACAAATTCTTTGTTATTATTATCTTCATTTAATTTGTCTTAAATGAAAAAACACAAAAAGAATTGTCCTAAAGCCAAATTGGATATAATTCCACACCAAACATAAAAAAGAGGGTGGACAATAGTATTGGCACCGTTCGAAAAATCATGTGATGCTTCTCTAATTTGTATAATTAACAGCACCTGTAACTTACCTGTGGCACCTAACAGGTGTTGGCAATAACTAAATGACACTTGCAGCCAGTTGACATGGATTAAAGTTGACTCAACCTCTGTCCTGTGTCCTTGTGTGTACCACATTGAGCATGGAGAAAAGAAAGAAAACCAAAGAACTGTCTGAGGACTTGAGAAA
The DNA here is from genome assembly GCF_039654945.1 of Dendrobates tinctorius. Classification (NCBI taxonomy): domain Eukaryota; kingdom Metazoa; phylum Chordata; class Amphibia; order Anura; family Dendrobatidae; genus Dendrobates; species Dendrobates tinctorius. Next base: position 58,807,476 of record NW_027361679.1, read on the forward strand.
CCAAATTGTGAGGAAGCATGAGCAATCTCAAGGCTACAAGTCCATCTCCAAAGACCTGAATGTTCCTGTGTCTACCGTGCGCAGTGTCATCAAGAAGTTTAAAGCCCATGGCACTGTGGCTAACCTCCCTAGATGTGGACGGAAAAGAAAAATTGACAAGAGATTTCAACGCAAGATTGTGTGGATGTTGGATAAAGAACCTCGACTAACATCCAAACAAGTTCAAGCTGCCCTGCAGTCCGAGGGTACAACAGTGTCAACCCGTACTATCCGTTGGTGTCTGAATGAAAAGGGACTGTATGGTAGGAGACCCAGGACGTCCCCACTTCTTACTCCGAGACATAAAAAAGCCAGGCTGGAGTTTGCCAAAACTTACCTGAAAAAGCCTAAAACTTTTGGAAGAATGTTCTCTGGTCAGATGAGACAAAAGTAGAGCTTTTTGGGCAAAGGCATCAACAGAGTTTACAGGAGAAAAAAAGATGCATTCAAAGAAAAAAACACGGTCCCTTCAGTCAAACATGGCGGAGGTTCCCTGATGTTTTGGGGTTGCTTTGCTGCCTCTGGCACTGGACTGCTTGACTGTGTACATGGCATTATGAAGTCTGAAGACTACCAACAAATTTTGCAGCATAATGTAGGGCCCAGTGTGAGAAAGCTGGGTCTCCCTCAGAGGTCATGGGTCTTCCAATGACCCAAAACACACTTCAAAAAGCACTAGAAAATGGTTTGAGAGAAAGCACTGGAGACTTCTAAGGTGACCAGCAATGAGTCCAGACCAGAATCCCATAGAACACCTGTGGAGAGATCTAAAAATGGCAGTTTGGAGAAGGCACCCTTCAAATATCAGGGACCTGGAGCAGTTTGCCAAAGAAGAATGGTCTAAAATTCCAGCAGAGCATTGTAAAAAAAACTCATTGATGGTTACCGGAAGCGGTTGGTCGCAGTTATTTTGGCTAAAGGTTGTGCAACCAAGTATTAGGCTGAGGGTGCCAATACTTTTGTCTGGCCCATTTTTGGAGTTGTGTGTGAAATGATCAATGTTTTGCTTTTTACTTCATTCTCTTTTGTGTTTTTTCATTTAAGACAAATTAAATGAAGATAATACCAAAGAATTTGTGTTTGCAATCATTTTCAGGAAGAAACTGAGTATTATCTGACAAAATTGCAGGGGTGTCAATACTTTTGGCCACAACTGTATTGACTATGTAACCAGGAGAATTTGTGCAACAAATGGTTTTGTTCATTTTCTCGATTTACTCTCCTGTGAAGCACGTAAAGGGTGAACAAACTTTCTCAGTGGAGTTTTAAATATGTTGAGGAGTGCCCCTTAAATCCTTCACCCCGAAGCCTATTTTCTCCTTACTAAGGCTAGTTTCACACTAGCGTTCGCCAGGGCTAGGGATGGCAGCCTACTTCCTTCTTCCGTCCACCATTAAGCCCTGCCCACTACCGCACCTCTTCATTCAGCTCCGCCTACATCTGCATGCGTCCTGCGTACCCTCTTTAACCCCTTCCTGACATCCGACGTACTATCCCGTCCACGGTACCCGGGCCCGTATGACCGTGGACGGGATAGTACGTCTACCGCGATCAGCGGCGCCCACGTGGTGAGCGTCGCTGATCGCGGCCGGGTGTCAGCTGATTATCACAGCTGACACCCGGCACTATGTGTCAGGATTGGTCACGGACCGCCCCCGACACGTTAACCCCTTGCACACCGCGATCAAACATGATCGCGGTGTACCGGGAGTTAAAGGGAAGCATCGGCAGGGAGGGGGCTCCCTCCGTGCTTCCCTGAGCCCCCCACGGCAGCGCAATGTGCAGCGCTGCTGCGGGGGGCTCCTATCCTCCAGGCCCCGAATCCAAGATGGCGACGGGGGCCTTCGGGGACCTGAGGAAGCTGGCTTCCTCAGTGCCTGCAAAGCGCAGGCAAGAGGAAGTCTGCATCAATGCCTGTGACAGATTGCTGATCTGTCACAGTGATCTGTGATGTGACAGATCAGCGATCTGTCACAGGACAGTGATGTCCCACCTGGGACTATGTAATAAAGTAAAAAAAAAAATAAAAAAAAAATGTAAAAATAAATTTAAAAAAATCGCCAAATAAATTAGTAAAAAAAAAAAAAAAAAATATTCCCCAATAAATTCATTTTTTGAAAATAATAAAAAAAAAAAACAATAAAAGTACACATATTAGGTATCGCCGCGTCCGTAATGACCCGCCCTATAAAACTGTCCCATTAGTTAACCCTTTTAGCGAACCCCTTAAAAAATAAAAATAAAAAACTAAGCAAAAAATAATGATTTATCATACCGCCAAACAAAAAGTGTAATAACGCGCGATCAAAAAGACGCATATAAATATCCATGGTACCGCTGAAAACGTCATCTTGTCAAGCAAAAAACGAGCCGCCACACAGCATCATCAGCGAAAAAATAAAAAAGTTATAGCTCACAGAATAAAGCGATGCAAAAATAATTATTTTTTATATAAAATAGTTTTCATTGCATAAAACCGACAAAAACATAAAAAAAGACCTAAATGAGGTATCGCTGTAACCGTACTGACCCGAAGAATAAAACCGCTTTATCAATTTTACCGCACGCGGAACGGTGTAAACGCACCCCCCAAAAGAAATTCATGAAACGCTGGTTTTTGTTCATTCTGCGTCCCAAAAATAGGAATAAAAAGCGATCAAAAAATGTCACGTGCCCGAAAATGGTACCAATAAAAACGTCAACTCGTCCCGCAAAAAATAAGACCTCACATGACTCAGTGGGTCAAAATACGGAAAAATTATAGCTCAAAATGTGGTGATGCAAAAACTATTTTACAATAAAAAGCGTCTTTTAGCGTGTGACAGCCGCCAAACATAAAAACCGCCATAAATAGTAAGTCAAACCCCCCGTTATCACCCCCTTAGTTAGGGAAAAATAATAAAACTAAAAAAAAAGTATTTATCTCCATTTTCCCGTTAGGGTAAGGCTGTGTGCACACGCTGCGGATTAGGTGCGGATTCTTCCACGCGGATTTTGTAAAATCAGCAGGTGAAACCGCAGGTCAAAAGACCTGCGGTTTTACCTGCAGATTGCTCTGCGGTTTTGTCCTGCGGTTTTTCATCTCCTCAATAGAGGAGATGGCAAACCGCAGGAGAATCCGCAGAAAGAATTGACATGTCAATTCTTTCTGCGGATTGAAAACCGCAGATAATCCGCGCGGAAAATTCCGCACCGTCTGCACTGCGGTTTTTGATTCCCATAGGGAATCATGGTACTGGGGTCCGCAGCAGCCAAAACCGCTGCGGAACCGCAGCAAAATCCGCAGCGTGTGCACACAGCCTTAGGGTTAGGGCTAGGGTTAGGGCTAGGGTTAGGGCTAGGGTTAGGGCTAGGGGTGTGTTGGGGTTAGGGTTGGAGTTATAATTGGGGGTTTCCACTGTTTGGGCACATCAGGGGCTCTCCAAATGCAACATGGCGTCTGATCTCAATTCCAGCCAATTCTGAGTTGAAAAAGTCAAATGGTGCTCCTTCCCTTCCAAGCTCTGCCATGCGCCCAAACAGTGTTTTACCCCCACATGTAGGGTATCAGCCTACTCAGGACAAATTGCAAAACAATTTTTAGGGTCCAATTTCTCCTGTTACCCTTAGGAAAATAAAAAATTGGGGGCAAAAATATCATTTTTGTGGAAAAAAATGATTTTTTTATTTTCACGTCCGAGTGTTATAAACTTCTGTGAAGCACTTGGGGGTTCAAAGTGCTCACCACACATCTAGATAAGTTCCGTGGGGGGTCTAGTGTCCAAAATGGGGTCACTTGTGGGGAGTTTCAATAGTTTAGGTACATCAGGGGCTCTCCAAACGCACATGACACCCGCAGACCATTCCATCAAAGTCTGCATTCCAAAACGTCACTGCTTCCCTTCCGAGCCCCGACGTGTGTCCATACAGTAGTTTTCTCCCACATATGGGGTGTCAGCGTACTCAAGCCAAATTGGACAACAACTTTTGGGGTCCAATTTCTCCTGTTACCCTTGGGAAAATGAAAAAATTGGGGACCAATTGATCATGTTTCTGGAAAAAATACGATTTTTTTATTTTCATGCCCTGGCATTATAAACTTCTGTGAAGCCCTTGGGGGTTCAAAGTGCTCACCTCACATCTAGATAAGTTCCTTAGTGGGTCTAGTTTTCAAAATGGGGTCATTTGTGGGGGGTTTCCACTGTTTAGGTACATTAGGGGCTCTCCAAAGGCAACATGACACCCGCAGACCATTCCATCAAAGTCTGCATACCAAAACGTCACTACTTCCCTTCCGAGCCCCGACGTGTGCCCATACAGTAGTTTTCTCCCACATATGGGGTATCAGCATACTCAGGACAAATTGGACAACAACTTTTGGGGTCCAATTTCTCCTGGTACCCTTGGGAAAATAAAAAAATGGTGACTAAAAGATCATGTTTGTGGAAAAAATACGAATTATTTATTTTCACGCCCGGGCATTATAAACTTCTGTGAAGCACTGGGGGGGTCAAAGTGCTCACCACACATCTAGATAAGTTCCTTAGGGGGTCTAGTTTCCAAAATGGTGTCATTTGTGGGGGGTTTCCACTGTTTAGGTACATTAGGGGCTCTCCAAAGGCAACATGACACCCGCAGACCATTCCATCAAAGTCTGCATACCAAAACGTCACTACTTCCCTTCCGAGCCCCGACGTGTGCCCATACAGTAGTTTTCTCCCACATATGGGGTATCAGCATACTCAGGACAAATTGGACAACAACTTTTGGGGTCCAATTTCTCCTGGTACCCTTGGGAAAATAAAAAAATGGTGACTAAAAGATAATGTTTGTGGAAAAAATACGAATTATTTATTTTCACGCCCGGGCATTATAAACTTCTGTGAAGCACTGGGGGGGTCAAAGTGCTCACCACACATCTAGATAAGTTCCTTAGGGGGTCTAGTTTCCAAAATGGTGTCATTTGTGGGGGGTTTCCACTGTTTAGGTACATTAGGGGCTCTCCAAAGGCAACATGACACCCGCAGACCATTCCATCAAAGTCTGCATACCAAAACGTCACTACTTCCCTTCCGAGCCCCGACGTGTGCCCATACAGTAGTTTTCTCCCACATATGGGGTATCAGCATACTCAGGACAAATTGGACAACAACTTTTGGGGTCCAATTTCTCCTGGTACCCTTGGGAAAATAAAAAAATGGTGACTAAAAGATCATGTTTGTGGAAAAAATACGAATTATTTATTTTCACGCCCGGGCATTATAAACTTCTGTGAAGCACTGGGGGGGTCAAAGTGCTCACCACATATCTAGATAAGTTCCTTAGGGGGTCTAGTTTCCAAAATGGTGTCATTTGTGGGGGGTTTCCACTGTTTTGGTACATCAGGAGTTTTCCAAAAGCGACATGGTGTCCGATCTCAATTCCAGCCAAAAACGTCAAATGGCGCTGCTTCCCTTCCGAGCTCTGCCATGCGCCCAAATAGTGGTTTACCCCCACATGTGGGGTATCAGCGTACTCAGAACAAATTGCACAATAACTTTTACGGTCCTGTTACCCTTGGAAAAATAAGAATTGAGGGTGAAAAGATAATTTTTGTGGAAAAAATATGATTTTTTAATTGTATGGCTTTATGTTATAAACTTCTGTGAAGCCCATGGGGGTTCAAAGTTTTCACCACACATCTAGATAAGTTCCTTAGGGGGTCTAGTTTCCAAAATGGTGTCATTTGTGGGGGATTTCCACTGTTTTGGTACATCAGGGGTTTTCCAAACGCGACATGGTGTCCGATCTCAATTCCAGCCAAAAACATCAAATGGCGCTGCTTCCCTTCCGAGCTCTGCCATGCGCCCAAATAGTGGTTTACCCCCACATGTGGGGTATCAGCGTACTCAGGACAAATTGCACAATAACTTTTAGGGTCCTGTTACCCTTGGAAAAATAAGAATTGAGGGTGAAAAGATCATTTTTGTGGAAAAAATATGATTTTTTAATTGTATGGCTGTATGTTATAAACTTCTGTGAAGCCCATGGGGGTTCAAAGTTCTCACCACACATCTAGATAAGTTCCTTAGGGGGTCTAGTTTCCAAAATGGTGTCATTTGTGGGGTGTTTCCACTGTTTTGGTACATCAGGGGTTTTCCAAACGCGACATGGTGTCCGATCTCAATTCCAGCCAAAAACGTCAAATGGCATTGCTTCCCTTCCGAGCTCTGCCATGCGCCCAAATAGTGGTTTACCCCCACATGTGGGGTATCAGCGTACTCAGGACAAATTGCACAATAACTTTTAGGGTCCTGTTACCCTTGGGAAAATAAAAATTGGGGTGAAAAGATCATTTTTGTGGAAAAAATATGATTTTTTAATTGTACCGCTGTACGTTATAAACTTCTGTAAAGCCCTTGTGGGTTCAAAGTTCTCACCACATATCTAGATAAGTTCCTTGGGGGGTCTAGTTTCCAAAATGGGGTCACTTGTAGGGGGTTTACACTGTTTAGGTACATCAGGGACTCTCCAAACGTGACATGGCGTCCGATCTGAATTCCAGCCAATTTTGCATTGAAAAAGTCAAACGGCGCTCCTTCCATTCTGAGCTCTGCCATGCGCCGAAAGTCGTTCCCCCCCACAAATCAGGTATCAGCGTACTCAGGACAAATTGCACAATAACTTTTGCAGTCCAATTTCTCCTGTTACCCTTGGTAAAATAAAAAAAATTGAACCTGAAGTATTTTTTTGTGAAAAAAAGTTAGATGTTCATTTCTTTTTAAATATTCAAAAAAATTCCTGTGACGCACCTAATGGGTTAATAAACTTCTTGAATGTGGTTTTGAGCACCTTAAGGGGTTCAGTTTTTAGAATGGTTTCACTTTTGGGTATTTTCTATCATATAGACCCCTCAAAGTGGCTTCAAATGTGATGTGGTCCTAAAAATAAAATGGTGTTGTAAAAATGAGAAATCGCTGGTCAACTTTTAACCCTTATAACTTCCTAACAAAAAAAAATTTTGGTTCCAAAATTGTGCTGATGTAAAGTAAACATGTGGGAAATGTTACTTATCAAGTTTTTTGTGTGCCGTATCTCTGTGATTTAAGGGCATAAAAATTCAAAGTTGGAAAATTGCGAAATTTTCAAAAATTTTTGCCAAATTTCCATTTTTTTCACAAATAAACGCAAGTTATTTGAATGAAATTTTACCACTAACATGAAGTACAGTATGTCACGAGAAAACAATGTCAGAATCACCGGGATCAATGGAAGCGTTCCAGAGTTATGACCTCATAAAAATACAGTGGTCAGAATTGTAAAAATTGGCCCGGTCATGAACGTGCAAACCACCCTTGGGGGTGAAGGGGTTAATATTAGGTACGCAGGCCATATGGATGTATGCTGACACATCCCCATGCGTCGTTTTGACGCTGCGCCGAATGCAACAAATGCTAGTGTGAAGCCAGCCTAACAAGGCCAAATTTCATGACGTAATAACTCGAACGCTTCAGTGGATCCCACCGATTCGGAGACTGTTTTCATGACATATTGTACTTCATGATAGTGATAAAATGTCTTCGATATGACTTGTGTTTATGCCCTTAAGGTTGGCGTCACACTACCGTATAATACGGCCGAGTGCTATGCGAGAATATATCATATAGCACTTGGCCCAGTGTTAATCTATGGGGCGGCACACCACCGTTTTTATCTCTGGTGTATTCATTGTGCATGTAAAACCGCAGCATGCTGCGATCGTCACCGAGACTCACCAATGCAAGCCTATGGGTGCGAGAAAAAAAAAAAAAAAAAAAAAATCGAACAGCACACAGACCATGCGAGTGTCCTTTGAAAAGCTGGCAATTCATGTGCTGCATACAGTAAAATCACACTGACAGGTTAGAATAGAATAATCTATAATAATAAATGCGCTAAGCAGCTTCCGGGTTGTAACAACTTCCGTCCAGTTGTAACTGGTGACGTCACAGCACACCTCTTGCCATGTTAACCCTCAACACACACTCCTCTCACCTTTCACCATCTCCACTCACGTGCACTCACTCTTTCACTCCACATACGACCCTTTCTCTCACTCAGTCTCTCATACTCACGCCGTCATCGCCGCTGCTCCACGATCCCCGACATCTTGGCGCCGGCGGAAGATGTCGGGGATCGTGGAGCAGCGGCGATGACGGCGTGAGTATGAGAGACGGAGTGAGAGAAAGGGTCGAATGTGGAGTGAAAGAGGGGGGGACATGAGTGGAGATGGTGAAAGGTGAGAGGAGTATGTGTTGAGGAGGTGTGTGTTGAGGGTTAACATGGCAAGAGGTGTGTCACTATCCTCCCGATGCGATAGCATCGGGCCTTAATCTAGTAATTTATATAATTGCCTTGTAATGTTTTCATTTCCTGTTCTGTCCAGTTGTCACTGTATTCCAGAATTCCAAGCGGAGGAAGTTCATTGACCGCCATATATTAACACCCAAATGATGGGTGTCTCACTATGGAAAATGCTGCTGGTGCCAACCTATTGCCCAGTACCACCAGCAGAACACCGTTGCACCACATACACTCTATATGCCGTACGCACCACACACACTCATGCAACCTCTTGCGCGGTACCACCAGCGGAACACCGTCGCACTGCGCCTGCGCGGAATTCGGAATCCCGGCAGCAGATGCGTGACTTGTCTACAGGCAGAGGAAGCAGATCACATTAAAGGGGTTTTCCCACAAACAAAAGTTCATTTTATTAATTCTGTGTCTGACCGTGTATGGAGCATTACACATCTCCTGGGCAGGGGAAGAAGCAAAAGACAATACTGACAATACAGCACGGGATCACAAAGGATTCATTTGTGAGGTAAAATATTTTACTTAACTTTTTAAACACTATTTTACCTCACAAAATGTATCCTCTGTGATCCAAGGCAATGAGAAAAAACTTTGTCCAGCTCCACGATGTAGTGAAAAATATTCTTTATTCACTCAGTAGAAATGAGGTTTAAAAGCCAGCATGAGTTACAAGGCATGCGATCGTTCTACGCGTTTCGAGTGGCTAGGCACTCATGATACAAAGTACAGATGTGTATTTTCAATGATGGTCCAGCCATCTTGAGGGAGTGGGGGATAGATAGAGATAGTGAATGGGTTACACACACACTTACACATAAAATGACTTTGATTAGGGAACATGATAGGCCGCTCTGAACAAATGAGTTTTGAGGGCGCGCCTAAAACTGTGCAAGTTGTGGATGGTCCTAATTTCTTGGGGTAGCACATTCCAGAGGATTGGCACAATGCAGGAGAAGTCTTGGACTCGAGAGTGGGAGGTACAGATTAGAGCAGAGGTTAGTCGAAAGTCGTTTGCAGAGCGCAGCGATTGGCTAAGCCGATAGAAATGAGGGAGATGTAAGTGGGGGGAGCGCACTGTGGAGAGCTTTGTGGGTGAGATAGTACTTCGAATTGGATCCTGTAGTGAATGGACAGCTAGATGGATGACCCTTGCTGCTACATTAAGGATAGACTGGAGAGGGGAAAGTCGAGTGAGGGGGATGACAATTAACAGGGCGCTACTGTAGACAAGGCGGGAGTGGATCAAGGCGACAGTGGGGGTTTTTGTTGTTTCCATGGTGAGAAAAGGGCAGATTCTAGAGATGTTCATTAGGTGTAAGCGGCAAGAGATTGTATATGGGAGGTGAAGGAGCGATTGGTGTCAAATATAACACCCAGACAGCGTGCCTGCTGCATGGGTGTTATTATGGTGCCACCCACGGAGAAGGCAATGTCAGATTTAGGGAGGTTAGTGGACGGCGGGAGCAGACGTTGTTCAGTATTGGAGAGGTTGAGTTTCAGATAGAGGGCGAACATGATGTTGGAGACTGCAGATGGACAGTCACTGACGTTCTGTAGTACAGCGGGGGTAAGGTAAGGGGATGAAGAGTATAGTTGTGTGTCATCAGCATAATGATGGTACTGAAAGCCAAATCTGCTGATGGTCTGTCCAACAGTGAGAGGAAGAGGGGATGACGTGGGGCCAGCGAACAAAACACTGAAGGAGCGGACAGAAAGATAGGAAGAGAACCAGGAGAGGGCAGTGTCGTTAATGCCTAGTGACTGGAGCCTAGAGAGTAGGAGACGGTGGTCAACAGTGTCAAAAGCTGCGGAAAGGTCGAGAAGAATGAGCAGAGAGTGGTCAGTTATATTTTTCTGTCAGAAGATCATGGGTCACTTTGATGAATGCAGTTTCTGTCGAATGTAGGGGGCGGAAGCAGGACTGTGAAGGGTTTAGGAGGGAATAAGTGGAGAAGAAATGGGTAAGACGGGAGTAGACAAGACGCTCAAAGTTTAGAGATGAAAGGGAAATTGGAGACTGGTCTGTAGTTGTTTGTGCAGGATGGGTCGAGTTTGAAGGAGGAGAAGGAGAGATTAAAGATTTTTGTTAAACGAGTTGTGACGACTGGAGAGACTAGAGATGTGAGGGAATGGTGTCAGTAGTGTATGTAGTCGGACAAGAAGAAGAGAGGAGGCTGGAGACGACTTCATCTGTGATGGGATCAAATGTGGAGAGTGAGCCAGGGAAAATGATGGGAGTCACTGCAGTTGGTGGCTGGGAGCGGAGTTCCAGACGGATATTATCTATTTTCTCTATAAAGTGGGAGGCCAGATCATCAGCACAAATGTCTGTGATAGGGGCTTGTGCTTATGGCCTGAGGAGGGAGTGAAAGGTGTCAAAAAGTTTCTTGGGGATGATGGATAGTGAGGAGATCAGGATGGTGTAGTAGGTATGTTTGGCAAGGTGGAGGGCAGAGTTATAGGTTCTTAACAAATTTCAAGTGGGTGAAGTCTTCTGGTGTGCAAGTTTTCCTCCGTAAGTGTTCAGCACTCCTAGAGCATCATTGGAGAAATAGAGTTTGCGATGTGAGCCAGGGCTATTTTACTCTGTGCTTGGAGGTTCTGAGGGTGAGGGGAGCTACTTGGTCAACAGTGCTTCTGAGAGTGTCATTGTAGTGGTGTACAGCCAGATCTGGACAGGAAAAAGAGGAGACTGGGGACAGTGATGAATGTAGGGAGTCTGCAAGTGTATGAGGGTTAATGTCATGTAGATTTCTGAATGTGTGGTAGGTAGGCGTGTGCTGGGGTGGGAGAGGAATTGTGAGCATGAAGGACAGAATGTTGTGGTCAGAGAGGGGAAGTGGTGAGTTATTTAGGTAAGAGATTGAACAAAGCTAGACAAAGACCAGGTTAAGGGTGTTACCGTCTTTGTGTGTTTCAGAGGTTAAGAGTTGTGAGAAGCCAAGAGAAGTGGTTAGTGATAGAAGCTGGGATGCAGATGTGGAAGTGGGGCTGTTAATGAGGATGTTGAAGTCTCCCAGGATAAGGGTTGGGAGTTCTGAGGACATGAAGTACGGCAGCCAGGCCGAGAAATGGTCAAAGAATTGGGTGGGTGAGCCTGGGGCCGATATATGACCACTATTCTGAGGGAGAGCCTGATGGTGTGGACCTAAAAAGAAGGGAATGAGAGTGATGTAATTGGGAGGATGACCTGGAAGGTGCAGTGTGGGGACATTAGTATGCCGACTCCACCACCAGGTCTGTGTGGGTCTCGGGGAATGGAAGAATTGTAAGCCACCATGGGAAATGGCAGCAGGGCAGACTGACAGAATCCTGAATCCAGGTTTCAGTAAGGTCCAAAAGATTAAGAGTTGTTCAGAAAGTAGCTTTGCTGGAAAGGAAGTTTGTTACATACAGACAGTGGATTCCAGAATAGATATATACACATATGTATCCTATGTGTATAAATATGTATCCTATTATACACATATAATATATTGTATAAATATGTATCATATATATATATATATATATATATATATCTCTATCTATATCTATATCAGTGACACACACACATATGTATGGGCAGCACGGTGGCTCAGTGGATAGCACTGCAGCGCTGGAGTCCTGGGTTTGAATCCCACCAAGGACAACATCTGCAAGGAGTTTGTCTGTTCTCCCCATGTTTGCGTGGGTTTCCTCCCACATTCCAAAAACATACTGATAGGGAATTTAGATTGTGAGCCCCATCGGAGACAGTGGTGGTGATGTGTGCAGACTGTAAAGCGCTGTGGAATTTGTTAGCGCTATATAAAAATAAAGATTGTTATTATGTATTTATATTACATCGATAGATACAAAAAAAGCCGGCAATTCATGTGCAGTGTACTGTACAATCACTGCAGGAGCCGACAGGATAGAAGAGATGGATTACATACAGTAAATAAAAATAGAATAGGTAGATATATAGATGTCTGTCTGCAGAGTGTATCACATAAGTGCTATCATACAAGTGGGATATTTCAGAATTAATCCAGAATTGAACCAGAAGGGTACTGAAGGTAACTGGATATAGTTACTGTAAATAATGTTACTGTTTGTTTTCACTTTCACCCCTATAATCCTTCAATTTCTGCCAACCCCCCCTAATCTCTACTCCTACAAAGGAACTGTGCATCTCTTCTTCAATCCTCCCCATCCATCTCACCTTCACCTCAGAACTGTTCCTCAACATACAATCCTCTGTCTCCAAATACAGACAGCCCTCCCCATGCCTTCTGCTAACACTTTCTCTGCTCCTCCTCACTGCCGGTGATATTGCTCCAAATCCTGGTCCTCCTCACCACAATCCCACAGTCATTTCTACCTCCCATCCACGCTCTATCACAACTTTCCATAACCTCTCTAACCTTGTAACCTTTCGCCCGGCTCCCGCTTCCCCAGTTCCACTAACAGGAGCTCTATGGAACACTCGCTCTGTCTGCAACAAACTTTCCTATATCCCTGGTCTCTTCATTAGTAACAATCATGCCTTCCTCTCCATGTCTGAAACCTGGCTCACCCTCTTCTCAGACACAGCCTCTCCTGCTGCACATTTGTATGGTGGATTTCACCTTTCCCACACCCCCTGCCCAAGCAGCAAGCATGGCAGAGGAGTTGGTTTTCTCCTGTCAGATAACTGCTCCTTCACCCAATCCCACTGCCACCCTCCGTTACCCTCCCTCCCTTTGAAATGCACTCTGTGCGCATCTACCCCCCCCTCCAACCTCCAAATGGCTGTCATTTACCGCCCTCCAGGGTCAGCCACCACCTTCTTCAACCACATCACCACCTGACTACTTCATTTCCTTTCCGCTGACATCCCCACTATCTTGCCGACTTCAACATCCCCATTGATACTTTCCTCTCAGCTGCCACTAAACGTCTATCTCTCACTTCCTCCTTCAGCCACTCACAAAGATGGCCTCACACTGAACCTCATCTTCATCAGCCTCTGTTCCCTATCCAAACTCTCTAACTCACCTCTTCCTCTTTCTGACAACAACTTACATTGCTTTCCCTCTCCTCTCCATGTCCACAATCCCCACCAAACAAACTTGCACACCTTTCAGAAATCTTAAAACACCTCAATCTACACTCACTGTCTGAATCTCTTCTCACACTTACAGACATAGTTTTCCTACACAAAGAGGATGCCGCTGCCGCTCTATATGACACCACAATAGCTGCAGCTCTGAATCGGTTGCCCCTATGACACATACCAAAGCTTGCAAAATAAACAGACAGCCATGGCACAACAGCCTGACCAAAGAACTGAGGAAGGCTTCCAGGGTTTCTGAGCAGAGATGGAAAAGATCGCATAACATTCAAATAGTCCCTCACTACTTTTAAGATCACACTTGCTGCAGCAAAACAAACCTACTTCTCATCTCTCATATCCTCCCTGTCTCACAACCCTAAACAGCTATTCGACACCTTCAATTCTCTCCTCCGTCCCCCAGCACCTCCTCCCTCTCCACTCATCTCAGCTGAAGACTTTGACGTTATCAATCTTCTGTTTGAAAAATGAGACAGACTGTTTTGGTCGACAACCCCCAGAGCCCTTCCTCCTAACTGCTCAGCCCTTCTCCCCCAAAACAAATTTCTCCACCATTACAGAAGATCGACTCTCCACTCAACTCTCAAGATCACATCTCACCACCTGTGCACTTGACCCGATCCCTTCCACCTTCATCCCAAACCTCACCACAGTCTTCATACCAACCCTAATCCATCAATTCAACCTATCATTAACTGGTGTTTTTCCCCTCAAGCTTTAAACATGCCTCAATGACACCTACTCTCAAAAAGCCCTCTTGACCCATCCTCTGTATCTAGCTAATGTCCTAACTTCTCCCCTATGCATCAAAACTACTGGAACAACATGTCCATCTTGAACTGTCCGTCCACCTCTCTTCTTGCTCCCTCTTTGACCGCTTACAATCTGGCTTCGGGCCGCACCACTCCTCTGAAACTGCCCTTACTAAAGTCACCAATGACCTATTAACTGCCAAGGCCAAGCGACACTACTCTGTCCTCCTCCTGTACCTGTCTCTGCCTTTATCACCCTGGACCATTCTCTATTACTACAGACCCTCATCTCTTGGCATCACAGACTTGGCCTTATCTTGGATCTCATCATACCTAACAGACCGGACATTTAGCATCTCCCTCTTGCACACCACCTCCTCATCTCGTCCCCTATCTGTTGGAGTCCCGCAAGGTTCAGTCTAGGGCCCCTGCTCTTCTCCATTTACGCCTTCAGCCTTGGACAGCTCATAGAATCTTACGGCTTTCAGTATCACCTATATGCTGATGACACAAAGACCTACATCTCTGGACCAGATATCACCTCCCTACTAACCAGAATCCCACAATGTCTGTCTACTATTTCATCCTTCTCCGCTAGAATTCTAAAACTTAATATGGACAAAACAGAATTCATCTTTCCCCCATGTCACACGACGCACCTTATGGACCTATCCACTAAAGTAAATGGCTGCCCATTCTCCCCAGTCCCACAAGCTCGCTGCCTTGGGGTAATCCAAGCCCTTTCCACTTCCTGCCGACCAACGCAAAAATATTTCATGGATCCATACATTCCTCAACCAAGAATCTGCAAAAACCCTAGCCCATGCCCTCATCATCTCCCTCCTTGACTACTGCAACCTCCTGCCCTGTGGCCTCCCCTCTAACACTCTCGCACCCCTCCAATCTATTTTAAACTCTGCTGCTCGATCAACCTGTCCCCCCAATATTCCCCGGCCTCTCCCCTTTGTCAATCCGTGCACTAGCTCCCCATTATCCAAAGACTCCAGTTCAAAACCCTAACGATGGCATACAAAGCCATCCACAACATGTGTCCTCCATAGATCTGTGACCTCGTCTCCCGGTACTTACCTACACGCAACCTCCGATCCTCACAAGATCTGCATCTCTACCTTCCTCTTCCCACAGTTGCATAAAAGATTTCTCCCGCACATCACCCCTACTCTGGAGCTCTCTACCACAACATATCAGACTTTCACCTAACATTGGAACCTTCAAAAAGAACCTGAAGACGTACCTCTTCCAACAAGCCTACAAACTGCAGTAATCACCGATCTACCAAGCCACTGCACGACCAGCTCTACCCACGCCTACTATATCACCCATCTTTTGTAGATTGTGAGCCCTCGCGGGCAGGATCCTCTCTCCTGTACCAGTCGTAACTTGTATTGTTTAAGATTTCTTTAATTGTTTTTATTATGTATACCCCTTTTCATATGTAAAGAGCCATGAAATAAAAGGAACTATAATAATAAATAAGGTCTGTGACAAATACAATTAGCACAGTGTGTGTACAGCTTTCTGTACATTTAATAAAAGAATATTTTTCAGAAAAAAATGGCGCAGGCTCCAGCGCAACTTTCGGAACCAGCAGAGAAAAAGCCGACGGCTGGTGGCCAACGTTTATAGCCTGGGAAGGGGTTAACACCCATGGAGCTTCTCAAGCTATTAATATCAGCTCTCAGCTGCATAATTAGCGTTTCCCACAGCATTCGCACCGACATCACATACAGGTGAAGTGAGTTCATTGGCCGTGAAGACACAGACTCCTTTAATATTTTTAATTAAACCATACTTAAGACCTCGCCCATTCCCTCGACTAATTATGCAGCTGAGAGCTGATATTAATAGCTTGAGAAGCTCCATGGGTGTTTAACCCCTTCCCAGGCTATAAACCATGGCCACTAGCCATCAGCTTTTCCTCTGCTGGTTACAAAAGTTGCGCTGGAGCCTATGCAACTGTCGCCTCTCCATTACTTTATCCCAGAACTTAATGTCACCTGAAAATACAAAGGTGACATCAACTCCACCCAACTATCACCCCACTTACCACCGCTACAGGGCAAGTGGGAAGAGCGAGGCTAAGTGCCAGATTGGCGCATCTTAGAGATGCGTCTTTTCTGGGGCAGCTGAGAGCTAATGTTTTTAGCCTAAAGAGGCCAGTATCCATGGCCCTTTCCTAGGCTATTAATATCAGCCCGCAGCTGTCTGCATAGCCTTTGCTTGTTATTATAGGGGGACCCCACGTCATTTTGGGGGGGTCCCCCATTTTAACCCCTTTGAGACGAAGACTGTTTTCACCTTAACGACCAGGTCAAGTTTTACAGTTCTGACCACTGTCTCTTTATGAAGTAATTCCGGAACGCTTCAACGGATCCTGGTGATTCTGAGAATGTTTTCTCGTGACATATTGTAATTTATGATAGTGGTAAAATTCCTTAGATATGACTTGCGTTTATTTGTGAAAAAATAGAAAATTGGCGAAAATTTTTAAAATTTCACTTTTAAAATTTTTAATTTTTATGCCCTTAAATTAGAGTCATATTGCACAAAATAGTTAATAAATAACATTTCCCAGGTGTCTACTTTACATCACAACTTTGGAAACTTTTCTTTTTGTTTCTCATTTTTACAACAAAATTTGCAAAACCATTTTTTTTATGGACCACCTCACATTTGAAATGACTGAGGGGCCTATATGACAGAAAACCCCCCAAAAAGACACCATTCTAAAAACTGCACCCCTCAAGGTACTCAAAACCACATTCAAAAAGTTTATTAATCCTTCAAGTGCTTCACTTGAATTTTTGGAATGTATAAGGAAAAAAACATTTACGGTACTTTTCTTTCACAAATTTTCCTTTAGACCTAATTTTTTTTATTTTCACAAGGGTAACAGGAAAAAATGGACCATACATTTTGTTGTGAAATTTCTCCTGAGCATGCTGATACCCCATATGTGGGGGAAATCTACTGTTTGGGCACATGGCAGGGCTTGGAAGTGAAGGAGTGCCATTTGACTTTTAGAATGTAAAATCTGATGGAATAATTAGCACACTCCGTATCACGTTTGAAGAGCCCCTGATGTGCCTGCCTTAACAGTGGAAACCCCCCACAAGTGACACCATTTTGGAAACTAGACCCTTTTAGGACCTTATCTAGATGTGTTTTGAGCACATTGTAGCCACCCAGGTGCTTCACAAAAGTTTATAACGTTAAGCAGTGAAAATAAAAAAAATAAATAAATCACATTTTTCACACAAATATCTTTTTTAGCTACAAATTTTGTATTTTCACAAGGGCAAAAGGAGAAATTGGACCCCAAAGTTTGTTGTGCAACTTCTCCTGAGTTCACCGATACCCCATATATGGTCAAAAACTACTTTTGAGGCACAGTGCAAAGCTCAGGAGGGAAGTAGCACCATATTACAATGCAGATTTAGCTGCACTTGTTTGATTGTGCCATGTTACATTGACAAAGCCCCTGAGGTGCCAGAACAGCAGAACCCTTCATAAGTGACCCCATTTTAGCAATTACACCTCAATGAATTAATCTAGAGGTGCAGTGATTATATTGACATCACAGGTGTGTCAAACTTTTATACCATTGGGCAGTGAAGAAAAAAATTTACATTTTTACCACCAAGATTGTGTTAGCCCCAAGTTTTACATTTTCACACTAGGAAATGGGTAAAAATGTCAACAGAATTTTTCTGACAATTTCTGCTGAACGTAAAAATACCCTTTATGTGGCTGTACAGTACTACTTTGCCATACGGAGTGACTCGGAAGGGACAGAGCGCTATTTGCCTGCTGGAGCACAGATTTTTCTAGACTACTCTGTGGATTCCATACAAAGCGCCCCTAAGTGCTAGAAAAGCAGAATCCACCCTCAAGTGACCTCCATTTTGGAAATTATAACCCTTTGGGAACTTATCAACAGATGTAGTGACAATTTTGACTCCATAATCTATTTATATAGCGCCAACATTCTGCAGCGCTTTACAGGTTTTGCACACATTATCATCTTTGTCCCCGATGGGAGTCAAAATCTAAACTAGCGAGATCGCTGATTTTGTGACGCCACAGCGATCTCGCCAGAGAGATCGCTGTGTGTGACGAAGATCAGCGACTGGCCCCCCTGCCGGGTATCGCTGATCATGCTCGATCGGCCTGGGCCATTTTTTGATCGCTTGTCTCCCGTTGGCCAGCACGCATTGCTGCGTGTGGCAGCGAGACACCAGCGATCCGCGACGCTGGTTTCTAATGTAAACATCGGGTATCCAGGAGCCACGCAGCTCTTAGATACCCGATGTTTACATTGGAAACCAGGGTGTACGCCAGTTTCCAAGGTAAACATCGGGTATCCAAGAGCCGCGGCTCCTGGATACCCGATGTTTACATTAGAAACCAGCTTGCTCGCTGGTCCTGATCGCTGGAGGGGCTGTCTATGTGACAGCTCACCAGCGATCAGCCTAACGATGTCCCAGCGATCCCATCCATGTCGGATTGTTGGTGGGATCGCTGGGACATCGTTAAGTGTAACGGGGCTTTACTCTGGACTCCATCTGGCCTCTGTTTTGCTTTTTCCTTCTTTTCAGAAGTGCACAAAACTGTGGCCAACGGCACTTATGCAATCCTAAAAAGACAGCCACTCCCGGATCACAGGTGCTTTGGCGTCCACAGTGCCTTCATCTGCCTCATTATAGGGACTTTTCCGCCAGGTTTCTGTCTGAATCACGTATTTCAGAGATTTACTCGGAGACCCCGGTGTAAGCGCTCAGCGTAGAGCACAGGATAAATGTGTGCCGAGCCTTACTGCGATCTTTGGGAGGCAGAATTAAAAAATCAACAGCATGTGAAAAATTGGTTTTATTTTTTATGCCGTTCCTTGTGCAGTACAAGTGACTAGGCAAATCGGTGTTGATAGTTGCATGTTTCCTTAATTTTACAAAAATGTGAATGTTCAAGCGAAACCCATGAAACAGGTGTACATCTTGATTGTCCAAAGATTTTCAGCTTGGTGTTAAGCAAATGATCAGTGTTCTGTCCAGCCATATAATTGCTGTCTAGAAAGTTATTTTTGTGTGTATTAATCCTTCATATATTTCATACTTTAAGGTAACAGCACCACCTGCTGGCCGTTTAATGCATAGATTCTAGTTTAATTTGCAATGTATTGTGGGATTGTTCCTGTTACATCATAGTCTTGCTTATGACACTGTAAGGGGAACAGCAGCCTTTATTCCTCCACGTGTCTTAGGAGAAACTACACCATTCGTGTTCTTCATGCTTCCTAAACAGCCTGCTCTAAGCATAGTTGGTAAGCACTATCTAGGTTTTATAATCCTGTGTTTATAACATTTGTTGTATTAAATAGGTAATCATTACCTATGTATTACCTCACGGTACCTATGTATTACCTCATAGAATCGTAGAGTTGGAAAGGACCTCCTGGGCCATCTGGTCCAACCCCCTGCTCAAAGCAGGATTCGCTAAATCATCCCAGTCAGATGTCTGTCCAGCCTCTGTTTGAAGACTTCCATTGAAGGAGAACTCACCACTTCTCGTGGCAGCTTGTTCCACTCATTGATCACTCTAATTGTCAAAAAGTTTTTTCTAATATCTAATCTGCGTCTCCTCCCATTCAGTTTCATCCCATTGCTTCTAGTCTTTCCTTGTGCAAATGAGAATAAAGTTGATCCTTCTACAATGTGACAGCCCTTTAGATATTTGTAGACAGCTATTAAGTCTCCCCTCAGTCTTCTCTTTTTCAAACTAAACATTCCCAAATCCTGCAACCTTTCCTCATAAGACAGGGTTTGCAGACCGGTCACCATTCTGGTCGCTCTTTTCTGAACTTGCTCCAGTTTGTTGGTGTCTTTTTTAAAATGTGGTGCCCAAAACTGGACACAATATTCCAGATGAGGTCTGACCAAAGAGGAGTAGAGGGAAATAATGACTTCACGTGATCTAGACTGTATGCTTCTGTTAATACATCCTAGAATTGCATTTGCCTTTTTGGCTGATGCATCACACTGTTGACTCATATTCAGTCTGTGATCTATTAGTATACCCAAGTCTTTTTCACATGTGCTGTTGCTTAGCCCTATTCCTCCCATTCTGTATATGCTTTTTTCATTTTTATTGCCCAGATGTAGTACTTTGCATTTTTCCCTGTTAAAAACCATTCTGTTAGTTGCTGCCCACTTCTCCAGTTTATTTATATCTTTTTGAATCCTCTCTCTCTCTTCTCTAGTATTAGCTATCCCTCCTAGCTTTGTGTCATCAGCAAATTTAATCAGTTTACCCTCAATTCCTTCATCTAAATCATTGATAAAGATGTTGAACAATACAGGGCCCAGGACAGAGCCCTGTGGTACCCCACTTGAGACATTCTTCCAACTGGATGTGCAGCTATTTACGACCACTCTTTGGGTCCGATCACTAAGCCAGTTATGAATCCACCTAACAGTTGCCTTGTCCATTCCATACTTAGTCATTTTTTCAATAAGGATTGTATGAGATACTTTGTCAAATGCTTTGCTGAAGTCAAGATATACTATATCTACAGCATTTCCTTGATCCACCCAATCAGTGATTCCGTCATAGAAGGAAATTAAGTTAGTCTGACATGACTTATTAGTTACAAACCCATGCTGACTCTGTTTAATCACCTCATTCTTATCCAGGTACTTACATACATGTTGTTTAATAATCTGTTCAAAGATCTTTCCTGGTATAGAAGTCAGACTCACCAGCCTATAGTTGCCTGGGTCCACCTTCTTCCCCTTTTTGAAGATAGGAACAACATTTGCTCTTCTCCAGTCTTCTGGGACTTCTCCTGTTCTCCAAGAATTTTCAAAGATTATGGAGAGGGGTTCAAAAATTTCTTCTGCTATCTCCTTCAGTACTCTGGGGTGTAATTCATCTGGACCTGGAGACTTGAATTCATTTAGGTTAGCTAAGTGTTTCCTCACTATCTTTCTGTTTATAGATATCCTGGATTCTATTCCCTTAATAGGACAGTGAAGAACAGTTGATGTTACATTTCCTTTCTGAGAGAAAACAGATGCAAAATAGGAATTTAAAAGTTCGGCCTTCTCAACATCCTGTCTTACCATTTCATCATTTTCATCCTGTAAAAATCCTATAGCATCTTTGACTTTTCTTTTACTTTTGAAATATCCCTAAAATCCTTTATTGCTTTTGACAATTCATTTTCAGCTTTAGCTAATGTGATTTGTGCCCTGCAGGTTCTGCAGACAGCATTATATTCTTCTTTAGATATGCCTCCCTCTTTCCATTTTATAAACATTTTTTTCTTCCTTTTTAGCATGTGCTTAAGTTCTGTGTTCATCCATCCTGGTTTCCTTAAATGCTTCCTATTCTTCCCTCTTTTCGGAATTGTTAACAATTGTGCTTTGAGAATTTCACTTTTCAAGATTTCCCATCCTTCCTGGACATTTTTGTCTTTAAGGATATCCAGCCACTGGATCCCTCCAATTCTCTTTCTGAATCCCTTAAAATCTGCCTTTCTGAAATCTAACCTTGACGTCTGAGTCTTCACAGGTCTTCCTCCTTTAGTTATCCAAAATTCTAAAATAGCATGGTCGCTACCTCCTAGGGTCCCAGCCACTTTTACCTCCTCAACCATTTCCTCCCTGTTTATAAGGATTAGATCCAAGGTAGCAGTTCCCCTTGTTTTCTCCCCTACCTTTTGGAAGATAAAGTTGTTAGCAAGAGAGGATAAGAATTTCCTTGACCTGTTAGTTTTGCCTGAGAGAGATTCCCAACAAATGTCTGGATAGTTGAAATCTCCCATGACAACTATGTCATATTTTTTGGAGAACTTGGCCATGTGATGCATAAAGAGTTCATCCATATCTTCAGCTTGCACAGGCGGCCTGTAGTAAATGCCTACAATGGTGTCCTTTCCATTGTCCTGTCCTTGTATTCTTACCCAAACAGTTTCCACAGAACTCCCAGTCTCTGAAGCTTCAATCTCTGTGCAGATATACGCGTTTCTAACATACAATGCAACACCTCCTCCTCGTTTATCAAGTCTGTTTTTTGCAAATAAGTTGTATCCTTCTAGTCTTGTATTCCAATCATGTGTATCGTCCCACCAAGTTTCAGTGATTCCAATGACATCATATTTCTTTTCCTGTGTTAGTAGTTCCAATTCTCCTTGTTTGTTGCCCATGCTTTGTGCATTAGTATAGAAACATTTTAGTTTGGGATTGGTTTCTCTTTCTCCAATTTTTTTATTAATTAGATTCTTTTGTCCTTGTTCTTCCTTTCCACTTCTAATAGCAGAGTTCTCAATAGCATTTGTCAGGTGTATGGCTTTTTCTGGTCTTTTGCTTCCCTTCCCATGTTGTTCTAGTATAAAGCTCTCCTTACAAGTGTAGCAAGGCGACTTCCAAATACATGTTTTGCAGTCTTTGTAAGGTGCACCCCATCTCTAGCAAGTAGTCCATCGTAAAGGTAATTCATTCCGTGATCCATAAATCCAAATCGTTGCTGATGGCACCATCGACGTAGCCAGTTGTTCACCTGCAGAATCTTATTCCACCTCCTTGTTCCATGGCCATCCACTGGGAGGATGGAAGAGAAGACCACCTGCGCTCCCAGTTCTTTCACTTTCTTGCCTAAGTCTTCAAAGTCTCTGCAGATGGTTTCCAGGTCATTTCATGTTACTGTGTATTGCAGACTCTCTGTATTTTTATGCTCTGTGCAGTTATATATTCTGAAATGCTCCTGTTATTGCATCCTATAGTTTCACCCTTTCCTGTCACATCTGCAATCAATAAAAGGTTACAATTTTACAGCCTCTTTTCTTAAAGAAGACAGGGGGTTTAGCTACATGTCTCATTGCACACCCTGCTAACGTGTAGGAGGACAGTATGATCAGCAAGAATCAAGTAAATTATCATGGCAGGGATTCAACACTTGCTGACCATGATTTCAGGACACCTTTCTAGTTTATTAGAAGCAGGTATAGAAATGTGAAATTGGCTGCTCGCCTTTCTGGGCACATCAGTTGCTTATTCTAGAATTAATAATTTCTTTTGGATTAAGATATCTAATATATACTTACCTTGTAATCTCTTCACATCCTGTTCCGGTCCAGATGTGTCTGAATCCCAGAATTCCAGGCGGTGGAAGTTTACCAACCGCCATATTGGGACACTCAAGTGATGGTGTCTGAATATGGAAACTGCTGGTGGTACCAGCCTCTTGCGCGGTACCACCAGCAGAACACCGTCGAACCACATACACACACTGTATACGCCGTACGCACCACACACATACACTGTATACAGCACAGGAAGGAGAGAGACAGCAGACAAAGGGGATAGCACATGGGGTACACAGGTCAAAGAAGAGCGCAGAAGGGAGAAGTCAGCACATGGGGAAAGAGAGTGGATAGGTGGGTGATCACATGGGGGAGATTCTCAATGCTGCAAAGCCTGCCCCCATCGTGACATTACCGCCCTCCTGATGAAATAGCATCAGGCCTCCATCTAGTAGATTATAATAATTGTTTATCTTTGTTCATTGACATACTGTATGTTTAAACACCCCCCCCCCAAATGGAGTACAAGCACAAAGAAAAAAAAAATTATTTTTTTAATTGTATACTACAAATATAAAACTTTTCCAGAACATAATTATACAAGGTTGCACTTAAATTACATATCATATTTATACAATTTTTATAACTTTTTCCATTTCTAAAAGAGGACGTTATGTTAAAAAAAAAAAAACATAAAACTACTGAAGTAAAATTTAAACAACTTGTCAATTACAACACCAGGAGGTTAATATGAAGGTTAACAGCATAACAAAAGGTGCTGGCTTCCATACAGAAAGTGTGCCTCCTGAGAAAATTAACTTTATTCCTTCAGGGAGCCACCAATCTTGTCACACACGCATGCCAGTGCGGCTACAGTCACCGCTCAGTACAGAGAATGTAGTACCTGTAAGCATGCCCTGGCACTTTGACAGATGACTCAGCACTGATGCACTGCAGAGCCAGTTGTCAAAGTGCCAGGTATGACTGTAGCCACGCCTGTATAACTGAAAACTGGCGGCTCCACGGAGGAATAAAGTAATTTTCTCCCTGAAGCCGCACTTTCAGTATGACGGCCAACCACCTTTCTAGCGCCATCAACTTGCACATTAACCCTATATCTGCAGGTAAATCGCATAATCCAAATTGACAAGTATGTTTTAAAAACACATTTTTATTACTTCCACAGCAACAAATCTGTAACAAGTATAGTAATTCTATACTTTCTAAAATGTCAACCAACTTTATACTTTCTTGGATTTCTCTGAATGCAGACAAGTTGGACAACAACACAGATAAAACGTTGCTCTAACCTTCTGTAAATTATGACACTACATTTAATTTGGTGAATATTAACACCGCTTTCTTGTCTTGAAGATTTGTTATTTTGCTTCTGTTAGCTGTAAAAAAGAAAAAAGCATTTTCAATAAATTAAAAATACTCTTGGCTCTCGCAGTCAAGTCTATACAAGTCTGGTAATTTTACGAAAAGAATGTAATGTACAGTAAATTGTGAAAAGAATTAAGCTAGCCCAAAAGGCTTTTCTCACCACATTCACTACTATGATAATGTCGGTTGGAGGGTAAATGAACAGCACGGGTGGATATCAAGCCACAAGTAAACACAATATGACATGGTAAACAGGTTTTCAGCACTTTATGACAGCTCCCTCCTTCCTTAAATGATCCTCTGCCAGTCTACAATCAGATGACACAGTCCAGCACAGTGGAATGGGCTTATATAACATTGATTGTCACATTCCAGGAGCCATAGTAATTTTAGTGGACACAGCTGTATGAGGGCTTCTTTTTTTTCCTTTAGGATGAGTTATATTAGTCATTTAGCACCCCAATAAGTTTGCCAAGTTGGCAGATGAGGGGAGTATCCGTACAGGGGTAGCACTGCTGCAGCAAGGCATGTATTCTGAAAGCCGGAGGAGTGTCTGCTCGAGTATGGGGGAAGATAGGAGAGCAGGGCAGGCCAGACAGGTGCTGGTAGTGGGGGACTCAATTATTAGGGTAACAGGGCAATCTGTCACAAAGACAGGGATCATCAAATGGTGTGCTACCTACCTGGCGCTCAAGTCTGACACATCGCTGATCGGGTTGACAGATTACTGGGAGGAGCTGGTGAGGACCCAGCGGTCATAGTGCACATTGGCACAAATGACAAAGTTAGAGGTAGGTGGAAGGTCCTTAAAGATTTCAGGGAATTAGGCTGCAATCTTAAAGCAAAGACCTCCAAGGTGGTATTTTCTGAAATACTGCCTGCACCTTGCCAGAGAGGCAACAGGAGATTAGGGAGATTAATAAGTGGCTCAAGAATTGGTTTAGGAAGGAGCGGTTTGGGTTCCTCGATAACTGGGCCGACTTCTCAGTTGGCGACAGGTTCTATGCTAGGGACAGGCTGCACCTTAATGGGGAGGGTGCAGCTGTGCTGGGGGAGAAAAATGGCTAGAAGGTTGGAGGAGTGTTTAAACAAGCGACTGGGGAAGGGTATTCATTTTATAGGAGGGGAAGACAGTGCAGATAGAGATCTGGGCATAAATAGTGAATTTGGGGATGGGGGTAGCATGGGGGGTGATGTTAGAACAGTTAATAATTTAAGAAAGAACAGGGGTACAGAGAGATATATAAAGTGCATGCATACTAATGCCAGAAGCCTCACCAACAAAATGGAGGAATTAGAATTAATTTTGTTGGAACATAATTATGACATGGTGGGGATATCTGAGACATGGCTGGACGAGAGCCATGACTTGGCGGTTAATTTACAGGGCTATAGTCTATTCAGAAATAACGGTACAAATAATTGAGGGGGGGTTGTGTGTTTATATGTAAAATCATCCATAAAACCCATCCTGCATGATAATATACAGTGGGGAAAAAAAGTATTTAGTCAGTCAGCAATAGTGCAAGTTCCACCACTTAAAAAGATGAGAGGCGTCTGTAATTTACATCATAGGTAGACCTCAACTATGGGAGACAAACTGAGAAAAAAAAATCCAGAAAATCACATTGTCTGTATTTTTTTCATTTTATTTGCATATTATGGTGGAAAATAAGTATTTGGTCAGAAACAAGCAATCAAGATTTCTGGCTCTCACAGACCTGTAACTTCTTCTTTAAGAATCTCCTCTTTCCTCCACTCATTACCTGTAGTAATGGCACCTGTTTAAGCTTGTTATCAGTATAAAAAGACACCTGTGCACACCCTCAAACAGTCAGACTCCAAACTCCACTATGGTGAAGACCAAAGAGCTGTCAAAGGACACCAGAAACAAAATTGTAGCCCTGCACCAGGCTGGGAAGACTGAATCTGCAATAGCCAACCAACTTGGAGTGAAGAAATCAACTGTGGGAGCAATAATTAGAAAATGGAAGACATACAAGACCACTGATAATCTCCCTCGATCTGGTGCTCCACGCAAAATCCCACCCCGTGGGGTCAGAATGATCACAAGAACGGTGAGCAAAAATCCCAGATCCACGCGGGGGGACCTAGTGAATGAACTGCAGAGAGCTGGGACCAATGTAACAAGGCCTACCATAAGTAACACACTACGCCACCTTGGACTCAGATCCTGCAGTGCCAGACGTGTCCCACTGCTTAAGCCTGTACATGTCCGGGCCCGTCTGAAGTTTGCTAGAGAGCATTTGGATGATCCAGAGGAGTTTTGGGAGAATGTCCTATGGTCTGATGAAACCAAACTGGAACTGTTTGGTAGAAACACAACTTGTCGTGTTTGGAGAAAAAAGAATACTGAGTTGCATCCATCAAACACCATACCTACTGTAAAGCATGGTGGTGGAAACATCATGCTTTGGGGCTGTTTCTCTGCAAAGGGGCCAGGACGACTGATCCGGGTACATGAAAATGAATGGGGCCATGTATCGTGAGATTTTGAGTGCAAACCTCCTTCCATCAGCAAGGGCATTGAAGATGAAACGTGGCTGGGTCTTTCAACATGACAATGATCCAAAGCACACCGCCAGGGCAACGAAGGAGTGGCTTCGTAAGAAGCATTTCAAGGTCCTGGAGTGGCCTAGCCAGTCTCCAGATCTCAACCCTATAGAAAACCTTTGGAGGGAGTTGAAAGTCCGTGTTGCCAAGCGAAAAGCCAAAAACATCACTGCTCTAGAGGAGATCTGCATGGAGGAATGGGCCAACATACCAACAACAGTGTGTGGCAACCTTGTGAAGACTTACAGAAAAGGTTTGACCTCTGTCATTGCCAACAAAGGATATATCACAAAGTATTGAGATGAAATTTTGTTTCTGACCAAATACTTATTTTCCACCATAATATGCAAATAAAATGAAAAAAAAACAGACAATGTGATTTTCTGGATTTTTTTTTCTCAGTTTGCCTCCCATAGTTGAGGTCTACCTATGATGTAAATTACAGACGCCTCTCATCTTTTTAAGTGGTGGAACTTGCACTATTGCTGACTGACTAAATACTTTTTTTCCCCACTGTAAGTGAATCTAATGAAAGTGATGGAGGATGAGACCTGCTGCTGAGACCTCAGTGACCAGAGTGCAGGGGAAAGGCACACATTCAGGAGCACATGATGGCTGTTCTGTGTGCACAGGACCTGTGTTGAGGTTACAGGAGGGGAGGAGTCAGGGGTCACATGATCAGGGGCCTCAGTGTATGCAGGACTCTGATGTGCTGGTCATTATGGATGAGGGTAAGTTTGTGTGTGGGGTCAGGAGGGGTTTACAGGTTGGATATAGTGGAGCCGAGAGTGTGTGAGGTGTACGGTGCCGAGCCCCGCGCGGACGAGGTGTACGGTGCCGAGCCCCGCGCGGACGAGGTGTACGGTGCCGAGCCCCGCGCGGACGAGGTGTACGGTGCCGAGCCCCGCGCGGACGAGGTGTACGGTGCCGAGCCCCGCGCGGACGAGGTGTACGGTGCCGAGCCCCGCGCGGACGAGGTGTACGGTGCCGAGCCCCGCGCGGACGAGGTGTACGGTGCCGAGCCCCGCGC
Source organism: Dendrobates tinctorius (assembly GCF_039654945.1). Classification (NCBI taxonomy): domain Eukaryota; kingdom Metazoa; phylum Chordata; class Amphibia; order Anura; family Dendrobatidae; genus Dendrobates; species Dendrobates tinctorius. The sequence goes on from NW_027361679.1 coordinate 58,835,750, forward strand.
GGACGAGGTGTACGGTGCCGAGCCCCGCGCGGACGAGGTGTACGGTGCCGAGCCCCGCGCGGACGAGGTGTACGGTGCCGAGCCCCGCGCGGACGAGGTGTACGGTGCCGAGCCCCGCGCGGACGAGGTGTACGGTGCCGAGCCCCGCGCGGACGAGGTGTACGGTGCCGAGCCCCGCGCGGACGAGGTGTACGGTGCCGAGCCCCGCGCGGACGAGGTGTACGGTGCCGAGCCCCGCGCGGACGAGGTGTACGGTGCCGAGCCCCGCGCGGACGAGGTGTACGGTGCCGAGCCCCGCGCGGACGAGGTGTACGGTGCCGAGCCCCGCGCGGACGAGGTGTACGGTGCCGAGCCCCGCGCGGACGAGGTGTACGGTGCCGAGCCCCGCGCGGACGAGGTGTACGGTGCCGAGCCCCGCGCGGACGAGGTGTACGGTGCCGAGCCCCGCGCGGACGAGGTGTACGGTGCCGAGCCCCGCGCGGACGAGGTGTACGGTGCCGAGCCCCGCGCGGACGAGGTGTACGGTGCCGAGCCCCGCGCGGACGAGGTGTACGGTGCCGAGCCCCGCGCGGACGAGGTGTACGGTGCCGAGCCCCGCGCGGACGAGGTGTACGGTGCCGAGCCGCGCGCGCGTACGAGGTGTACGGCGCCGAGCCGCGTGCGCGTACGAGGTGTACGGAGCTGAGGCGCGCGCGTACGAGATTTACGGAGCTGAGACACCCGTGTATTTTGGCATGGGAGGCCCCCATTTGAAATTTTGCATCGGGGCCCATAACTTTGTAGTTACGCCCCTGCCAACAGGCCAGACCACATATCAAATATAAGGCTTGAGGGTTACTTGGGTAATAAGATGCGTAGTAGAGGGATTACAAGGACACTAAACTTCAGGAAGGCAAATTGTAACGGATGAGAGATGATCTTCGTGTAATAAACTGGGACGATATCCTAAGACATAAAAGTACACAAAGAAAATGGGAGACGTTTATTAGCATCCTGAATAGGACCTTTGCACAATATATACCGTATGGGAATAAACATGCTAGAAATAGGAGGAAACCCCTATGGCTGAATAGAGCTGTAAGGGGCGCAATAAGTGACAAAAAAAAGCATTAAGAGAATTAAAGCAAGTAGGTAGGTGATGAGGCATTAAATAAATACAGTAGATTAAATAAATTCTGTAAAAAGCAAATCAAGACAGCAATGAATGAGACAGAGAGACTCATTACCAGAGAAATAGTAAGAAGCTAAAAAATGATAGTGTTGATCCCCTTAAAAACAGTCTGGGTGAATTGGTGGATGAGGAAAAAGCCAATATGCTAAATGACTTTTTTTCAACAGTATTTACACAAGAAAATCCCATGACGGATAACATGATCAGTGATTAAAAAAAATTCTCCATTAAATATCACCTGCTTAACCCAGCAGGAAGGACGGCGGCGTCTAAAAAAAAATCTCGAAAATTGACAAATCCCCGGGCCCGAGTACTGCAGGAATTAAGTACCGTCATAGATAGACCATTATTTTTAATCTTTAAAGATGCCATAATAACAGGGTCTGAACTACAGGACTGGTGTATAGCAATTGTGGGGCCAATATTCAAAAAGAGGACAAAAACTGAACTTGGAAATTATAGGCCAGAAAGCTTAACCTCTACAAGGTGGGTAAAATCCTGGAGGGTTTTATAAGAGATACTATACTGGAGTATCTGAACAAGAATAACCTCATGACTCAATATCAACATGGGTTTACGAGCGACCGTTCCTGTCAGACTAATCTGATAAGCTTTTATGAAGAGCTAAGTTCTGGACTGGACCAAGGAAATGCAGTGGACGTGGTGTACATAGACTTTTCAAAAGCTTTTGATACGGTGCCACACAAAAGAATGAGAACAATCACGGTTAGCAGTGGGGTACCACAGGGGTCAGTATTGGGCCCGCTTCTTTTTAACATTTATTAATGACCTTGTAGGGGGCATACAGTAGAATTTCAATATTTGCAGATGACACTAAACTCTGCAGGGTAATCAATACAGGAGAGGACAATTTTATATTACAGGAGGATTTATGTAACATAGTAACATAGTTTTGAAGGTTGGAGGAAGACCTTATGTTCCATCTAGTTCAGCCTATTTTTAGTGCAGCTGTTCTGCATTGTTGATCCTGGGGAAGGCAAAAAACCCACAGAGTAGAAGCCAATTTTCTCCATAGGGGAAAAAAATTCCTTCCCCTAAGCTGGGTCAACCATCTACCTATAATATTATGTTATTATATTAAGTTATTCGTAACCTTCTATACTGTTACTCACAAGAAAAGCATCCATTCCTTTCTTAAATTCATTCAGTGAGTTGGCCATCACCACTTCCTCAGGAAGAGAATTCCAGAGCCTCACTGCTCTTACCGTGAAGACCCCTCTTCTATGCTGGTGCAGAAATTGTCTTTCCTCCAAACGAAGAGAATGCCCCCTTGATCTTGTCACAGTCCTTGACAACTAGAAGCTTGGGCTGATAAATGGCAAATGAGCTTTAATGGGGATAAATGTAAGGTCATGCACTTGGGTAGAACAAACAAGATGTATAATTATGTGCTTAACTGTAAAACACTGGACAAAACTGTCACTAAAAAAGACCTGGGTGTATGGGTGGACAACAAACTCACATTTAGTGGCCAGTGTCAGGCAGCTGCTGCAAAGGCAAATAAAATAATGGGATGCATTAAAGAGGCATAGATGCTCATGAGAACATAATTTTACCTCTAGTCACTAGCGCGACCACACTTAGAATAATGCGTACAGTTCTGGTCTCCGGTGTATAAGACATAGCTGAACTGGAGCAGGTGCAGAGAAGAGCGACCAAGGTTATTAGGGAACTGGGGGGTCTGCAATACCAAGACAGGTTATTACACTTGGGGTTATTTAGTTTGGAAAAACGAAGGCTTAGGGGTGATCTTATTACAATGTATAAATATATGAGGGGACAGTACAAAGACCTTTCTAATGATCAAGGGGGCATCCTCTACGTCTTGAGGAAAGAAGGTTCAAGCATAATCACAGATGCAGATTATTTACTGTAAGAGGAGTGAGACTATCGAACGCTCTGCCATATGATGTTGCAATGAGTGATTCCCTACTAAAATTTAAGAAGGGACTGGATGACTTTCTTGAAAAGTATAATATTACAGGTTATATACACTAGTTTCCTTGATACTGCGTTGATCCAGGGAGCAAGTCTGATTGCCGTATGTGGAGTCGGGAAGGAATTTTTTTCCCCCCATGTGAAGCTTACTGTTTGCCACATGGGTTTTTTTTGCCTTCCTCTGGACCAACATGTTCAGGCAGGTTACGATAGGATATGGCTTGAACTAGATGGACTTCAAGTCTTTCTTCAACCTTAAAAACTATGTTACTATGCATATGAAAAATTAAAAGACCACTGCAAAATTTTCAGTCAGATTTTTCTCTTTATAGGTACCGTATTTTTCGGCGTAAAAGACAACTTTTTAACCCCTGAAAATCTTCTTAAAAGTCAGGTGTCTTATAGGGCGGATGCGGAGCAATCTGTGGTCACCGCATATAGTGGGGGGGAGTGGTCCTGATGACGAGGTGAGGCGGCACATCAGGAAGGTGTAAGTGAAGTATCCCTATTACCTCATTGCGGCAGCGGTGCTCTGTGAGGCTCTCTGTGCTGGGGGGGCTTCGGCTTTGTGCAGCTTTGGGGGGCACTGCCGGCATTTCGTCAAAGCCCGGAGGCCTCACGCAGCTCCATTGCTGAGATGCGGTGGCCTCTTGGAAAATGGCTGCTGGGGATGGCGCATGCTCAGACCTCGTCTCCCGAGATCCATTGCTGTGATGCAGTGGCTCCGGGAATATGGCCGCCAAGGGTGGCGCATGCTCAGATTCAGATCTCGGCAACGAGATCTCATCCCGACAACTCGGGATGAGATCTGAATCTGAGCATTCCCGGAGGCCACCGCATCGCATTGCAGGAACGGAGCTGCGAGGCTTTCACGAAATGCCAGTGGAGGCCTGCCGCACCATAGAGCCCCGCCACTGCAGCACCACAGAGCACCACCACCGCACCAGCCTGGGAAGGGAGGCTGCATCGGAACTGCCGCCAGCACCGGATTTGTAAGTATATTCTGACCATAAAACACACCCCCATTTTCCCCCCAATTTTTTTTTTTAAAAAAGTGTGTCTTATGGGACGAAAAATACGGTATTTTCAGAAAATGAGAAGTGGTCAAAATAACAAAAAAATGCAGTGGTTGCAGACCTCAAATAATGTTAACAAAACAAGTTCATAATCATTTAGAAACAACAATATTAATGTATTAACTCAGGAAGAGTTCAGAAATCAGTATTCTGTGGAATAACCATGATTTTTAATCAAAGCGTTCATGCGTCTTGGTATGCTTTCCACCAGTCTTCCACACTGCTTTTGGGTGACCTTATGCCACTCCTGGTACAAAAATTTAAGCAGTTCTTTGTTTGGTGGCTTGTGACTATCCATCTTCCTCTTGATTACATTCCAGAGTTTTTGAATGGGAGTCAGGTCTGGCATGACAGGGATTTGAGGTGGAGGTCCGTCATCCACACATTGATTGACCTAGCTGTGTGGCATAGCGCATTGTCCTGCTGGAAAAACCAGTCCTCAGAGATGGGGAACATGGTCTGAGCAGAAGGAAACAACTGTTTTTCCAGGATAACCTTGTATGCGGCTTGATTTATACGTCCTTTGCAAAGATTAACCTGCCCAATTCTAGCCTTGCTGAAGCATCCCCAGATCATCACCGAACGTCAAATTTCACAGTGGGTGCAAGACACTGTGGCTTGTATGCCTCTCCTGGTCTCCTTCTAACCATTAGTCGACCAGGTGTTGGGCAAAGCTGAAAATTAGACTCATCAGAGAAGATTACCTTACTCCAGTCCTCTATGATCCAATCCTTATGGTCTTTGGCAAACTTCAGCCTGGCTCGCCTTTGCTTCTCATTAATGAAAGGCTTTTTTCTACCTTTACATGACTTGAGCCCTGCCTCTAGGAGCCTGTTATGAACTGTTCTTGCCGTGCTCTTCACCTCAGCTGCCATTTGCCATTCCTTGTCACTTAATGTCATCCTGCGGTTGCTGAGAGACATTCGAATAAGATGACGGTCATCCCAGTCAGTGGAGAGTCGTTTTCGCCCTCTGCCGGTCTGTTGCTTTGTTGTCCCCAATGTCTGCTGCTTGACCTTGTTGTAATGGACTGCAGTCTTAGAAATTTTAAGGATGGAGGCAACATGTATCCCTCTGCTAGTAAAGCCAGAATTGAGCCCTTCTTTTCCTCACTCAAGACTTTTCATTTCAACTCCCTTAGCATGGCTAAAAGTTATTTTTTTTCATTTTTACTAATTTTGGGATATTACTAGCCCTTGTTTTGCCATCCAGCTTGTCCTATTGCAAAAGGATTGTGAACACCACATCAGGGTTTTTTTTAGACTTTCCTCCATTAATAAGATTTGGTTCAGGTGGTCACCTAATCAGAAGCACATTAAGTAGAATGAGGTGTACTCTGGTTGGAATTCAACTGACACTGGAATGGAATGGCTGTCAGATATGTAGAGAAGCTGATTTTTATAAAACTGTGCAATGGTCTCCTAACTTTTGCCAGAGCTGTATGTGTGTATAATATATATATATATATATATATATATATATATATATATATATATATCAATTGAAATACTTCATTTATACTGTAGGTTGATATGATTACACCCAATTTATATAGTTTCTTCTGTTTCAGAACTCACACACAAAAAAAAAAAAAATTTTTTTTTTAAACCAGTCTTTTTTGGTGGTTTCACTATATTCCTAAACCCATAAATGTTTTATTGCTATATATTTTTCTTACATGGATGTCCCCTCCCTTCTCAAGACATCATTACAGATCTCCACTGAAATATTTTTTTCCTTTAATTTTTCCCTGCTTTAAAGGAAAACCGGTCTTTGCTGTGCCAGGCTTCACTGGTAGACCTGATGTGGTTTCACCAAGACACAACAGTTTCTTACAAAATTAATGCTCAGTGACTTGTATTTATAGGCCAGGGTTTCCCAACTCCAGTCCTCAAGGCACACCAACAGATCATGTTTTCAGGATTTCCTTTGTATTGCACAGGTGAAGCAATTATCACCTGAGCAATACTAAGGAAATCCTGAAAACATGATCTGTTGGTGTGCCTTGAGGACTGGAGTTGGGAAACCCTGTTATAGGCAACAATCATGAGTACAAGGAAATGCAGTCACCTGAATCTTATTTCTGCAACATAATTGTTCTCAAATCGCACCAAGAATGTCTACAATAGTAGAATCATAGAATGGTAGAGTTGGAAGGGACCTCCTGGGTCATCTGGTCCAACCCCCTGCTCAACGCAGGATTCAGTAAATCATCCCAGACAGATGTCTGTCCAGCCTATGTTTGAAGACTTCCATTGTATGAGAACTCACCACCTCCCTTGGCAGCTTGATCCATTCATTGATCACCTTAATAGTCAAAAAGTATTTTCTAATATCCTCCCATTCATTTTCAACCCATTGCTTCTAGTCTTTCCTTGTGCAAATGAGAATGAAGATGATCCTTCTACAATGTGACAGCCCTTGAGATATTTGTATACAGCTATTAAGTCTCCTCTCAGTCTTTTTTTGCAAGCTAAACATTCCCAAATCCTGTAACCGTTCCTCTAAGTAAAGTTGTCAAATAGAAGCTGTATGGACTCTAGTACACAAATAGAATTAATATCCAGCTGGGTTAAAATGGTTTCAAATGTGGTTATTTGGAGAAGGGTAAGGAGTATCACTATCCGAATTGACGCAGTACACTTGACAACTCTGCCCAATGAAGAAATTTGGTGGGGATTTGTCATCAGAATCTTCCAGCTAAGCGCATCAACGCATCAGGGATCTGTATACAAGGCTGCTGCTTTACAATGGGACTATGCATACCGTAGAAAAATAAGTTGACTAATACACAGCATTAAAAAATAATAAAGCATCAAGCACCTTACCATGCTAAATGTTAACCCCTTCACGACTTTTGATGTGCACGTACTTCAAAAGTCATATCCCTAAGCCTTCCTATTTCCATGCACATGATTGTTGATTTAATCAGCCATCATGAGCCTTTAAGAGTCACACGTGGAGCGGAGCTCTGCCTCCGGCTGTTAACCTGTTAAACACTTGCTGTTAATATCTGACAGCAGCATTTAACACATGCAAGCAGGAATCACGTCATTCCATGCTCTCAACGGCATGCCCATGACATGATTGTGGGGCACTAATGGGTTATCATGACAGCTGGTAGTCTGCTGCTGACAATGCCTTTCATTTACTATTCTCATGTGCATGCGCACTACTTATTTCCGGCTATGCCCGCAGTTGGGCAAAGCATACTGCATACGCGCGAGAGCACATTGCAATGCGCACGCAAAATATGGCTGCAAACTATGAAAGTTACAAGAACTATTGGGTGCAGCAGCCAAGGAGGGGTGGAGTGAAGGATCAAAGACAACTGCTATCGGACCGGACCTATCTCATTAACATACAGCGCATGTGAAATAAAAAAGGTATTTATGGGTGATACATGAGGAGTCAGGTGGTTTCAAAAGTAATAATTCAAATTATGTAATTGCCTAGAATAAGGCACTTCCAAAATACATACATCAAAAGAAGCAAAAGGGGAAGCTATATGCCAATAAAAACAAGAAATTTTATTCAGATTCATTTAAAATTAGCATAATGGCTAAAATATTATAAATAGGGACAACAATACAAAAAATGCCACAAAGAAAGAGAAAGGCAGAATGTGTAGCGAACTAATTCCCTTTGCACAAAAAATATCATATAGCCAAGGGATAAAAAATGCATATATATTGTCCAGTATAAGGAGCAACAAAATAGCTTCCAAGAGAAATCATGTATATGGCAAACATCCCTAGGCAAAAAGTGAGAAGGACATATTATTCATTCACTAACCAAGAAATAGCTAAAGTGCAAGCAAAGTACATGGCTATGGGTTCCATCTTAGAGCGAATGCTAAAAAGTAAGTTGTGAGCTGAGTGCTGAAAAGATAAATGAACGTAAGCAGGGTTGAAGGGTTGAAACACTGTATCTTGAAGTGTCAGGCACCCCGACGTGCGTTTCGCAGTTGGCTTTATCCAGGGGAAGCATGTCAACTAAATGCAGCAACTACAGTAGATCCCAGCACTTGCACTTGTAATCCGAACGCTGCTAACTTCTTCTGCTTCTTATTATTATTCAGTTGATTTTCCGCAATTAATGCGGCCCGAACCGCTACACGCACAGACTCCGTTGAGGTGTCGTTTCAAAGCCAGTGTCCACGAGTGGTGTGCTAAGTAGTTTTCGTGTCGATCGAATTGGTAGTTTTTGCGCAATTTGCGTTTGAAAAAATATTTTCCTCAGTGCATTTCAATGGGAAAATGTTGCCATAGGGAAAACATGCCCCGAGGCGATTCAAATGGCAATTAAGCTCATTGATGTGCGTAGGCACTCCCAGTTACTATGCCAACGCCTACGAACTTTTCATGACCCCAGCAGGACAGAGTTTCTGTCAGATAATATCAGCTCTTAAAGCGAAACCCAGAGCACAAATGCAAATCTAGCTTCATCACATGACGCATGCCCCTGAGAGAGAATGTGCGCCAAAGTGGATTTAGAAGCCCAGTGCGCCAAACTGGCTCTTAAATGGCCGACACGCCTAAGTGATTCTTAAAGGGCCGGCGCGCCAAATCGAAAGCTGAGTGACCCCAGGCTCCAAATCGGAGGCTGATCGACCCTGGCTTCCAAATCGGACCCAGAGTGGCCCCGCCCACCAAATCGGACCAAGAGTGGCCCTGCCCACCAAATCGGACCCAGAGTAGCCCCGCCCACCAAATCGGACCCAGAGTAGCCCCGCCCACCAAATCAGACCGAGGGGCCCGCCCACCAAATCGGACCCTGAGTGGCCCCGCCCACCAAATAGGACCCAGAGTGGCTCCGCCCACCAAATCAGAACAAGTGGCCCCGCCCACCAAATCGGACCCAGAGTGGCTCCGCCCACCAAATTGGACCCTGAGAGGCCTCGCCCATTAAATCAGACCCTAAGGGGCCCCACCCACTAAATCAGACCGAGGGGCCCCGCCCACCAAATTGGACCCTGAGGGGCCCCGCCCACCAAATCGGACCCTGAGGGGCCCCACAGGCCAAAGTGGCCCCTGAGAGGCACCACAGTTAAAACGGATCCTGAGTTGAAAGTCTTGCAGGGGCAGCAGGCAAGTCTCAAAGGGGCAGCCCGGGCACCATTTCAAAGCACTATCTGTACTTCCCTCAGGAAATACACATCTAGTTTGTATTGTTATCCCTGTTGATAATTTTTTATCCATTATGCTAATTTTAAATGAATCTGAATAAAATTTCTTGTTTTTATTGGCATATAGCTTCCCTTTCTAGGTTTCAAAAGTAGTTGGGCAATGCATAGCTGACACTAAATCCAATGATATTTTTAGCCGATAAGCCTAAAATGTGGTGACAGATTCCCTTTAAGGCTACGTGCACACGTTGGGAATTGCCGCAGAAATTTCCGCGGCAATTCCGCAACTCCCTGCCGCAGGAAATACGCATGCATATTCCCACAAAACTAGCGTTTTGCAAGTGTACTTAGCTTGCAGAATGCTAGCGTTTTCCAAGCGATCTGTAGCATCGCTTAGAAAACGGATTGACAGGTTGGTCACACTTGTCAAACATAGTGTTTGACAAGTGTGACCAACTTTTTACTATTGATGCTGCCTATGGAGCATCAATAGTAAAACTATATAATGTTAAAAATAATTAAAAAAAAAATAAAAAATAGTGATTCTCACCTTCAGGTGGCTGCTGCAGCCTTCCCGATCTTCTCAATGCTCCCGGCAACTCCCGTTCCCAGCGATGCCTTGAAACGATGACCCCAGATGACGTAGCATCACGCGAGACCACTACATCATCACAGGTCTTTGTCGCAAGGCATCACTGGGAACGAGAGTTTCCAGGAGCATCGCAAGGATCGGGAAGGCTACGACGATTTTTTATTTTAATTCTTTTTTAACAGGGATATAGTACCCAGGGCCTGGAGGAGAGTCTCCTCTCCTCCAGACCCTGGATACCATCCACACATGATCCGCTTACTTTGAGCATGGTGGACATAGCCACATGCGGAAAGTAAGCGGATCAATGTATTCCTATATGTGTGGAATCACCGCGATTCCGCACAAAGAATGAGCATGCTTCGTATTTTTCCGCGATGCGATTCCGCCGCAGAAAAATACGCAGTATTAGCACAGCATTGCGGAATGCCATTGAATTCAATGGGTTGCTTTGCATAAGCGTTTTCACGGAGAAAAAACGCGGCAAAAACGCTTACAATCCGCAACGTGTGCGCATAGCTTATGGAGGCCAGATCTTATCAATCAAGTTTTCATTTAACTTACGGTATGTGGACAGTCAGGTGCTTGTTTGACACTTGCCTGGTGAAGAAATGGCACACTTCAGTGTTCTAGAGGCATTCTATTTGCACAAGGGGAACCAATACAATACTGACCAAATGCTTTTTTTGTTTTGGCCAAATTATGCATTTCATTTGGTAGCTCTCATTTTATAGATGTTAGGATAGAAATGAAAAAACAAAACAAAAAAAAAGCACACATTTATGACAAGTTATTTTTTTTACCTGGAGGAACGAAAAAGAAATCTCCAGCCTTTAAATTCCTTTCAGACTTGTGTAGATTCAATCTCACCTGACCTTGCTCAATATAGAAAATCTGAGGGCAATGAAGACACAAAAACGTTAACATTTATCATTTTAAAGCAGCTTACCAACTCAAAATTAGGTTAACCTTACAAATTTGCATGTATGAGTACATAAGGCATAGCAGTTTGAACATTCTTTTTATCTATTCATATTTTGTAATTGTGCAATGAGTTGCATTTTCATTCCAATATTATACAGCACATACAATGAATTTAAGAATTTTATTATAATTTCTCCCCTTGAGAAAGCTGTGGCAAAACGCGTGTCGGGGATCAGAGAGGCATTCCACATTATATTTAATATGGGTGAGTGGCAGTTTGTACCATTAGCACTATAGCAGTGACCTCTTAATATGTGTAGGCTAATAATTGCTAGACCTATGGTACTATATATCTGCATATTTGACATCTTAACTATCTAATTATTGCACTTTATATACATCTTATTATCAATTTAAGATAGTCTTTTCTTATACTTTTTGAATATTTTAGTAGGTGTCTCCTTACACTATTCTATCACTACATGGGTTGCCTCCTTGTTTGTCTTAGAATGTTCTTCCTTATTATCTATCTATATTGTTATAATATAAATGTATGATGCTCTTACTAGTATTGTATCAATAATATTTGTCTTATCTTTCAAACATATTTTCTGTGGTTCTTGGTTACTCTATGTTTTCCTATTTTCATGTTGCTGGGAGTACTCCACATTCACACCTACTCTCTATATTTTACTCATGGGGGAACCATATTGCAATTGAGCTGGTTCCTGGCTATATTTGACCATTATGAAGGTTTTGAATATTTGTTGTATATTAATTTAAGTTTTGTAGGGTGTTACTTTTATTCTCTTCAGATTTTGTGTGTGAAACCTGTACATGTACATGAACATGCATGAGAAGCAGTAGACTGTGGCTGCGCGTCCGCCTCCAACAGTCATATTCCCACAAAAATGATGCATAGCAGAGCACAAATTGCCTCTGTCAGCATCATTATAGGCTATAGTCCTGCCGATGCATACGTCTGAATCCGAATTTGTAAGTGTACCGTATTTTCCCGCATATAAGATGATCTTTTAACCCCTGAAAATCTTCTCAAAAGTCGTTGGTCATCTTATACACTGGGTGTCGTCTTTAGTGAAGCAAGCTGTAGGCGTCCGGGACGCCCGGGATATGGAAAAAATAGAGAGCAGCCTGCACCTCTTCACTGCAGTCCTCAGGATAAGAGATGAACGACCACGAACAGTAAAGCTCCATACTGTTCTGGTCCAGCTGCCCAAATACTGGGTGTTTGTCGTGCTGCGTGGCAAACACCGCTTCTGATCGGCGGTGAAATCATCCCCACCGGTCAGAGAGCCGCGGTTCCCATGCTGTTAGAAGACAGCGGGAGCAGTCAGCTGTGATCGAAGGTATAAAGCTTACCTCCGGTCACTGGTGTCAGCTAATGGGACAAATGCTCCCATCATCCGACACCTACAGCCACTAATTACAGTGAGAACAAGAGTGGCGGATGGGAGTATTCATTAACCCTGTAACCCTCAGCTGTCAGTTTCAGCAAGGTTGGCCATCAAGAATAAAGGGGTCACCATGCCGTATTTTTTTAATTATTTAAATAATTTAAAAAACAGGCGTGGGGTCTCCCCACATTTTTGACAACCAGCCTTGCTAAAGCAAACAGCTGAGGCTGGTATTCTCAGGCTAGTAAGGGGCCATGGATATTAGACCCCCAGCTTAAAAATAGCAGGAGGCAGCTGCCCAGAAAAGGCACATCTATTAGCGGTGGCAAGTGGGGTGATAGTTGTAGGGGTTGATGTCACCTTTGTATTGTCCGGTGACATCAAGCCCACGGCTCAGTAATGGAGAAGGGTCTAAGACACCTATCCATTACTAATCCTATAGACACATTGTAAGAAAACACAGACACCCAGGAAAAAAAGTCCTTTAATTGAAAGACTGACACAGACTCCTTTAATAATCTCAATTAAACCATACTTACAACCTTGCCTAATTCCACCGAAGACCTCGATTTCCTGTAATAAACCAAAAATAAACAAACAACAATATACCATACCTGTCCGTCATTCTGTCACAAGCCGTAATCCATGTCTGGGGGGATAAACAGTTTTCAACCTGGATGGTGCCAAGATGCATCCGACCAGGTTGAAAACCACTGGTAAATGAGCTGCTGCCAGCGCAGCCTGAGTGACTAGCGGTGACATCACTGAGGCTGTGTTCCCAGCCGGGCTGAACTGTGGTGACCTCAGTGAGATCCCCGCTAGCACCATGTGAAAAAATCACGGTGCTAGCAGGGATGTCGCCGAGGTAACGGCAGTTCAGCCCAGCTGGGAACAGAGCCTCAGTGACCGGATGTAACCTCAATGATGTTACCACCAGTCTCTGAGGCTGTGCTCGCAGTTCAGTCAGCAGTGGTTCTCAGCCTGAATGGACGCATCTTGGCACCGTCCAGGTTGAAAACTGTTTATACTCCAGACATGGATTACAGCGTGGGACAGAACGACAGACAGGTATGATATATTATTGTTTTTATTATTTTACTTTTATTACAGGAGAACGAGGGGTTCGCTGGAATTGTGCATTTAAATAAAAATGGAAAACTGTTTTGTTTTACTTCTAATAAAGGACTTTATTCTTGCTGTAACTTTATTTACCATACAACTATAGGATTAGTAATGCATAGGTGTCTTATAGACGCCTCTCCATTACTAAGCCGTGGGCTTGATGTCACCCAACAATACAAAGGTTACACCAATCCTACAAATATGAACCTCACTTGCCACCGCTACAGGGCAAGTGAGAAGAGCCAGGCAAAGCGCCATCTAATAGATGTGCCATTTCTGGGCAGCTGCGGCCTGCTATTTTTTTAGACTGGGGGGGCCACTATTCATGGCCCCTTACCAGCCTGAGAATACCAGCCCCCAGCTGTCTGCTTTAGCAAGGTTAGCTGTCAAAAATGGGGGGGGACCCCAAGCCGTTTTAATAAATTATTTAAATAATTAAAAAAAAAAAAAAAAAAAAAAAAACCAGAGTGGGGACCCTCTAATCTTGGTGAAGCTGACAGCTGGGGGTTGCAGCCCCCAGCTGTGAGTTGTGTCTGGCTGGTTATCAAAAATAGGTGGGAACGCATGCCAGCATTTTTTTTTTAATTACTGTATTTATTTACAGCGCAGGAGCAGCAGATGAATACTCCCATCCGCTGCTCCTGCTCTCACTGTAATTGGTGGCTGTAGGTGTCGGATAATGGGATCAGTAGTCCCATGAGCTAACAACAGTGACCAGAGGTAAAGTTTATACCTCCGATCACAGCTGCGGGCTCACGCTGTCTTTTGACAGCGTGGGAACCGCAGCTCTCTGACCGGCGTGTATGATTTCCCTGCCGATCAGAAGCGGTGTTTGCCTTGCTGTGATGCACATTACAGCGCGGCAAACACTGGAAAAGCTGCAGTCTTATACGGCGAGTATACACCAAACTCTATATTTTAACTGGAAAAGTTGAAGGTCGTCTTATAACCCCAGTCGTCTTATACGCCGGAAAATACGGTATGTGTGTGGGGGATGGGGCAGTTCGGAAGTATGCCCCGAAGGGGCCACTGAGTGTGTAACTAAATGCAATGGTAAAGAACCCTTACAGGATTTATCACAAGAACAAAGTACATTTTAATTAATAGAACAAAAATAAGTTCCACAACTAAATCTGAAAAAAAAAAAAAAAATTATATATACCGTATATAATTGCTGAGAAGCTTATAATTGTGCCCCTGCTGTGCAATGGCAGTGTCTGATCATACCACAGCTCCTGGATGGGGGAGCAAAAGAGTATACAGACAGAATAGCAAAGGATCACAGCTTATTCTTTTTGTGAGGCAAACCATTTCCCTACCTGTTTTTAAGCTTTACCTCACAGAAATCAGCTGCAATCCCATGCTGTAAGGTCTGTATCCTCTTTTGCTTCCTCCCCTGCCCCATGATCCTGCACGGTCAGACACGGCCATTACACAGAACATAGCAGGGGCACATTTATAAGATTATCTCAGCACAGGAACCTTTTTTTTTTCTTAAACACATCCAATTGTGGAAATAATTATTCTTCAAAGATCTATTAATTAAAATTAACTCTGTTAGAGGGAAAACTCCTTTAACCGCTTCATACCTCAAGCCTGTTTTCACTTTCATGACCAGGACAAATTTTACAATTCTGATAAGTGTTACTTTATGAGGTAATAACTATGGAATGCTTCAACTTATCTTAGTGATTCTCAGATTGTTTTTTCGTGACATTGTCCTTTATGATAGTAGTAAACTTTCTTCGGTATTATTTGTGTTTACTTGTGAAAAAAATCAGAAATTTGGTGAAAATTTTGCAATTTTCAAACCTTTAATTTTTATGCCCTTAAGAGTTATGTCATACAAAATACCATCTATACTCGTGTATAAGCCAACCAGAGTATAAGCCGACCCCCCTAATTTTGCCACAAAAAATATAATGCTCCATACGGTTCATAATGGGCCCCATAAGATGCTCCATACAAAATACGCCCCATATAATGCTGCACAAAAGGTTAATAATGGCCCCTGTTATGATTAGGCCACCGAGGAGGATAACAGGGGAATAAGCTAGGCAACCAGATGACCAGAAAGGTTGGTAACTTAGCGCATTGCAGACCTCTAAAACTAACAACACAACTAGAATTAGCCGTGGGACGTACCTACGATGCCCTAGACGCCTCGACACAGCCAAAGAATTAACTAAGCCTAAAGCAAGAAAGGGGAAAGCTAAACTGCCCCGGAGTAGAACCCCAAAAGAATAGATAGCCCCCAAACATATATTGCCGGTTAGACAAGATGAGGCACAAACACAGGCAGAAAATAGAGTAAGCAAATGATGGGGCCAAAACTGTTTAGATGGCACAGGACAGGAAAGATACTGTCTGCAATCACGCACAAAACCCTAAGAAATATCCAACACCTCTGATATGCAAAAATACTGAGGCCACACAACCTCTCCCCCACTACATCAGCATTCTGGTGTGAACTGGAAGCAAAACAAAAGATACTAATATAACAGGGGACTAACAATACTGAACAGACTGACATAAGCTGTGGCATATGGAACAGGGTCCACAAAGGTCCCAGCAGGGAACAATGCTGAACCCACACAGCAAAGCAGAGAAAGACAAACTGGATCAAATGCAAAAAGATTCCAGCAAACAAATAACTTATCTGAACGATGCAGGGGGCAAGCGGACTTCAAATTGCACAAGAAGAAAACCAAATCACCAGCAGCAACTGAGGGAAACCTGCTCACTTAAATTTTGAAAGTCTAACACCTGACCTCCACTCATCCTCTTCAGGTGAATGACTACTGTCAACTCGACCAGCTCCATTACCCGCAGCAACCACCAGAGGGAGCCCAAACTCAGAAGTCAGGTCAAAAGTGATCACAACAGGCCCCATAAGATTCTCCATAAAATAATATGCCCCATATGCTGCTCCATAAAGGCTGATGGCCCCATAAGATGCTCCATAGAATATGCCCCATATGCTGCTCAATAAAGGTTATGGCCCCATAAGATGCTCTATAGATTATGCCCCATAAGCTACCCCAAAGGTTATGGCCCCATAAGATGCGCCATAGATTATGCCTCATATACGTTATGGCCCCATAAGATGCTCCATAGATTATGCCCCCATATGCTGCCCCATAAGATGCTCCATAGATTATGCCCCCATATGCTGCCCCATAGATTATGCCCCCATATGCTGCCCCATAAGATGCTCCATATATTATGCCCCCATATGTTGCCCCATAAGATTCTCCATATATTGTGCCCCCATATGCTGCTGCTGCTGCAAATAAGATGACATACTCACCTCTCCGTCGCTGGGGGACAGCTGCCGGTGTCACCGCTCGCACAGGGCCCCGGCACCCGAGATATTCACCTGTCACCGTTCCATCGCTGCTCGCCGCTGTCTGCCGCGTCTTCTGTCAGTGAGTTCAGTCATCGCGCCCTCTGCTGCCTGAATGTCACTGACAGAGGACACGGCAGACTGCGGCGAGCAGCGGTGGATCGGGGACAGGTGAATATCGCATATACTTACCCCCTTCTGGCGCGGTCTCGGCAGCCCCCCTACTTCTCCCACGGTCTACCTTCCTTCTTTCAGCAGTCACATGGTACCGTTCATTAAAGTAATGAATATGTGCATATTCATGTCTTCAATGAGCGGTGCCACGTGACCGCTGAAGGAAGGAGCCTGAGACCGTGGGACAAGCAGGGGGGCTGCAGAGATGCACCAGGAAGGGGGGGGTCAGTATTATCTGACACCCCTGCTCCCCCTCCCCCACCAACCCCCTGGCGTATATGACTCGCGTATAAGCCGAGAGGGGGACTTTCATCCCAACAAAATGGGCTGAAAATCTTGGCTTATACGCAAGTATATATGGTAGTTAATTAACATTTCCTACATGTCCACTATACATCAGCAAAATTTCGTAAAAAAAATTTTTTGTTAGGAAGTTAGAAGGGTTAAAAGTTGAACAGTAATTTCTCATTTTTCCAACAAAATTTGAATTTTCTTTTTCTTGTGTTGTGCACCACAACACATTTGAAGAAAATATGAAAGAAAATACCCAAACACTATTCTAAAAACTGCACCACTCAAGGTGTTCAAAACCACATTCAAAAAGTTTATTAACTTCAGGTGATTCGAAGGAATTTTTGCAATGTGGTAGGAAAAAAATTTACATTAAGACATTTAACTTTTTTTCCACAAAAATTCTACTTTGGACCCAATTTTCTTTATTTTCACAAGGGAAATGGGAGAAAATGGACCCCAACATTTGCAGTACAATTTCGCCTGAGCAGGCGGATACCCCATACGTGGAGGAAAAGTACTGTTTGGGCCCATGGCAGGGCTCTGAACGGAAGGAGTGACGGTTGACTTTTTGAACGCAAAATTGTCCTGAATCATTAGCCTGATGTGCCTAAACAGTGGAAACCTTCCTCAAGTGACCCCATTTTGGAAACTAGACCCCCCCACAGAATTTCTCTAGATGTGTGGTGAGCATCTTGAACCCCCAGGTGTTTCACAGACGTTAAAATCGTTGAGCCAAGAAAAAAAAAGTCCTACAAAAGAAAAAGATATTTTAACCCCAATTTTTTATTTTTACAACAGTAACTGGAGAAACTGCACAACAATTTGTAAGGTGTAATCTCTCCTGAGTACGCAGATACCCCATATGTGGGAGAAAACTATTGTTTGGATGCACAGTAATGCTCAGAAAGGAAGGAGTGACGTTTTGGAATGAAAACTTGTCATGTCATGTTAAGATGAGTCCCTGGTGTGGGTCTTTTTCACTGTTTAGGCACAAGTGACCCCATTTCAGAAACCAGATCCCTCAAAGAATTAATCTAGACGCATGATGAGCACTTTGAACCCCCAGGTCCGTAACAGAATTTTACAACATTGATCCGTGAAAATGAAAAAAATAATAAAATTCCACAAAACTTTAGCCCCAAATGCTTTCATTTTCACAAGGATAGCAGTAGAAAATAGACCCCAAAATTTGTCGTGCAATTTCTTTCGAGTACAACTATAATCCATACGTGGTCGAAAACTATTATATATAGAGCTCAATGTGTGTATGTATGTGTGCATGTATGCATGTGTGCGTGCATGCATGTATGTGTGCATGCATGTATGTATGTATGTATGTATGTATGTGTGTATGTCCGGGATTGGCATCCGCACCGTCGCAGCTATAGCCACAAAATTTGGCACAGTCACACGTCTGGACCCCGAGAGTGTCCTAAGCTATGTTGTGAGGTGAAATTTTAACCCCGCGCGTTCCAATTCACCAAACAATTTTGCCCCTATCTACATTATGGGGAAAAAGTGTGTGTGTATCAAGCCCCGCCCCTCATTATGTCATAATGGTTGCCATGGCGACGCTGATGTCATCATAGGTTGCAAGCCCCGCTGCTCATTATGATGTCATAATGGTTGACTATGAGATGGAGGATGTGTGATGGGTATATGGGCACTGGACTATGTGATGGAGGATATGTATGACAGGTATATGAGCACGGGACTATGGGATGGAGGATGTGTGATGGGTATATGGGCACTGGACTATGGGATGGAGGATATGTATGATGGGTATATGGGCACGGGACTATGGGATGGAGGATATGTATGATGGGTATATGGGCATGAGACTATGAGATGAAGGATGTGTGATGGGTATATGGGCACTCGACTATAGGATGGCGAATATGTATGATGGGTATATGGGCACGGGCCTATGGGATGGTGGATATGTATGATGGGTATATGGACACGGGACTATGGGATGGAGGATAATTATAATTTGTTATAACTAACCACAGTTAGTTACTATGCCCCGGCAGCGCCGGGCTCTTCAGCTAGTATTCACGTATAAGACATACAGTATTTTCAGTTGTTTCACACTTTTGTTAAATTATATAATTCCACATATGTAAATTTATAGTTTTGATGCCTTCAGAGTGAATCTACAATTTTCAAAGTCATGAAAATAAAGAAAACTATTTGAATGAGGTGTGTCCAAACTTTTGGCCTGCACTGTATGTGTGTGTATAAATATATATATATATATATATATATATATATATATATATATATATATATATATATATATATATATATATATATATATATGAACAACGACAAAGCAAAGTCCAGCATCACGGTCCAGAATCTAATCTGCTTTCCAAACATGGAACCTTATATACATCCCACTCCCATCAGGGTAATTATAAACATATGTGAGGCTAGTTTCACACTTGCTTTTTTTTGCAGCGCGTTTTTCCCGCAAAAAACGCATTGAAAAAACGCATACATAAGCATACAACTGCTGCGTTTTTTTCAAGCATTTTTATGAGCATGCATGAAAAAAACGCAGCGTTTTTATGCGTTTGTATGCGTTTTTAGCGCGTTTTTTTCCAACATTTTTAGGTGGCCCCTCACACTACCCAAACCATGACTTTACTAACCCTAACCCTGACCCTAACCCTAACCCTGACCCTGACCCTAACCCTTAACCAAATCATACTTAACCCTAACCCAAACCCTAAACCCTAACTAACCCTAACCCTGACCCTAACCCTAACCCTAACCCTGACCCTAACCCTAACCCTAACCCTGACCCTAACCCAAACCATACTTAACCCTAATCCTGACCCTAACCCTGACCCTAACCCTGACCCTAACCCTTAACAAAACCATACTTAACCCTAATCCTGACCCTAACCCTGACCCTAATCCTTAACAAAACCATACTTAACCCTAACCCTGCCCCTAACCCTGCCCCTAACCCTGACCCTAACCCTTAACAAAACCATACTTAACCCTAATCCTGACCCTAACCCTGACCCTAATCCTTAACAAAACCATACTTAACCCTAATCCTGACCCTAACCCTGACCCTAACCCTGACCCTAACCCTAACCCTGACCCTAACCCTTAACAAAACCATACTTAACCCTAATCCTGACCCTAACCATGACCCTAATCCTTAACAAAACCATACTTAACCCTAACCCTGACCCAAACCCCAACCCTAACCCTGACCCTGACCATAACCCTAACCCTAAACCCCCTTAACTAACCCTAACTCTAACCCAAACCCCTAAATTCCATGGTTTAAAAAAAAAAACGCATATGCAAAAAAACGCATACATGAGCATGCCAGTGCGCACATATGCGCATCCATAGGCTATAATGGCCATTTTTAGCGCAAAACGTGCGCATATGTGCGCATGCGCTTTTTTGCAGGGCCAAAAAATGCAACATGCTGCGTCTGGAAAATCCCAACGCACACCCCAAAAAAACGCAGCGCATGAAAATCGCATACATGCGCTTACCAGCGCGCAGGTATGCGCACCCATGTTAAATATAGGGGAAAAAACGCATGCGCAGGTGTGCGTTTTTTTCCAGCGCTAAAAAACGCAAATGTGAAACCAGCCTGAGAGACTTAAAAACATGTGCTATAAAAGCAGATCAAACATATAAACTATCCACATATTGATCAGTATACAACATGCATAAAGATTATAAGGAAAGAATTCAACATATTGGAGAAAAGTACATTAGGAATATCCAATAACCTGACCATAAGATTTAAGGCCCTGTGCAGTTCCGCAGCAGATTTGGCCCTGCAGAACCGCAGCAGAAATGCAACAGAACAGCACGTGATGCACAGTACCATTTAAGGCTATGTAAAACAAAAAAGGCTGTGCACATGCTGCAGATTTTTCTGCGCAGATCTGGTGCAGAATAAAAGAAGCAGCATATCGCTTCTCCTGTGCGTCTCTGCTGCAGCTCTCCACCTGCTCCATTATAGAAATCTGCAGGCGGAAACTGCAGGGGAAATCCGCACAAAAACTGCACCAAATCTGCAGTGTACAAAAAAAGAAAAGAGAAGCCAGCGTTGCCAAGGTCTGAACGCATAACATAAAGTGCATTTGCACATAACATCTAACTGTATTCAAAATGAGATATTTAGCAAAAAAATTGATCAATTCAATTGAGCCACCCCGCCGCGCCAAGGCAATCTCATGTGGGGGGTCCTACTCTACGTTTTTAATAAACACTGTGCCATTACGGCCTCCTAGATACATTAAAAGCAAGACCACTTTAAATGCAATCCGTACCTGAGCATTTCTGGATCGCTCCCATGATGCCAGAAAAGGCAAGTGCGGATGAAGGCCAACCAGGTCTGAATACAGACGTGTCAGGTTTTAGCCTCCACACATTGCCTGACCAGCAAGCATAGATGAAGGGCAATGCAGGTTCAGATACAGGTGCACAATTAAATAAAGCTTGGGGCAGGGTGGGGCTGCTGTGTATGTGTGCACAGCAGCCTAGATCCATCACAGTGAACACAGAAAAAATGGCGAACGCTGCCCCGACATCTTCCTCCGCCGCCGCGATCCAGGATCCAGACGTTCTCCAGGCCGCCGACATGTTCTTGCGGGACGCCATCTTGGATTTCATGAAATCCCGCGATATTCAAGAAGGCGTCGCCGCAACAACATGTCGCTGGCGTGGACGACATCGGGATCCAAAAAGATGGCGTCGACGAAATCTCGCGAGAAGATGTCGGGGCAGCGACGATGACGGTGCGAGTATGAGAAACGGAGTGAGAGAAAGGAACGTATGTGGAGTGAAAGAGTGAGTGGACATGAGTGGAGGTGAAAGGTGAGAGGAGTGTGTGTTGAGGCGGTGTGGTGTGTTGAGGGTTAACATGGCAAGAGGTGTTAACGACGTCGGCGAATCGCCATCTTGCATTCGTGAAATTGCGTCATTTACCTCACGCCGACTTGCTGTGCGGACGCTTGGCATTGCCTGTACCACCATAACTACTGCTGCCTTGGTCCTATGCCTGTTTACTGCCGGTGTCTAATTACAGGGCTAATTTGCCTCTACCGCCATAACTACTGCTGCCTTGTCCTCTGCCGGTGTCTAATTACAGGGCTAATTTGCCTCTACCGCCATAACTACTGCTGCCTTGCTCCTCTGCCGGTGTCTAATTACAGGGCCAATTTGCCTCTACCGCCATAACTACTGCTGCCTTGCTCCTCTGCCGGTGTCTAATTACAGGGCTAATTTGCCTCTACCGCCATAACTACTGCTGCCTTGCTCCTCTGCCGGTGTCTAATTACAGGGCTAATTTGCCTCTACCGCCATAACTACTGCAGCCTTGCTCCTCTGCCGGTGTCTAATTACAGGGCTAATTTGCCTCAACCGCCATAACTACTGCTGCATTGCTCCTTTGCTGGTGTCTAATTACAGGGCCAATTTGCCTCTACCGCCATAACTACTGCTTCCTTGCTCCTCTGCCGGTGTCTAATTACAGGGCTAATTTGCCTCTACCGCCATAACTACTGCTGCATTGCTCCTTTGCTGGTGTCTAATTACAGGGCCAATTTGCCTCTACCGCCATAACTACTGCTGCCTTGCTCCTCTGCCGGTGTCTAATTACAGGGCTAATTTGCCTCTACCACCATAACTACTGCTGCCTTGCTCCTCTGCCGGTGTCTAATTACAGGATCAATTTGCCTCTACCGCCATAACTACTGCTGCCTTGCTCCTCTGCCGGTGTCTAATTACAGGATCAATTTGCCTCTACCGCCATAACTACTGCTGCCTTGCTCCTCTGCCGGTGTCTAATTACAGGATCAATTTGCCTCTACCGCCATAACTACTGCTGCATTGCTCCTCTACTGGTGTCTAATTACAGGGCCAATTTGCCAATACCGCCATAACTACTGCTGTCTTGCTCCTCTGCCGGTGTCTAATTACAGGGCCAATTTGCCTCTACCGCCATAAGTACTGCTGCCTTGCTCCTCTGACTGTTCACTGCCTGTGTCTAATTACAGGGCCAATTTGCCTCTACCGCCATAACTACTGCTGCCTTGCTCCTCTGCCGGTGTCTAATTACAGGGCCAATTTGCCTCTACCGCCATAACTACTGCTGCCTTGCTCCTCTGCCGGTGTCTAACTACAGGGCCAATTTGCCACTACCACTTCATAACTACTGCTGGGCAATTACAGGGTCAATTAGTATCTATCTATTTACTCTACAATACTCCAGGACGCCTTCTTCACAGCCAGATAACTGCCAAATAGACTCCTTTACCTGTGCCAACATGAGTCATAACAAAAAGTATGCCAATGCCAGTGAAAGGAAAGCAGCTTTAGCACTACGACAAAAACAACGCCGTGCTAATGAGACTCCTGAGGAAAAACACCATCGCCTTGAGAAGATTAAGGCTTATAAACGCCGTCGCCTCACACACGAATCCCCTAACTCTAAATCCATAAGATTGGCTGAAGAAGCCTCTGCACGCCGTCACCGCCGACAACAGACGGCCTCTTCCTCATCATTATTATTAGACTCACAACAGGATGCTTCCACATCAGCATGTGGAACAATTTACTGCTACACTTCATCCCATATGCCGTTCACTGACATAACTAATCAGCAATCTGTTTCTGCCCTATCAATACCACCATTCAATACCGATGCACAGTATGCCAATGCCAGTGAAAGGAAAGCAGCTTTAGCACTACGACAAAAACAACGCCGTGCTAATGAGACTCCTGAGGAAAAACAGCATCGACTTGACAAGATTAAGGCTTATAAACGCCGTCGTCTCACACACGAATCCCCTAACTCTAAATCTATTACATTGGCTGAAGAAGCCTCTACACGCCATCACCGCCAACAACAGACGGCTTCTTCCTCATCATTATTAGTAGACTCACAACAGGATGCTTCCACATCAGCATGTGGAACAAGTTACTACCACACTTCATCCTATATGCCGTTCACTGACATAACTAATCAGCAATCTGTTTCTGCCCTATCAATACCACCATTAGTCAATACCAACGCACAGTTTCTTCACATACAAGCTGCAGTTAGCCCGCAGAAAGTGCAACCAAGACAAATATACGTTGGTCTCAAAACTAGGCGCACCCCATCGGTTGGACATGCACTTCTACTACAACCTCACATTTTCACTAATGATGAAAATAGTATTACCGAACACAGCTGTGGTGACATGACCCATGTATGTGAGCATTGCGAAGCTTTGCATTTTGTAGCAGAGATACCTTCTGATAACAACTTTACGCTCTGCTGTCAGAAGGGTAAAGTCCATGTACCCATACTACAATATCCTGATGTCTTTACACGTTTGCTGAAAGGGCAAAGTGAATTTAGCAAAAATTTCATGGATAATATTCGAAGTATTAACAGTTCCTTTGCTTTTGCCTCCATGGGTGCAAATATTTCACCACCTCCTGGATATGGCCCATACTGTTTCCGCATACATGGCCAGATCTATCATAGATCTGGAACACTACATCCCTCAGATGACCAGCAACGCGCATTTGCCCAACTTTACATTCTCGATACCACTACCGCAAACGAACAACGCTTACGATGTAAAGAAAATCAAAAATGTACAAAACGGAACTGTCATGCCAAACATCACTATGGCTATTAAACAAGATCGTACTCAAGACCCTCGACGCTACAATTATCCCACTGTCAGTGAAGTAGCAGTCGTGTTTCAAAATGACAATGGTGAGCCACTAATGTCCACTCGCAGGATTTCAGAATACTCAAGATGGCATGGCCGCAAGAACATGTCGCCGGCGTGGACAATGTCGGGATCTAGGATGGCGCCGGTGGAAGATGATGTCGGGGATCGTGGAGCAGCGACGATGACGGTGTGAGTATGAGAGACGGAGTGAGAGAAAGGGTCGTATGTGGAGTGAAAGAGTGAATGGACGTGAGTGGAGATGGTGAAAGGTTGAGAGGATTGTGTGTTGAGGCGGTGTGGTGTGTTGAGGAGGTGTGTGTGTGTATTGAGGGTTAACATGGCAAGAGGTGTGTCACTATCCTCTCGATGCGATAGCATCGGGCCTTAATCTACTATAATAAATGCGCTAAGCAGCTTCCGGGTTGTAACAACTTCCGTCCAGTTGTAACTGGTGACGTCACAGCACACCTCTTGCCATGTTAACCCTCAACACACCACTCCTCAACACACACTCCTCTCACCTTTCACTATCTCCACTAATGTCCACTCGCAGGATTTCAGAATACTCAAGATGGCATGGCCGCAAGAACATGTCGCCGGCGTGGACAACGTCGGGATCCAGGATGGCGCCGGCGGAAGAAGATGTCGGGGATCATGGAGCAGTGACGATGACAGTGTGAGTATGAGAGACGGAGTGAGAGAAAGGGTCGTATGTGGAGTGAAAGAGTGAGTGGATGTGAGTGGAGATGGTGAAAGGTGAGAGGAGTGTGTGTTGAGGAGGTGTGTGTGTATTGAGGGTTAACATGGCAAAAGGTGTGTCACTATCCTCTCGATGCGATAGCATCGGGCCTTAATCTAGTATATATATATATATATATATATATATATATATATATATATATATACACACACACACATACACACATATATACACACACACACTAACTATATATGATGTGTGTGTGTGTGTATATATACACATACATAATGTGAACAGCAGTTTTCAGCTCTTATTCCACAGATTCTCGATTGGATTCAGGTCTGGACTTTGACTTGGCCACCTGGATACGCTTATTTGTGAACCATTCCATTGTAGATTTTGCTTTATGTTTGGGATCATTGTCTTGTTGGAAGACAAATCTCCGTCCCAGTCTCAGGTCTTTTGCAGACTCCAACAGGTTTTCTTCAAGAATGGTCCTGTATTTGGCTCCATCCATCTTCCCATCAATTTTAACCATCTTCCCTGTCCCTGCTGAATAAAAGCAGGCCCAAACCATGCTGCTGCCACCATGTTTGACAGTGGGGATGGTGTGTTCAGGGTGATGAGCGGTGTTGCCTTTACGCCAAACATATCGTTTGGCATTGTTGCCAAAAAGTTCGATTTTCGTTTTATCTGACCAAAGCACCTTCTTCCACATGTTTGGTGTGTCTCGCAGGTGGTTGTTGCAAACTTTATACAACACTTTTTATGGATATCTTTGAGAATAGCTTAGTTACTCACCGATAATGGTGTTTCTCGGAACCCATGACAACACCACGGAGAGAGGGGATCCGCCCTTCAGGGACAGGAACCTACAGATAAAAGGGCGGTACCTCTCCTCCGCCTTCAGTTGGTTACAGAGCATCAGAGGGTCTCCAGGTTAGACAAAAGAAATATATACACAATATTATAATACTGCTTATTTATCAAAAGCACCGTGCCCAAACGGAAGCACTCCACTAACAGTAAAACGTGCTCACCACACTCGTGAAGAGGAGGGGAATAACCGTGTGCTGTCATGGGTTCAGAGAAACACCGTTATCGGTGAGTAAGCTATTCTCTCTCACCCATGACAGCACCACGGAGAGAATTACAGAGATTGGTAGCTTAGGGAGGGACAACCGCCTGAAGGACCCTTCTCCCGAAGGTCAGGACAGACGTAGTGGCTAGATCTAATCTATAGTGCCTGAAAAAGGTCGAAGGTGATGACTAGGTGGCCGCCTTACAGATTTGTTCTATTGATACCTCAGATCTTTCAGCCCATGAGGTCGCCATTGCCCTTGTGCAATGAGCTCTCAGCCCCTCCGGGATGGTATTTCCACTGGATGAGTATGCCAGGGCAATCGAAACCCTTTTCCACCTTGCCAGGGTACTCTTGGATGCCTTGAGCCCCTTCCGAGGACCCTGGAAACATACAAAGAGAGAGCCTTCCTTCCTACATTTTTTGGTGGCCTCTAAGTACTGTACTAGGCACCTTTTAACATCTAAAGTGTGGAATTTTTCTTCCCCCTTATTTTTTGGATTTGGGCAGAAGGAAGGAAGGACTACCTCTTGGGACCTGTGGAAATGTGATGATACTTTAGGTAGATAGGCCCGGTCAGGTTTTAGGATGACTCTATCCTCTAGAATTTTTGTAAAAGGTGGCCCTGCTGATAAGGCTTGAATATCGCTCACTCTTCGAGCTGATGTTAGTGCCACCAGAAGCACCGTTTTAAGTGATAGGATTTTTAGGGGTGCCGAGTAAATTGGTTCGAACGGAGGGCCTGTCAGTGTTGAAAGTACAAGATTCAGGTCCCATGATGGTAACCTTTGACTAGCTATTGGCCTAGATCTGGTTGCAGCCTTAATAATCCGTGCTACCCAAGGGTCACCTGCCACATCATGGTTATAGAGGGCGCCTAACGCCGCTATTTGTACTTTTAATGTGTTGACCGCCAGACCCTGTTCTAGGCCCTTTTGTAGAAATTCTAGTATCTTATCAATCTGAACCCCGTCCTGAACCTTTGCCCTAGAAATGGATAGGAATTTTTTCCATGTTCTACCGTAAGCGCTCATCGTAACCAGTTTCCTACTTTTTTGTAATGTAGTTATCAGGTTCTCTGAAAATCCCCTGTCCCTCATCAGCACCCTCTCAAATTCCATGCTGTTAAATGGAGGTTCGGTGCCCGAGGATGTAACACTGGGCCCTGCGATAGCAGGTCCGGTAGGATCCATGGGTCGGTTACTGAGAGCATTCTTAGCCAGGAAAACCAGGTTCTTTTGGGCCAGAAAGGGGCTATCCGTATCAATCTTGCCCCTTCCTCCCTGACTTTCCTTAGGACCGCTGGAATGAGCATGATTGGGGGAAAGGCATATGTTAGACTCTGTGTCCATGGGAGCATAAACATGTCCAGAGTTAGAGGATTCCCCCTGGGATCTAGGGAGCAGAAGGTGTCTACTTTTTTGTTTTTGAAATCGGCAAACAGATCTATGTCTGGGGTCCCCCACATTTTTACTATCTGCCTAAAAATGGACCACTTTAGTACCCATTCCCCCTGTCGTAACTGGGTGAGGCTCAGAAAGTCTGCCCTTTGATTCTCTGTACCCCGGATGTGTAGGGCTGACAGAGATAGCAGGTTTGCCTAGTTTGAGGATTCTGGCGGATGTGTCCATTAGTGCTTGGGACCTGGTTCCCCCCTCATAATTTATATAGACAACTGTAACTCGATTGTCCGAAAGAATGCGGACATGGTGCTTCTGGAGCAGGGGTAGGAAGTGTGTCAGTGCATAGCCTACTGCTAGAAGCTCTTTTTGATTTGAGGAGGCTTTTAATTCTTGATCTCCCCACACGTCCTGAGCCACCTCGTTGTTCATGTGTGCTCCCCATCCCGTGAGACTGGCATCCGTTGTCACTATGTGTGTTATCTTTGTTACCCAGGGAATCCCTTTGGACAGATTTTCCTGGTTTCCCCACCAAGCTAGGGAATGAATAGTTCTTGAATTTAGGGTAATACGACCCTCTAGGTGTCCCCCTATTGCTGCCTGGTTGGCTAATATGTCCCACTGGAGATCTCTCGTGTGTAACTGAGCCCATTGAACTGCTGGCAGGCAGGCAGGCAGATAGGGAACCCAGAAGTGACATAGCTTTCCTTAATGTCATAGAGGGATTTTGGATTGCTCTTGCTGTAATTTGAGCGATTTTTTCCTTTTTGTGGTCTGGGAGGCAACACTCCTGAATGTTTGAGTCCAGTGTTAGGCCCAAGAATTCTTGTACCCTGCTGGGCTCCAATCTTGATTTTTTTAGATTTAGAAGCCAGCCTAGGCCTTGTAGAGTGTCCATCACCCTGTCCCTCTGTTCCCTGCATTTTTGAGCCGAGCTGCCTGCTATTAGGAAATCGTCTAGATACGAGATTATTATTATGTCTTGTTCCCTTATATCAGCCATCATTTCTGCTACTATTTTGGTAAATACCCGCGGGGCTATCGATATTCCGAACGGCAGGGCTCTGTACTGGAATTCTTTCACCTTGCCCTTTATTGAGACGGCTAACCTGAGATATTTTCTGAAGTCTTTGTGGATAGGGACGTGATAATAGGCGTCGCTGAGATCTAACACCGTCATGTAGCAGTTTGGGAACAGGATTTTGGTGGTGGACCTGATCGACTGCATTTTGAAGCTCTGATTTCTGACATATTCGTTTAGCTTTTTCAGATTTATGATCGTTCGAAAGGTGCCGTCCGGTTTGGTTACTATA
Source organism: Dendrobates tinctorius (assembly GCF_039654945.1). NCBI lineage: Eukaryota > Metazoa > Chordata > Amphibia > Anura > Dendrobatidae > Dendrobates > Dendrobates tinctorius. The sequence continues at coordinate 58,865,160 of NW_027361679.1, forward strand.
AAAAGAGGGGGGTAGAACCCTCTGCCCATATCCTGCAGGGGAACCTCCTGGAGGACTCCTTTTTTTACTAGGCCTAGGACCTCGATTTCTAGCGCTTCCTGTTCTCGCATACTGGATCTCAGCGGCGTTATTACATACTTTTGAGGTGGAAGAGAGAGAAAGTCTATTCTTAGGCCCTCCTGGATTAGGTTTACTATCCATGGGTTGTTTGAAATTCTCCACCAGGCTGGAAGAAAAATGGTTAACCTACCCCCCACCCTGGACGTACTGTCACTTGGAGGGCTTTTTGTCTTGGGAAGAGTTACTAAAGAAGAACCCTTTATCTCTTCTTTTGTCATCCCACTTTTGTTCCCTCGGTGGTCTCCTCTGAAAAAACCTCCTATTTCGAAAGGGCCTTTTAAATGCTGCTGGCCCCAAATTTGGGAAGCCTTTCTTCTTGTCCCCTGCTTTCTGGAGGATGTCATCTAACGTCTCCCCAAAAAGGAAATTTCCCTTCACAGGGAATTTAACAATTTCATTTTGGTCTGTAGGTCCCCTGGCCAACTTTTAAGCCATAGTGTTCTTTGGGCCGCGTTTGAAAGTGCTGCTGTTTTGGACGATAGCCTGACTGAATCGGTCGATGAGTCCGCTAGGAAGGCAGCCGCTCCCCTTCTTACTGGGATAGCATCTAAAATCTTATCCGTTGGTGTCCCTTCCCTCAGCTGTTTCTCAAGTTGGTCCACCCATACCATTAGGGCTCTTGAAGTACATGTCGCCGCTATGGCTGGCCTGAGGTTACCGCCTGCTGACTCCCATGCCCCCTTTAGAAAGGTATCTGCCTTTTTATCTAGGGGGTCCCTAAGGGTGCCCATGTCCTCAAAGGAAGGGCGAATTTCTTTGAGGCCTTTGCGACTGCTACGTCGAGCTTCGGGGCTTTATCCCAAGACGTAGATGCCTCCTCCTCAAAGGGATATTTTCTGTTAAGGGAAGGGACTGTAGTATTTTTCCTGTCTGGCTAGTCCCATTTCTTTGATTAGGCCCTTGACAATTTCGTTAAGCGGAAATACTCGCCGTCTTTTCTGGCCTAGTCCCCCGAACATTATGTCCTGGACTGTTTTATCCGGCCTAGGGTCCAATACCCCCATGGTAGACCTTACAGCTTTTACTAGTCTGTCTACCTCTTCTAGGGGAAAACAGTGACACCCTCCCGTTTCCTAGTCTGAGGAGCCGGATTACGAGGTTTTAGACGTGATTTCTCCCGGCGAGGAAGAAAGATGCAATCGGAACCTCCCAGTCAGACTCTTCCACGTCGGGAGAAATCACGTCTAAAACCTTGTAATCCGGCTATGCTTAAGGGATACGAGGGCGCTCTGAACCTCTGATTTGATTGCGGCCCTTAGGTCGGATGCGAAATCCGGAGTCTCCTGACAAAGAATTTCTTTTGTGCAAGACTCACATAGTTTTTTCTCCCATGATACAGGTAGGGGTCTAGTGCAAGTGGGGCATTCCCTGTTCTTTTTTCCATTCTTTCCCTAAAAAGGGAGAGGAATTGTATTACAAAGGTGAACATTCACGAAGATCACTTACCCCCAAAGGTGCACGGCTGCTGGTACCGGGTCGAGAGATGGAGTCAGGTCCTCTATAGGCTGATCTCCTGGTGGCGATTTGCTCCTTGCCGCTGACGTACTGCGCCACGTGGAGAGACTGCTGGAATGGCCATCTCTGTTTCGTTCCTTCTGCCGGTGGTGGTGTTGGTGGTGCTGCTGCTGCTTGAGCTGCAGCCTGGCAAGCTGCTCCTGTTGCTGGTCGCTATCCCCCATTATCAGGATCGCTTCCAGCCAGGAGTTCTGAATCCACCATTTTTAAATTTGCCGCCCCGTGACGTCACCGCTCCCATCCTGCACCGTGCTGGCCAGGAAGCGTGCTCCTGCGCATGCGCCGGTTTCAGGGACCCAGAAGCCGCTGCTCTACTTCCAGGGCAGCGGCCATCTTGGTACTCTCTGTACCATGGCGCTGCCCGCACTTACACCGGGTCCCCGCGAGCCCCGATCTCCTTTCCGGAGCGGCGGCTCCGACGTCTCCCCCCCACTCACCCGGCAGCCCGCGTCGGCTCCAGCGGTGGCGGCTTCGGGCACCGCTCCTGCCGCGACAGGAGCCTTCCCGCTGCCGTATACCGGACAGGTCGGCCCCGGAACCGGACTCTTCTCCTTCAAATCACAGGTACGCCGTACAGTGGGTCCCCCCGTCAGGGACAGGAACCCAACTGAAGGCGGAGGAGAGGTACCGCCCTTTTATCTGTAGGTTCCTGTCCCTGAAGGGCGGATCCCCTCTCTCCGTGGTGCTGTCATGGGTGAGAGAGAAATGGCTTTCTTCTTGCCACTCTTCCATTAAGGCCGGATTTGTGCAGTGTACGACTGATTGTTGTCCTATGGACAGACTGTCCCACCTCAGCTGTAGATCTCTGCAGTTCATCCAGAGTGATCATGCACCTCTTGACGGCATCTCTGATCAGTCTTCTTGTTTGTGATGAAAGTTTAGAGGGATGGCAGGGTCTTGGTAGATTTGCAGTGGTATGATACTCCTTCCATTTCAATATGATCGCTTGCACAGTGCTCCTTGGGATGTTTAAAGTTTTGGAAATCATTTTGTATCCAAATCCGGCTTTAAACTTCTCCACAACAGTATCACGGACCTGCCTTTTGTGTTCCTTGGTCTTCATGATGCTCTCTGTACATCAAACAGATGCATTTATACGGAGACTTAATTACACACAGGTGGATTATATTTATCATCATTAGTCATTTAGGACAACATTGGATCATTCAGAGATCCACAACGAACTTCTGGAGTGAGTTTGCTGCACTAAAAGTAAAGGGACCGAATAATATTGCACGCCCCGCTTTTCAGTTTTTGAATTTTCAACTTGACAATTGTGTCCCACTTGTTGTTGATTCTTCACCAAAAATCTACATTTGGCATCTTTATGTTTGAAGCATGATATGTGGGAAAAGGTTGAAAAGTCCCAGGGGGTCGAATACTTTCGCAAGGCACTGTATATATCTACTATATAATCGTCTAATTCGGTCTGTCTGTAGCGGAAATCACGCAGCGCCGCGACCAATCAGTGCATTCGAATGACGCACGCCTCTGTCGGGAGATCTGTGGCGCGGGGGGGGGGGGGGGGGAGAGATTCTAGAATGCCTGATGCGTTAGAATCGGGTCACCATCTAGTATATATATGCGCCCTTACAGGAACGGACAAATATATCTACCTGGGCCTAGAGATTCACCCATCAGGGAGCTTCAAACAAGCCATAGAGACCCTGGAAGACAAGGCATGCAAAACGTTGTATGCCATCCGAAGGAAACTCTACCATCTGAAGCCACCAGTGAGGGTCTGGTTAAAAATTTTCGACTATCATCGCCCCAATCCTCCTTTATGGCAGCGAAGTCTGGGGTCCTCACACCTAACCAGACTGGTCAAGGTGGGATTCCAGCCCAACAAAAATATTCCACCTAGAATTCTGCAAGCACCTTCTTCAAGTCCATCGGAGTACCTCCAACAGTGCTTGCCGGGCAGAGCTGGGCAGATTCCCTCTACACCTAACGGTTCTAAAGAGGGCACTGTCATTCCGGGCTCACCTACATAAGAGCAATCCAAGCTCCCATCACCATAAAGTCCTGACACATGTAGGTGAAACAGAAAAACCAGGACCCTCGGAACAGCACACCCAAACCCAACCTGACCAGAACACCAGTCACAACAACCTGACAAAAGCCGGAATCAGGAAGATGGTAGACAAAGGCCAGGAGAAGTACGTAAGTGACTGGAAGAACGACATCATCAGCTCACAGAAACTGATCATGTACCGGAGTCTACAGAGAGACTACAGACTGGCCCCATATCTGGAGAAACTCCCGGACCCCAGAGACCGCAAGATCCTGAGCCGATATAGACTCAGTGCCCACAGTCTGGCCATCGAATCCGGCCGACACAGGCAGAGCTACAAGCCCAGGGAGGAAAGAGTATGCCAACACTGTGACCAGGAGGCCCTGGAGGATGAGACCCACTTCCTGCTACACTGCTCCAAGTACTCAGCAGTGAGGGACACTCACTTCAGGAGACTCTCACATCTCTTCCCGGATTTCACCACCATGAAGGAGGAAGAGAAAACATACATCCTGCTGGGGGAAGAAGAGAGAGCAGTGGAGATAGCAGCGCAATATGTGAGCGAATGCCATAGACTGCGAGAAAGAGAACTATGATATGCCATGGACTTCTAAAGCCTCATCCTGGATATGCCCCAATCCCCCATCCACCTTCCCTATGCCATGGACTTTTATAGCCCCATCCTGGATCTGCCCCATCCACCTTCCCTACAGTCCCTATCCCAATTCCCTTCTGTACACCTGCTTTGGCAAAACTAATGTATATTTAGTCCTGCCAATAAAGCTTCTTTGAATCTTGAATCATACACACATATATATATATACAGTGCCTACAAGTAGTATTCAACCCCCTGCAGATTTAGCAGGTTTGATAAGATGCAAATAAGTTAGAGCCTTCAAACTTCACACAAGAGCAGGATTTATTAACAGATGCATAAATCTTACAAACCAAAAAGTTATGTTGCTCAGTTAAATTTTAATAAATTTTAAACATAAAAGTGTGGGTCAATTATTATTCAACCCCTAGGTTTAATATTTTGTGGAATAACCCTTGTTTGCAATTACAGCTAATAATCGTCTTTTATAAGACCTGATCAGGCCGGCACAGGTCTCTGGAGTTATCTTGGCCCACTCCTCCATGCAGATCTTCTCCAAGTTATCTAGGTTCTTTGCGTGTCTCATGTGGACTTTAA